>NC_136508.1:32565727-32620727 GCF_053919585.1 Euprymna scolopes | reverse complement strand
GGTTATTTAATGCCGAATCCAAAGATTTTGAAGAACATTTTTTTTTAATAGAATATATTTGTTGTTTTCGCGTCGATTTCTATTTAACCCATAGTTGGGACCCTAACAGGTACTACCACTCCGGGTCAGAGTGGACCTGGGAGCAATGGTAATTAAAAGGTGGTTCCACACTCCCCAAAGCCCACAAGCTGGGACCCTCACCACTGGATATAGTTTAAGGTCATATCCAGGACCCCCATTGAGGGACTTTTACACTCTGCAGGGGGGCAGTCGGCGTATTCTAATGCCCCACCGACAGGGCCGTGTGTGTGTGTGAGAGAGAGAGAGAGAGAGAGAGAGAGAATAAGAGTTCCTTCCTCATAGGTTTCGAAACAGCTGAGCCTAACTTTCACAAATTTCACACAAATCTAAATTATATTTCTGGTGTGTTCGTAGATATCGACCCCCCACCCCCCAAAAAACCGATCTTAAAAATAGTCTTTCGTTTCTTATAGATAATAAAGTATTTTTACGGGAATATTATACATTGCATCGGTGTGACCTTAGCCATTGTAACGTAATGTATTTATAATGTTGGTTGGTTGGTTGTTTTTGTTTTACGGCATATTAACCCTTTTCGGGTTATTTAATGCCGAATCCAAAGATTTTGAAGAAAATTTTTTTAATAGATTATATTTGTTGTTTTCAAATCAGTTTCTATTTAACCCATAGTTTGGACCCTAACAGGTACTACCACTCCGGGTCAGAGTGGACCTGGGAGCAATGGTAATTGAAGAGTGGCTCCACACTCCCCTAAGCCCGGAAGCTGGGGCCTCACCACTGGCTATAGTTTAAGGTCATATCCAGGACCATGTATTTATAATGTGTAAAAATTCTTCTTCTATAAGAGAAGAAAGACTATTTTAAAAATCGTCCAGCCCAAATACCAGCTGATATGATATTGTAAACAAACACTGACGGAATTTTATACACGGCGTTATTATTATTATTATTATTATTATTATTATTATTAATAATTATTATTATTATTATTAATTATAATTATTAATTATTATTAATTATTATTATTATTATCATTATTATCATTATTATTATTATTGCTATTTATTATTATTATTATTATTGTTATTTATTATTATTGTTATTTATTATTATTATTATTGTTATTTATTATTATTATAATTATTATCATTATTATTATCATCATTATTATCATTATTATTATTATCATTATCATTATGATTATTATCATTATTATTATTATTATCATCATTATGATTATTATCATTATTATTATTATTATTATTATTATTATCATTATTATTATCATTATTATTTTTATTATTATTTTTTTTTAATTATTTTTTTCGAATTAGTCCACCGGGTAAATTATTCCTCGTAATATATGATAATCAATAGAGGATTGATTCTATAATAATACATACCCTATCTGCATAAATTAAAATATCATGTTTAAGCGTATTGTGCGACCGGGCAACGCTGGGCATCAGCTAGTCTTAATATAATCGGAACAGACATCTTGCGGCTCAACTTCCTATACATTGCCATTGAAGACCTAGTCCAAAACAATAGCCCCTTACGTCAAAGTGGCAATATACATGATTTGGGATGAATAGTCTAATGTAGACGAGGTTTATTAAAGCTGCATCGTAAATAATCAAATCCTGCAAATTTCCACCATTAACGATTCTTACGATGTCGCACCAGCCACATAGAACTCATTAATCTTTATCCTCGGGTGATGTTTGTACTGATAAAAATACTTGGTTTTGCAACTTCGTTCCGATGTGGTCAGCACATCGTCAAACGGCCCGACTGCTAGTCTGAGTGTTTACCTTGTCCCACTCTTTTATCGGGTGTGTGTATGATATGTTGAGGATCTTTCGGAAGCATCTCATCCTCGTGACCTTTATCCATCTTTCTCTCTACCATTCACACGCGTACGCAAAACATGGAGATGAGCATTATCTCTATCCCAAATTTCGATTCTGTAGCTGTCCAGCTAAGTTATGGCTGTACATGCAAAGCTACGTGCTATTTTATTTATATGTGTTAAATCCGAACAAAATTTCTTCATATGCTTCCTTTTAGGAGCGAGGAACAATAGGCTCGCACCAATCATACACCTAACGAAGATGAAGAAGGAAAAAAAGAGGAATACAACCGAGAGGGTAAATATAGTTTGTCCAGCATTCGAACTCCATTCCATAAATACCGAAAGTCCGGGCGAATGTGCGTGCTTTTTACATCGCCATTTCGTCCATCTTCTTGACCTGTGGTTTGCTTGTACTTACCCGGCCAGCCGAGGGACGGGCGTTATTTATAGAGAGCGGATAAAATTTGTTAGAGACTTTAGGATGCAGACGTCCGAGAGCAAATGATGGTAGAGAGGGCTGTCGTCTATCACTTATTCTGGCACAATGCGTTGGTGAGAGCATGCACGGCAAGAGAAGCATAAAAGTAGACGCGAAAAGAAAAGCCAAAAACAGTGTCGCAACAGAAAACTGGAGATATTATATGATTATATATATATATTAGTTTATGGACACACACACACACACACACGGAATATATATCAGATCGCCCGGCGTTACCCCGTACTAAAATACACTTTTTTTTTTAATTCATGTAGATTTCGCACATACTATAACAGTAATTTTCTATTGATTATTATAATATTATCAATATGATTCTATTGAATATTATATTGTAATCAATATATAATAGTGACCGGCCGGCCAGATCGTAAAACACTTAAATCTGATAATTTAATGTATGCAGATTTCGTATTTTTTATCATGGAGCCAATGATCTATTGATTTTTATATTGTACCTAATATATAGTAGTGATGTGCTATCGTAAACCCACGTTTACTGCTATTCACACACCTTCAGACGTTTTTTGTCACATACACATAAAAAAATTAATGTAATTAAGACTCTTACGCATAGGGCTTTAATAATTTATTCAAAATCCTATTTTAATGATGAGATAAAATTTATTACAATAACGCTTTGAGGCAACGGCTACTGTTTTACATCGCGGAATCTAATATGAAATGTTTTAAACTTTTATAAATTTATAGAAAAATATTTATCAATAATGGTTATCCCTTATACCTTATTGAAGACTGCATTGAAAAGAAGGTTGATGATTTCAAATCCCCTAAAAAGCTTGGGCCTGTGAAGTGCCCGATTTATTTAAAATTACAGAGAATTGGGAATAATAGTATAAAATTGTAAAAACAGATTTTGAGAAGTGTTTATAAGTGCTGCTACTCTGTTTCCTTGCGTTTGGTATACACTACGAGACCTGCTTTTCCTTCTTTTCGCAAAGATAGTTTGCCTTACACCCAAATTAGTAATATTGTTTATCAATTTAAATGCCAATGCGATGCTGGTTATGTTGGGCGAACATCATTGCATTTGCTAACTCATATAAACCAGCACGTTCCATCTAAGATCAGACAGGGGAGGGTAGGATCTGGTAATCTTCCCCCTTCCTGCCACTGCCAGCATTTGGTTGACAATCCATGCTGTGCTGAAAAATATAAAATAGAGTGGTCCGAGCTTCTACACAGAGCAGACTCCAAAAACCATTTAAAGATTTTGGGATCTGTCTATTTGTTATATAGGGGTTTCATTAGTATTATTGTTGTTATTGTTCGTTGTTATTATTTCTTGTTAAAAGTGTGTCTTAGAGTCTGAGATATATATATATATATATATATATATATATATAGAGAGAGAGAGAGAGAGAGAGATTGTTGAGAGTCTTATTAAGAGTTTATGTTGTTGTTGCGTTCTGTGTTCGTGTTATGAAGAGATTCATATAAAGACATTTCAAAACACATTGTATACAAGACATATAATTACAATTTTCACTTTACCTTTTGGTAGAATTACAACACAAAGACGACGTTTATAAAAACACATGATGGGTTTATTTCTTATCCGACCGGTCGTGGTTTTCATAGTCAAGAATTCAAGTTTCACATTCTAAGTTTCAAAGGTGACCGTCTCGCTTCTAGACGTTCGAATGTCCATGTCTGGACTGTCGTCTCTCGTCCTCAGGCTCTCGTTCACACTCTCCCTGCTTCTCCCCGCTTAACTCTAAAGTTTCTAACTATATCGAGAACTTCCCATTTTCCATGACGTCATACACATGTTAAAACATGTGTCTTTTTTCACGTGTTCTGGATATGCGTCTCAAAAACTTTTTCCTTTGTTTACAAAACGAATTTTAACCTATATTCCCAGTAACCTATATTTCCAATATGTTAAAAACATGTTTATTAAATTATCTTGTAGTTGCATTCTTTCAATTGAATTTCATAACAGAATTGACAATGCACATTCTTTTCTTAAAACTATTTTATCTCTAAGCTTAACAATGGTTTGTTTTTTTTACATTCCATTTGCTAATTCTCTCTCGTAATCTATTTCTAAACCCAAATTACGAGGTTCGAATTTCGTCTATTCTATTTCATTTTAACTAAATCACTCTTTTTTTATACTTACATGAAAAGGGGACAGCCCTTATCATGTAACATATTGCGGGTCGAAAACCTTCTTGATGCCGGCAAAAGGGGACAACGAAAACATTTCTCTTTGGAGAACTTTCACCCGTTTCCCCCCATTTTCCTCCCTTTCCCCTCGCTCTGCCAAGGTTTAGTATTAATTGCTTTTAAACGCAATTTCAGATTAAATATTTCTTTTAATCGTTTTTTTTCTTATTTCTGGCACATTTAAATTCCCCCGTAGTTCTCTTTAATTTCGCCAGTAATATTGTTTTTGTATGCTATCGATTTCTCCTGGCCAGATGATAGCCGAAAATATGCTCTTGAGAAATTCCTGTATTCAAATCCTTATATAAATTTTGCACCTCCAAACATTATATATATATATATATATATATATATATATATATATATATATATATATATATAAGGTGAACCTTTGCCTGATAAATGCACCTCTATTTGTTATTGAAAACAAGCAAAGGAATAATAAATACTCTGATTGGCTAACAACTAAACTCAACACGACACGAATCTAAAAAAAAAAACATGCCAAAACATCTACTTAATGCAATAGCCTGTCGAATTCCCACGAGAATGAAACGCGTAAAATCACGTGTAGCATAATTTCCATATGTATTTTTAAAAAAATTATTTCCCAACCCTACTCCTGTATTGAATACTTTTGAAGTAAATACTGAAAGTAGATACATAAAATTTTACGTATGTACATGAAATAAAAACACACACACATCTCTCTCTCTCTCTCTATATATATATATATCCGTCTATACATATATAAAGTCGAGTTATTTATCGCACTAACGTGGACATTAAAAACTTATTCTATTTGAAAAGTGAATACAATATATATATATATATATATATATATACTTAGTCGTTAACATACCAGCGACTTTAACAACGATAACTAATTTACATAGTCCTTTAAAAACGAACTTACACTATTCGTTTTTCCCCAGTTTTTTTTATTAGATCAGTAGTTTCAGTTCATTCTTATACACCGTTCCATTTATGCATATTTTCTACATTGTATGCAATTGCATCTGGAGCTGAATTTAGAAAACATCTATGGGACCTCTCTACTAAATTACAACTATCGCTCTACTGACTAGAATCTTGATTTATATGGTATTCGGACTCATGGAACACCATCGATTTCGATTTTACCCGAAAACCACCTGCGAGAGTCAAAATGCTCTATGCATACGTTTAACTGTTAATTGCCTGATCGTAAAATACGCATAAATATATTTTAATTAATGCAGTATTCTTAATTATCATAACAATAACTAATGCATTTATTAAACATACACGTAAAATTCCTTTTAAAAAATGAAGTAAAAACGGAAAGAAACTGAAACATCAGTATGCGATTATTATTTTTTTCTAAACAGTTCACTTCTTGTAAGTAAAAAATATTCGGGCTGAGATCGAAACCAAAACATAAAGACAGAAGTGAGTCAAGCACGGTAACGATTAGACCAGCTTGATATATTTAAAAAGTGTTTTCAAACCAATTTATACTTAACATAAAGTTATCATATTTCACAACCGTGCATGCAGTTATTAAAACAATAAGAAATTCCATGTTTAAAACCCTCTGTTTAGATACGTACGAATAATCGTAGAGACTTGACTATAAGAACTGTTGGAATACAGCACCGTCATTTCGCGATTTAAATTATTTGGAGCATGGACAATAAATAAAACAACAAGTGTAAGCGAATGCCGCTAGAGAGCTCAATGTTTTAGTTTCAATTCTAGCTGATAGCACCCAAGTCATATACATATTTAAATTTTTTTAAATCATTATTATGTATTTGGTTCAATAAAATAATCAACAGAGAATTGACTTTAAAATTATACATATAGAATCTACATTGATTAAAACATCATATTTAAGAGTAGTTTATTACCGGGTAACGCTGGGCAGCGTGCTAGTATATAAATATATTTATATATTTGCACATATCTATTTATCTAGGTACAAATATATAAGTTTTCTTACATAGAAACAGCAAGTAACAAATAAGTCTGGCTAAGAAAGAAAACACTAAAATAAACTCGATGTCTTATTAACGTGTTTACATAGAAAATAAGCGTCAACGACTGACAAATATTCCCTTTATCACGCGGCGAAGTTGGCCATTTACAAAATGGCCGACAGAAAATATTTATTGTGGTAAAAAAAACAAACAACAGAAAAACAAAAACAAGAACAAATTGACGACACGGGCGGGAAAGTCAACAGATAAAGATAAAATTAAATTATATAAAACAATTTTTTTAAAATATTTAAATGAAAAATTTTAATTTAATTAAATTGGTTTAAAAATTAAATTCGATTAATGTAGAAATATTGAAAATTCGGTGATTTATAAAAAAAATATTTTCATTTTATCTTTTTGTTCTTTCTTCCGAAAATAAATCTGTAAAATGGAAGGAGTTTGCATGACACAAGCTGACCCCCCCCCCCAAATTTAGAATTAAAGCAATTACACATTATAATAATTATTTCGAAAGACAAACGGAGACTTTTTAAAAGAGACACCAGGACGTAGCAACAAACACAGAGAAAAACGACCTTCTTGATATTCGATGTGTCGTTCAAGTTTCGTGAATTTACATTTTTTTTTTAGTCTCAGATACTTTGGTTTCGTGTAAACACTCTTGTTTTTCTAACTGTTCTTCCCCATTATTATTCTATATTAATTTATTCGTGATCTTTCAGAATTATCCATTGCGTTAGTTGGTTTCTTCACTACAAGTTTTTTTTTCTTAACTTCCAGCTGTTTTCATCAGTCCCGTGTTTTGTATAGCACTAATTATTTAAAAGTGGATCATACTTATACTACTAACTATTTGTTTTTATGAAAAATAGCTTCGAGAGAAAAGCATGGCTAATCGAAAACTTAACGATGCGAAAATATATAACAAAGATATTAGCCTAATACCGAAAGTAATAGAAACATTGGGATTTGACGTGACAGCCGGCAGACGGCACCAGACTAGGGTAAAAATAAAAAGATGCATTTTAAGGGAAACTCTCACACATTTAATACACTGAGTTAAGCGAGAGAGAAAAATTGCGAGCTGTTTATCCTATACTACTTGTGGATCAATATGTAGTATATGTTTCTAAAAGCTCCCCTCTTTTTTATTTTCACTGTTGGCCTCTCGAAAATTGTATTCCCTTGAAAGAATAGCATCCTCTCCAAAATTCAATTTCGATCATTTTCTTTCTGCTTACACCCCGTTTCCATGAGAGATTCTACTTTTTTTTATGAAAATTTCTCCAGACAAGGCATGATGCCACTTGATCTAAGGAACTAAAACTACAACGTTAAGGGTAACAATAAAGGTTATGTGCATAGATTTCAACACAGAAAACAGAAATTCTTCCCCCTTTATTAGAAACATGACGCATTTAAGGACGACATTAGAAAAGCGAGAGTTACGCAGCTGCCGAAAGAAAAGCGAATTTTCTATTCTTTATGCGTTTGAGTTAAAAAGGAATATTTTTTCAAATCCTCGAATACATAATTTTGCAAATTCTCAGATGTCGAAACAATTTCTATTTTAACAGCTTTTTTTCCCCTCAAACTTGTTTTATCCGGGAACTTACACTCTACTTCTTTTCCCAATCTTACACGCAGAAATTTTAATAGAATGTGTTTTTCGGTTGTTAACAAACCGGAAAACAGTAAACAAAATGCACTCTTATAAAAGGTTGCAGGGTCTTAACCTTTTCGTGGAGAGGAAATAATTGATGCTCACTCCTCTCTTTTATTCTAATATTTTAAGTCTATTCTGTGAACTAAATCAATGCTATATATTCGTTGCGACCAGCCGTTCAAATGTGCTTTTAACTTTATATAATTTCTGAATCGACGTTTGTTAATGACCTACAATATATACGCACTGGCGGCGAATAAAACAACACAGCTGATCTATAAAATATTTTTGTTTATTTCATACTGACAACAGTTTTGGATTTTACAGTTATGACGGTTGTTTGACATCAGTGAAGGCGCGTGGGGTTGGTATGGATATTTTAGTAGTGAAGAAAATGTGACAGCTTGTCCTCGCTCTGTGATCGACTGTTCTGTGTCCGACTTATATAAACATTCTTTTATCCTGGAATGTTTAATATTTCCTATTGTCTATGAATCTTATCCTTTGACCGATATTTCTGGTCAAATTATGCATTCCAAAAGACAATGGTTGAAAGCCTTGCATTCATTTCATGGAATCGATCTGCATGTGTGCAACCGATTGAATGCCTCTCTCCTTGACAAATATCCAACACAGCCGGCCGCACGGCATTGTCTGATCGTAAAATACGCATAAATATATTTTAATTAATGCAGTATTCTTAATTATCATAACAATAACTACTGCATTTATTAAACATACACGTAAAATTCCTTTTAAAAAATGAAGTAAAAACGCAAAGAAACTGAAACATCAGTATGCGATTATTATTTTTTTCTAAACAGTTCACTTCTTGTAAGTAAAATATATTCCAGCTGAGATCGAAACCAAAACCTAAAGACAGAAGTGAGTCAAGCACGGTAACGATTAGACCAGCTTGATATATTTAAAAAGTGTTTTCAAACCAATTTATACTTAACATAAAGTTATCATATTTCACAACCGTGCATGCAGTTATTAAAACAATAAGAAATTCCATGTTTAAAACCCTCTGTTTAGATACGTACGAATAATCGTAGAAACCTGACTATAAGAACTGTTGGAATACAGCACCGTCATTTCGTGATTTAAATTATTTGGAGCACGGACAATAAATAAAACAACAAGTGTAAGCTGTTTCTTAAAAGTCAAATCAAACAATACAGATCTCGCCGATGAATAAAGAAAAGGTCGACCTTCAAATTTCAATGGCCTGGCACTTTGGGAAGCCGTGGAAAAGAACGAAAGATTGACAACGAGAATATTGTATGGATACTTCAATTTGGACCATTCGCCCATTGTTCATCTCATGAAGTTCGGATAAATATAGACATCAGCTGAATTGGTCCACTGCGAATTCCCCGATGGCAATAAGCCTGAACGCATTCGAATGTTTACTCATTTCGTGACAATTCTATATGAAAAATTACCCGGATCCAACAGTTCCTATCCAATCGCTTTTGATACATATTTATGACTGATTTTAAATATGTGGGGTCTAATTTCTTCCAACAAAAAAATTCCAAACAATTATTCTTATAACAAACCGGCATTGACTTCATAAAACATATTTCTTCATTTATGAACCTAAAATCAAACCAAATTTTCATCAATAGTTTTTATCCAAAAACTTTCCAACTTCGAAAAACACTTTTCACTGCTTATTACAATATTGTCGTCTTTAAGTCTAATCTCAACAAAGCTACTAACACTCAAAAGTATCCTGTACCTCTATAAGGCCACCATTCGCCCATGTAGGGGAAATTGTTGTCTTATTTGTGCTGGTGCATCTGCTACTAGTCTCTCACTTCTAGACAAGGTTCAAAAGAGAGTCGCCAACCTAATAGGTCCTGAACTGTCATCTAAGCTTCAGCCTCTGTCCCATCGACGAAATTTAACATCCCTCTGCCTGTTCTACAAGTACTTTAACGGTGAATGCTCCGAAAAACTGCAAGCACTTTACCCCCCCCCCTCGACGTAAATACCCCCGACAAATCCGACAAGCAGCAAAATCCCACCCCTTCACAGTTGAGATCCCCAGATGTAAGAGAGCCTTCTACTCCAGTAGTTTCTTCCCCAGGACCGCTAGACTTTGGAATTCCCTTCCGGGTTCCTGCTTCCCCAACTGTACTGACATAAAGAAGTTCAAGTGTAACGTGAACTGACATTTTGTTGCCCAAATCCCCACATAGTACCCCTGTAGCTCATGTCCCTAATAGTAGCTCCCTACATTAAAGTGGCAATGTGCTTTGTTTGGGGTGAAAATGTAAAAAAATATATATATATATTATCGAGCAATCCTACACAATCACAGTGTTCTTAACCATCCAACTGACAATTTAATCAAAGTTCATCCTTGCGTGACCTTTGGCCTCGATAAGTGGTGACTCATCGATATAAAATAATGGGTGTCAAAAGAAAGAAAAAGAAAGAAAACTCTCTGTATAACCTTTGTACATAGAGTTAGTTTTCAGAGCTTTTTTCTTACTTTTTATTACCAAGATGTCACCGCTTATAAAGACCTACATGCATCTTGAGGATAAAGGTGAATGATAACGTCAACTGGATGTAGAACGATACTCCAAGAAGATTGTAAATGAAGGCAGTATTTGATTAGTTAAGAATTACTAAGCAAGTATTTGCGATATTAGATTTAGGGTAGACTAAGTTGTAGTCCACCGGGAAGCACCCACGTTGTATTGTGTTACATGGAAAAGTAGCTCTTGCGAAAAATTCGTTCGTGAAAGTTCCGTTCGATTTCTTTGTTACTTATGATGCTACAGCACTCGGCGAAACTTATGACAAACATTGCTCAATATTAATCAAAAGCAAGCAAACAAAATTAAATGGTGGGAAAAGCAATGAAGACGCCAAGAATACGCAAACAAGACAAACGCAAATAACGCAAAAGTAAAACGACGTTGAATCCTGGCATAGTGAGGCGCAAGAAGAGAGACACAGAGAAATATACACCGAAAACAATACACGAATTTTTCGAATTCTTAATGATATGACAATTATGGCAAATAAATAGCCGATTCGAATGGATCGGAATTGTTATAATGAAACGGATAAATAAATGTGCATCTATAACACTTTTCGAACTATAAACGCGTGATGAACATCCTTCCTGGTCTTTCTCGAATCGAAGAATACATTAAAACCGGAATGGCTGAATAATAAAAATGACAAAAACAAGAATATTCCGGCATTATTAAGTGAATACAAGAGTGCACTTTCTGAAATTAATGAAAATTCAAGAAACATAATTCAGACATTTTAGCGGACATTTAATCTCTTTATTTTTATGAATTTATTATTGAAGTTTTGTAGTAATTTATTTAGTTTACATTCGTTGCTGATTTTCGTTTTATCAATTTATTAAATACTGCAAATTTTAGTCTATTTCTTTATTAAATGCTATAAGATTTTGTCTATTGTTATGTGGTGTCCCTTTCACTATGATCACAGCGTAGTATCAGTGTTATATTATGGCATGCAAAATGGTTATTATTATTATTAATTGCTTGATTACTTAGATTGAAAAGGTATCCAGAAAAATGCTTTTAAAAATAAGAATGTGAGTTAAAATATTTTTGATTAAAATATTTATCTGGGGAATTTTGGCACAAGGAAAATGTTATGAATTGAGAAAAAGCAAAGCAAAACTAGTTTGGAATTTGAGTTAAAACAACGGCGAGGCGTGCGTGACAAACAAGATTGACCTCTCTGGCTGAGAGACACGTAAGCCAGAAAAAAAAAATCAGAATTAAGAATAAGTCTGGAACAGGACGTCGAGGAGATGAGTTGTGAGTTAGCTAGCCACTGGGTTAGAGCGGGCAAGAGTTGTCTCTGGTTCATGGAAGCATCTACGGATCAACCACGGAAAATTTAGAGATAAGATTAAGAGGTGTAGACTAAGACGTGGAACATTTTGAAAATAAAGAGTTGGAAACGTAAAATCGGCGTTTGAGGTGTTCCACTCGAAAGAAGAATGCCTTCGTTTTCAGGTATCTGCTACCAAAGGAGAGGGAGAGAGAGAGAGAGAGAGAGAGGGCGGGAGAGAGAAACAACAAATAAGCTATGTGTCAAACAGACAAGGCTTTATTCGTTCATTGTTTAAGGCCGACTGTTATTGTCCAGTTCGTTATTGTCATGCATATGTGAAAACACCCACACACAAAGACTACTAACTATAAACATAACAGATCGACACATACAGACACAAAAAAAAAGAAAAAAAGAAACATCATCGAATACAAAGAAATGTAACTAATTATAATTCTAACAACTAGACGATACATGAACATCGATTACAGAAACACGTATACCTTATATCCACTAGACATTACATAGATAAAAATATATAAACTCGAAAACACAACAGTTGTTCGATTTGGTACATAACAATAAGCACCATTTCTTTCTAAGCGCTTGAACTCTTGACCGATACATTCTTTTATTGAAATCTATGACTTATATCCATTTCTTTATTGAATAAGTATGTTTTTGTCCATTTTTTTATTTATTATTTTACGTTACACCCCGTTCGCTTGAATTAAATGCTATTAGTCTTACTTCATTTATTGATACTTTTTTTATATTTATATATTTTTAAGGGAGATAAGACACTGATAGAATTCAGATGAAAAATCTTGATAGATATTACTTAAAGTAATACTTTCAAGGTGATCCTTTTGTCAAACAAGAAATTCTTAAATCGAATATATGTCTCTATATGTCGTTTTTTTTTCAGAATTTAAAATTTAACCACGATAATTATATATTTGATATCTAATTGATACTTTAAAACTTACTTCATTCAGTTTTTATTGCTTTCTCTCTTTTCCTTCTCTCATCTCTACGTTTTCTTCCTTTCATTAATCTGAAACATATCAGCCCATGTTTTCTCATTTCTCAAATATTAGACTTTATTTTCCTTTTCTTGTCCATGTTTATATTTATTTATAACCGTAATATATTTCCGTTTTTCAGCATTCATTATTTCTTTGTTTTCTTTCTCTCTTCCCTCTCTTCCATTTATATTCATCTCATTCTTTTGGACTCCTATCTTTTCACTTTTATTTTTATTTCTTTATTCGTTCGTCAAGTTTTCAGCTTTCGGAATGATACCAATCTTCTATCTTTATATTGAAAATATTTCGAAGAAACATCCTTAGCTTTATCCCTAAACTCTCAGTATCACCGTGGTAAATGCGGTAACAACGTGGTAGTGTCAGAAGTACTCACCTAAGAGGCCTCTGGTAAGAATTTAGATAAAGTCGGCATCAGGATCCGTCGACCTCTGGTCGACCATCGCTGCGTATGGCAAGCAAAGACACACCAGGCACACAACCGCAATTCAATAGATTGCAAGTTACAAACATCTCGTTTGCATTATTTATTTTGTGTTTTGGGCCAATTCTTTTCCATAACATTGCACACAACCGCTGAGCCTTGCTGCTATGGATGCGTGGGATTAACACTTGCAATCATGTGCGAGTTAATGAATATCTACGACAGATATGAATGACTCCATGTAAAGCAGATACGCCAGGTGCATAATCTACGAACTCTATCAACAGAAGCCAGATTCATTTAACAACCAATAGAAAACATAAGACGACTATTCGTAAAGATCTGCATTCATCGGATTAGACATTACTCAGATGGATCTACTCTGGTGTATAAGGTGGATGTTACAATGTTGTTGCTTGTTTTTCTTAGCATTGACCCTGTCACACATTAATTATTTGAAAAGAAATATGATCAATATTATACAGATAATTACCATGGATTTTCTAGGGGTCCCATTACTATTATTTTAACACGACGCACTAAGTTTCTCATTATTTGTATATTTTTCTTTCCGATCTTTTTGACACATTATTGAAACAAATACATTAATGATATTGACAATGCTGCTGTAAAGAAAGTGGGTTTCATCTATCGTGCTAGAAAATTAGTCATTGCTGAGAGTATTCCGTACCACTACACATCCATCATTTGGCCATGTATGAAGTATTATTGCCACATGTGGGATGGTGCATCTACCACTAGTCTCTCATTCTTAGACGGGATTCCTAATAGGCCTTGCTCTATCAACAAATTTCTTACCTCTGCCTTATCACCGCAATATTGCATTCCTGTACTTGTTTTACAGGTACTTTAATGGAATGCGCTCTGATGAATTCATAGCACTTGTACTTCCCTAATCCAGCAGCAAAACTGCCCCTTTATTGCAGGGGTCCCTAGATGCCGGAAAGCTTTCCAATCTAATAGTTACTTAGATTGGACTGCTAGAATTTGGAATTCCCTACCGCTTTCCCGCTTCCTTGCTTCTTGTACTGTTTAATGTTTAAAGGTATTGTCAACAGACATCTTGCTTCGCAACTTCCTACATAGTGCTACTGTAGACATGATCCAAAACAGTATTCCTTTATGTTACAGTGGCCGTACATCTTGGTTTGCGGTAAAAAAAAAATAAATATTGATTTTTAAATTCTGTAATTTCGTTTTCTTTTACCAAATTAACATCTATTTGCCTTCAAACACTTCCCAGATTTTTTCCGTATGGAAAATTTTATTGATAGTACGCATATGCAATTCTAGTCCATTTCAAAGTAACCTCCTCCGGCTGCAATGCACTTGCTGTACTGTTCCAACAACTTCTGGAAGACCCCCATGGACGTCCTCTTGTGTGAGCGTGTCAAGGGCCTTCTTCAAAGCCGCTTTCATCTCCACAATTTTCTTATAACGGCAGCTTTTAAGTTTTCCCTGCTCTTAAAGAAATAACGAAAAGTCGCAGGGAGCAAGGTCTAGACTATAGGGAGAATAAGGAACTCTGCTGATTCCCATCTTTGTCAAATATTCTGTGACAAAGATGGAGTTGTGAACTGGTGCATTCACGCAAATCTTGCGAATCGTCAGTTCCTCGCGAATAATTGTGTGTACAGTTCCCACACAGATATCAAACTATGCACGTATTGTCTCTATAGACACATGACGGTTCTTATCCATGAAAGTTTTATTTGGCCAATAAACTGTGGTGTTCTGACTTCCTTATCCCTCTCATTCCTCTCCTCATCTCTTACGTCACTCAAAAACTGATACCCAATTCATGCAGGATGGTCCAAAAGCCGTCTGAAGCATTCCATACGTTTCTTTGGCATTTTTCCAAGTTGAAAACTGAATTTTATTGCATATAGTTCTTCTAGAGTGTCTCACGTTCAAATTGCATTTTTTGAAATTCACAATCAGGCTGTAGTAGGATGGATTCCAATACCTTCTGTAGCTGTTCATTAGAGCCAGCAATAAAAAAAAAAACAATGGCCAGTCATTACATACGATGTATAGCAATCACATACTGAATTTCCAAATGTCTACGACAATTTTAAAATGCTTGTACAAAAAGTCTGGAAACTTATTGAAGGCACCTAGTAGTCATCTTTTTCGCATTCTTTTTCAATTACTTTTTTTTTCAAATGTTTTGTTTCTTTTTTTTTATCGTTTTTACAAAAACAAAACATTCTTTCCATCATCTCACGCTTTTTCAAATCTTGTTATTCCTTCTTTTTCATAAGCCATTATTATTGAAACAAAATTATTAACCAAAAACATTCTAGAAGACAAAGTTTATGCTGAAAGCATTCTCTGTTATTTCACGAAAACTTTAAGACGATAGAAATCTAAAATAAAACGATGAACGTCCTTCGCTAAAAATAAAATCATCGCTAAAAACAAAACAAAATACAAACAAACAAAACTAATTTAAGATTATTACATCGACAGAAATACTTCCATTATTTTTTTCAAGCTACTTCTTAAAAAAAAATAAACAAAGATGTCAACCTCGTCAGTATCTTGGATTTATCTAGAAATATTTTGTTAGCTCTCGAAGGAAAGAAGAGGAAATAGTGCAATGCTTATTTACACAGGAAATGGAATAGACGGTCCAGGTTCAATTTCATTTCAAAATTGTGGATCTAATACAAAAAATGAATTTGCCGTAGATAAGAAATTGATGTGCAGGACGAACGGGCATAGAAAACTAACTAAGCTAGGATGAGCTATTTTTTCTTTCTTTTGTTCGGCTTACACATCCCTCTTCTTTGATTTCAACGTTTTTCTTTCTTCTAGAAGTGTAAGTATATATATATATATATATATATATATATATATATATATATATATATATATATATATATATATATATGAATATTACATACCTTTCATGTGTCAATATAAAATGTTATGAGGAGATATTTTCCGTCGATTTTCAATATTCACTTCAATAACGCCAAATACGCGGGTAAAACTAGGTAATAAGTTATAAAAATATAACAATTAAGCTACACAAAATCTTCCGCGTTTCATTCTCGTAACGAACCGTCGGGCTAAAGTGGATAGAATTCGTGTTTCATGTTTTTGTATATCGAGATGCATTTTAGATAATTATGCCCTTCTCTTCTGCTGAGAACCGTTAAGCTTCGAAATTTTATGGAGGAAATAAGTTTCTTTTTGCTTAATTTCCCCTTTAACTTTTCGTTATTGTGCGGATAATATTAAGTTATATAAAACTTATTCCTAATCTTTCATTTAATATATATATATATATATAATATATATATATATATATATATATATATAAATATATATATACATATATATATAATATCTCTCTCTACATCTCTCTCTCTCTCTATATATATATATATATATAATCCATTTCTATAATATAATTAATATTTCTTTCTCTCGCTCTCTATATGAAGAGATAATCAATATCTCTCTCTCTCCCTCCACTCTCATTCTCTCTCTCCCTCCCCCTCTCATTCTCTCTCTCTCTCTCTATATATATATATAATTAATTACTCTGAACAAACAATAAAATATAAAAGATATTTATATTTTGTATATATATGCATATATATAGTCATATATATATATTATATATATATGCATATATAAATATATGCATATATATAGTCGTATATATTATATATATACATGCATATATAAATATATGCATATATATGCATATATATATTGTATATATATGCATATATATATGATGTATATATATATATATATAGATATATATTCATATATATAGTCATATATATATTATATATATATGCATATATAAATATATGCATATATATGCATATATAGTCATATATATATGCATATATATGCACATATATATTATATATATGCACATATATATTATATATATGCATATATATATAATATATATATATGCATATATATGCATATAAATATATTATATATATATGTATATATAAATATATGCATATGTCTGCATATATATATGCACATGGATATATGTGCATATATAAATATATGCATATATACATATATATGCATATATATACATATATATTCATATATATATGTATATATATGTGCATATAGATATGCACATATATATACATATAGTACATAGTAATGAGCATAATTATATAGAATGATGTTCAAGGTCGTAATGATGAAGGTGGTGCAATTATAAATGTAGCAAATAGTACATTTCGTGGAGAAGTTTTTGCAAGTGCATTTCAGAAACTGTATTATCACACAAGCAGAAAGGTCGTTCATATAAAATCAACAATAGATTCTTTGATATGGCAGGGGCGCTTTCGAAATGAATGTTTCTGTTTAAAAGCACAATTGCACCATGATACTTGACCTTTTCATTTTGAACCTGAATACAACAAGTAAGGACAGTTATATAAAATCAACAATATGTCTGTGATGTGACAGGAGCACGTTGTGAATGAATGCGTCTGATTAGAGGGCAACTGAAACATGATACTTGATTTTGCGTTTTAATTCAAGCCAATATATATATATAAAGTGTTTTTTTAATAAAATAAACAGTAAGGTTTCTTGGTGAAGCATTTGAGCTTCCTTCCGTTGCACCGCGATGGGTCCCCAACTAGAGCAGGATATCAATTTGACTTTATTGAAAAATGTGCGATGTTACCGAATTTGAGGAAAATCAAAATATGGAAGTGTAACACATCATTTGATTATCGCAAAATCCCGGTCACCTCGATTCTCCATGCTAGTATATATATATATATATATATATATATATATATATATATATATATATATATATATACACAGCAGGATATTTGTTTAATGATTAAAATAGATATCAAGAAAGGTATGCATGATCATAGAAAGGACCACTTAATTAAATTACAGACGGTTTGTTTCCTGACTCGCTAATCGAATCGAATAATTCAACATTAAGTTGGTGAAACTCAAGTAACCTACCATTGTCTTTATTTAGACGCTTTCACACGAGAGCAAACCGAGACACAAAGCTTGATTTTAAATGTGAGAAAATTGCACCTTGCACAAAACAGGGAACTGTAGATGGGAACAAAATGACTTGTATAGATCCGTCGACAAACAAACCCATCGTTCCTATAAAAATTGAAAGTAATGCCTGGGATACCTGGGAGGATGTTTAGATATCTTCCCTAGTGGTAAGATTAAATAGGTTAGCTTAAGAGATACCTCAGTTCGGTTGCATGAATAACCTGTTCCGGTTGATTGGGGTTCTCTCACAATCGAGGGCCACTAAGAAAAAAAAAACGAATTTCAACGGTTAAACTAATGAGTCAACACTACACTTAAGAATAAAGGTTAAGGAGACAGATTGTTAGTTCAATGAAAGACAGATTGTTAGTTGAATGAAAGCGCATACTATAAATGGTGCCTGGGAATGAACAAAATTTGATCACATATGGGGGCGATTCATGAAAGATATTCTTAAATAAACATTAAAAAAAAAAACGAAAAGAAAAATCAGTTAAGGGAGATAACTCTTGTAGCAAGAGTTAGTGTTCATTATATTCTTTTAATCTTGGGAGTTAATGCTGATTAGATCCCAGATTTCAAATCATGTAAAAGGGGAAAAATTATATACAGAAACATTGATGGTTTATTTATCGCTTTCCAAAAGATGCAGTAATGCCTGGCAAAATAACCCCTGAAACTACAGTAACTACGATTTGCATCTCACTGGCAAGGCAATTCTCTACCTATGTAAAAGCCAAGTACGCCCAAAGACGGAGTAGTGTTGCCACATATGGGCAGAAACTGCTAGACGCGTATTATACTGCCTTGACAACGTTCAAAATAGAATTTGTAGCCTAGTAGTAGATACTCGTTTCTCTTCACTTCAACTTCTTTCCCGCAGAAGAGACGTCGTAAGCCTATCCTTACTTTATCATTATTTTCATGACAAGTGCTCGTCTGAGCTCAAATCTATGGCCCACATGCCAAACTATCACGAAAAACATTCGTCTAATTGAAACCACTATCAATAATTTCTCCCAGTCTTTATCTGTGCTTAAACCTAAAAGTAGTGCCCATATTGTCAATGCGCAGAGGAAAAGATAAATCACCCAGCAAAAGCAAAATAAATGTAACGTGGCCTGATACACCAGATCAGGCTATCTGAAGATACTGGCTTTCCGGCCCAAAATAAAGCAAACATTATATTATTGCTTTCTACAGTCGCGTTGGAAAACTCAATCATGTTCCACAAAGTAAAAAACAAACAAAAAATAAACAGTTTCTCCCTACAAACAATTAAATAAGCACCATGTTGATATATAAAAAAGTTAACGTATAAAACCTTTTTCCATAATTTCAGGGTTCGGCATTAAATAACCCGAAAAGGGTTTATATGTCGTAAAGCCAAACAAGAAAACGTACCGATCACGTCTGCTAACGATGTGAAAATTCGTCTGCTGTGTTTCAGATAAATCTTCCCAATTTTATTTATGACTTTTCTCTTCCCCTCTCTTTTTATTTAATCCGTCTATCTCCTACTAGTCTACCGTCTTTTTAATTTTCTACTACTGTCCACATTTTTCTCTACGCCTCCTTATATCTGTATCTTTTTTCTTTTATACCGTAAAAATGTAATTTAGCTTGATAAATCTTATCTAAAAAAATGTTACGCTGCAAAGGCGATAAAAAATTTCCTCGACAAAAATAATCTTTTTCCAAAATTATACGATTTAACATAACTCGAAAATGGTTGATATGCCGTAAACCATCAGACGTACCGATCACGTAAAGCAACAATGCGAAAATTCATCTGCTGTGTTACAAATGAGTCTATATTACATTACAAAGTCGAAAAAAATTACCCCGATAAATTCTTTTTGAAAATGATGGGATTTAGTATTAAAGAATCTGAAAAGGATCGATACGTCGTCAAATAAAATCAAACGAATACAAAGTGTGAAAAAAAGAAAGAATCAAAAGAAAATACAAAAAAAAAGCACCCCTACCCCAAAATGGGCTGCTTTCAGAATAGCGACTCGCATCATGTGCAACAGCTGGTCTTTTATAAAATATTGTGCAAGTCTAATTGATGATATCAATTAAATATTGAAAACGTAAAGCAAATAAAAAAGAATTGGATGAGTGGTTGATTCGATTTGAATCTATGTTCGCTACTCGTTTCTAATTACGTCTGAGATCGCATGAAGTAGTTGTTAAGATTATATTGAAGCAATATTCTTCCGTGAAAGACCTCTATTTTTTTTAATTGGTGGTTGAAGTCTTCGAAGATTTAGAGATTACAAAAGCGATCGTGAAAGAATACAACAATGGAAAAGTAATGAAAATAGAATAATATGAGGGAGGGGTAGAGGTAGAGAGATAAAGGAAGAGCGAGGTCGAAATCAGAAAACGAATGAAATTGCGTGAAAAAAAATAGAGAGATGAGAAAGGGAAATATAAGAAAAACAGATACGGATATAAAAAGACATAGTGAAATGTAGAGAGTAGTAGAAAGGTAGAGAGAGGTTAGAAATGTAGAAAGAGAGAGACGGGAGAGAGAGAGAGAGAGAGAGGGGGGATGGAAAACGACAGGGAGAGTGAAATAGTGAGAGGAGAAAAGGAGAGGAGAGCGAATGAGAAAGGCTAGATAGAGAAAGATGGAAGAAAGAAAGACGAGAGAAAAAAGAGAAAGAATTCAGAAAGACGAGAGTGAGAAAGAACAGAGAGGACAAAGAGAGAAAAAAAAAAGAGAAAAATAAAAAGAAGAAAAAGAAAAGGAGAGAGAAGAGGGAGAGTGGGGAAAAGAGTGAGAAAAGAGACACGGGAGAGGGGGAAAAGAGACAAGAGAGAGGAAAGAGAGAAGAAAAAAGAAAGAAAGAAAAAGGAAAGAAAGAGAAGATAGATGATAAAAAGAGAAGTGAAGGAGAGGTGAAAGAGAGAAGAGAGATAAAAGAAAGATGGGAAAAGGGATAAAGAAAGAGAAAGAAAAGGACAGAGAGGAGAGATATTGGCACGTAGAAAAGGAAAGAAAGCGAAAAACAACAAAAAAAGTTGAGGAAGAAACATAAGGAGACACGTTTATATATTTTGATAATCACTGCATAAACTGACGAAGTTTTCATTTCTTTCCTATATATATAATCACATCAAGTGACTCTTATCCCATTTCTATATGTAGTTATAGCTAAAGAGCGTCACCCTCCGCTACCGTCGAAAACGAGTCGATACTCAAGACGGAAATGTTTGCTTCCTTGAAACTATTTGCGAGAATACGACAATAATTGAGCTTGTATTGGAAACTTGAAAAACCGTGATTATTTTTACAAGAAAAGAATCTTATTCTGTCACTCAACTTATTTCAGCCATTATTAAGAGGATTACATCAGAAACCGTCCTGAGTCGGAAATCAGAAAAAGAAAGCACACTATATTAATTGCGATACTTGCCAATAATCTTAATATAATCCGACATAAGCCTAAAACGATTTTTATTCAGATGCTCCAAAGACTAAAAAAAAAAAAAAAAAAATACACTAGACGTTCTCGGGTTATGATAGAGATACTTCCTAAAGACGCGTCGTAACCAGATCTACGACCTATATTTATGTCGTAAATACAAATGTGTTTACGACCTAAATACACCTAAATTAACACCAACTTCACCAAATCTGCTAATGCGGGAGTTAAGTCATAATATAGGACAAGAAAACAACATTGCTCAATAATTATCTTCCTCTACAAGGATAGGAAAGTGAGATTTGAAGTCCCTCTCCCTAGAAGAAGAACAAAAATGACTGAGCAGCCATGTTGGAATTCACTTGTAAGGGGGCCTCAGTCGATTAAAAATAAACTTTTCTCAAAAGGAGAAGGAAAAGCCTGAGAGAGTGGACCTCCTAGAGATGAGCAGGACTAAAGACATACCTCAATCAAAAATCATAAAGTAGGCACGGCCAAAAAATAGTAGAAAAACCAAGTTGTTTTTCTTTAAACGAATTAAAATCTATTAAAATCCATTAGTCTTTTTTTTTGGAGAACTTTTTTTTCCAAAAAAATAAACGCCTGAATTCTATGAGATGAAAAGCAGAATAATATACAACTTTTTCAAGTATTTTAATAGAATTTTTATCCCCCCCAACCTACGATTCGCCGCCATTTTTGTCTTGATGGATAACACAATTCTATATTTAAAAAAAGTGTTTGAATCATTTTTTTGTTTAAATAAAAATTAGGATGATTTGCTATAAGAATATGCAAAAATACTAATGACATAAGTACCTGAATTTCAAATAATTACATCTTTTATTTCAGTCTATGTATTTCGCGTGGCGAAATTAAAAAAAAAATCAAAAATTTATGATAATTTCGTAAAACCTACGGAAGAGTTTACATAAATATATGAAGTTATTTAGTCCTGTAAATTGCCATGTATTTTTAACGTTTGTTTTTACGATTAAGTGAAGAATCAACATTATGAGGATTTAATTATTTTTTTAATAAGCGATAATATTTGTTTCTACATAACCCCCGAAGTTAAGCAACGATGAGGCTGGTCAGTACCAGATAGATGACTATTTTGGAAATGGCAGGCACCGTATGTGTTGGAGACAACTCCTGCATCTAGTATCACGTTTGGTCGTCTTGACCCTGCCTTGTCATCAGGACCAAGTGCTTCTGGACGAGAAAGTGAAGTAGATGCAAGTCCTCCAAACTTTCAACTCAGTCAAGCGCAAGTCAAAACAAAAAAAGGGGGAGATAACAACTGTTTCTAAATACGAACAACTGTTTGTAGGCCTTTATGGTTTACCATAGATGAAGAAATATCATGTAACGACAAATTGCCGAAAGAAATCATCGTATTTTTAGTAAAATGCGCAGTTATTTATAGATTCTTTTTTTATCGATTCTTCAAAGCATTTCTTATTCAATGGTATATTCGCAATATTGGGCTCACTAAAAGAAAATTATTAATTTTTTTTTTCAAAGATTAAAAAGTAGTAGTTTTCATAAAATAATGAATATATATATATATATATATATATATATATATATATATATATATATATATATATATATATAGCTAATCTGGTAAAATAATTATGATTAACATATTCAACGAATTTCACACTTGAAAACACAATGGATTAAAAATTAAACATATTCGAAATTTGAATTTTCAACTTTAAAATCTTATACGTTCGCAGTTTCTTTGTTTTGTCTACAATTCTCACCCTCCCCACAATACAAGATATTTTGTTCAGTTTTGATTGATTATTTGAGGCATATTTATAATGACAAATAAAGAAGGGGGTGTAGGCTAACAAAATATATTAATATTATTATGAAAAAATATAGACCGTTATAAAGTTCATTATTCACTTAATAATCGGTGAAAATTTCGTATTGATTGGATAATTACTTAATTTTTAGTAAATTTTTAAAGGAAGACTTCGTCACCAAATACTTTCTCCCTCCTTCCGTTTTGGCCGTGCCTAGGATAAAGCCATCTCAACATTAGCCTTAACTGTTAGCTTTAGAGCTGAGGCCCTCCTCGCATCCTACTGAACATTGCTATGACGTGTATGTCATACTAGCAGATATTTCGGCATTGTCCACGAATGAATAAGATCCAGCCTGTTCTTGGTCATAAATCTGAACCTGATGTTACGGTTTTAATTTTTTTTCATTCTATGTTGGAATTTTGAATAAATAAATAAAATAAAAATATCATCTTTATAGTTCGTAGATGTCGAAAAAATAAAACGATCGTTAGATTTCTTATAAAATGTATCTCAAAGTTGTTCTTAATATAGGGCTTTGTTTGTTATTGAATCTCTAGACAAAGACATAACCTATTGTCACCGGTGACAAGTGAGACCTGACGGCCTATTTCCCACGACTATACTTCAGACAAAAACGTAAGTATCGGGAGAACTCACGAGATACAATCCATAGTTCTTGTGAATCTCGGAATTTCAGATCCATCTAAATGGAATGCTAATATTACGTGATGTTTTCCGTGGCCAGCAATACAATACAAGAATTCAACCATAAAGCTGTTGTTTTTTTATTGTTTTCTTGTTGTTTTTTATTGTTTTTGTTTTGCAATACATTCTTCTACAGCGCATATTAACGACAAACAATGATGGCGGACAGCAACGAGTGGACGAGCAACAACGAAACAAAAGAAACCCAAAACGCGCCCGAAGGAATTCTTAACAACACACCGGCCCCATGGCAATGTTTAGTGGTGAGTAATCCTTATGTTGTGTTCAGCAAATTAGTTCCTGAGTGAAGTTTCTATTTACAGAGGAAACGTTCACAGCTGGATTTTGACTACTTCCTAACGTTGTACGCAGAGAACTTCATAAGCTAATGATCGCATGTGTTTTAATACAAAAGCGCTTGATGAGTATAGATTCAACTGTCTAAAAGTGGTCAATTTGTACATATTTATCCTAAATTCTCAACAGTGTAATTTATTCATATATATATATATATATATATATATATATATATATACACACACTATACTACGAACTCTCTTTGGATCTTGTGTGTTATCGTATTTACTTGTGTGTCTGCGAACACAGAGGGAGCCAACAAAAGGATGACATCACAAATGGGTAAAGGTTAAAGGTTGCGGTCAAAGAAGAACGCAAGAAAAAATTCTGTGTAAGCTACAAATGGTTTTATACCGTTGCTATATATTACTGAATGAGAAATAATTTCTATTTAAAATCTATGTAGTATTACGCATGTAATTTTGGGAAAAGTACGCTTTAAATAGGTCATCAGTACTTGAAGAAGTCGAGGCAAAATAAAATATCGACCAAATTTTCATGATGCCATGTTTATCTAAAAACGAAAGGTGCTTTTCTCAATTTTACATCCGTAATGCAAACTGAATTTTAAATGGAAACGAAGAAAGAGGGTGGATATTCAATCCACCCACTTTTTGGTTCTCTTTCGAATAGCATCTCCGTTACCACAATGTTATAGCTATTTAATCTATGTGCATAATTCTCAAGTCGATTCAAAAGGTTTTGCCGATTTAAAATTTCATCTGGAAAATGAAAAACTCTTTTTGAAAATCTTTATCCATAACAGTAACGACCTTTGCTCTCTCCAGAATTATTTCATCTGTAAACGAAATTATAAAATTCTTTATTTTGATGTGAAATATAAATCTAACTCATGTTCAGTTTCCTCTAGTGATGTTAACTCAAAGACGCCTAAATGGGGTTTTAATCCTCAAAATAAGTAAAAACCCGACGGAGCTAGGTCAGGAGAATATGCAGGATCAAGCAAGATTTACTAAGCAAATTATACTACGAGAGCTTTGGCCAATAATACTGTGTAAACCATCGTCCATCTCGCCTGGTGTAGACTTTTTTCTTCCGACCTAACACTGCCATTATCCAGCCATTTTTGCCTTCGACTTTACGCGTCCATTTTTTCCAACGAGCACTTTGATTCTCCTCTGAGCACACTTCCTAATTTGCATATGCACTTTTTTCTACTGCTGCTGCTAATCTCTTCGCAAGCCATCCATTCTTCTCTGCTGCTGCTATTTATCCACACGCTCGTATGCACTATGTTTCATTAGTAGTATTATGATGGGAAATTACTTTTCTTTTGACTAAAAGTTGTTTTCGAGTCAACATGGGTGAGAATACTGAAGGAAACTATAAATGATAGAAAATTATGAATTAAATATGCATAATACTTTAATAATCCAAAAGAAAATGTTATCAATTTATTGTTGTGAGGTACGAATCACCCCTATTTGAGAACTAAGTGGAATCAACCAGTCCTATGAATACCACATTCATACCATATTTAACCGCATGCTACGAACACGTTCCTCTCCTACCACTTTAGTGGCTCCTGTATTCTTTATGATAAATACATATTATATTCATACACTTTACACTATTTGTGGTTTCTTTCATTTGTAACCCCTAGCACGGGTCTACAACAATTATCATGATGTTACATTTAAGTAATAACTAGATCAAGGACAACAGCATATTCTTTTCATTGTTTTGATTCTCCAGTGTGTATCCGTTGATATCTTATATGCTTTTAAATTGAGTGGTGTGGTTCTCGATTGATTAACTGTGTCTAAGTGTGTCGGATATATACTGGAGAGTAAAATAAAAATATATTGTTGCCATATCCGTAGAAATAACAATATGCACAGTATAAATTATAATGGTTGAAGCTGAAAATTCTACAAAGCAACCAAAACGTTTGCGTCGACCTAATAATTCATTACGTTATACTATTATAGACGATTTTTCTATTCGATTGTCAGATTCTTCATGTATACATAAGAGAATTATTGTTTTTTGTTTAAATATTCTCTCAGAACCCCCCCCAAAACCCTAAAAAACAAACAATTACCATACAAGTATTATGAATAATTCTGACAAAATTTGAAATAAGCCTTCCAATTCCAGTTTTCATCAATAACCACTGCGCAACAGAAATGCCCAGAATTCCAATCTATAAAGCACTTTCATTTCATATTTTATAGAAAGCGTCAAAGTTAGGAAACACTTAAAAAAAAACAAAAAACAAAACAAAACAAAACAAAAGAGGCATAAACAAAGCGGGCGAAGTAATTTTTTTTTTTTCAGAAATCAATCAGAAAATTGACTGTCTGTGACGAATGACGCTTCTACATTCTGCGACTGGTGCATTGTGGGTAGACTTCTTGTCAGTTCGAGGCATAATCGTGTCCATCTTGTTTGGTATCGGTACGAAAATAATCTAATGTAGGCAGCAGAGAATCTCGCTCAAGCGAGAACTACCGCGAGAACTCTCACGAGAAATAGAAAGCGTTTCCTGCGGGGATTTTTATTTTATTTTCATTTTATTCGTCTTTTTTTTTTAAACCTATCTCTTGCTTTGAATTGTCAGGTGAGATATTTTTCTTTTCTTTTTTTTTTTTGATAAGAAAACTCTGGTGACTTTTTTAGTTTTCAGTTTTGTTTCAAAAAGGACATGATCGTGTTCAATTTCACGGATTCGCTGGAGATATTTTGGATTTTATTTCGTTAAAAAAAAAATCAGTAGGAATTTTGCGCATTTTTGTTTTGAATTATAATGATATAAAAAAAGAAAAGCAGAATTTTACAAGCTGTGACGTTCGTGCATTTCGTTTTTTGTATATTTGTCGTTTATTTTTATTGTTTCCCAACCCCTTTCGGCCTCGCATCGTTTATTATTAACCGTCTTCTCACGTAGGCATGCAGCATAACGAGATTCAACGCACTTGGATATGAATGCATTTAAAAGCACACAAACAACAAAAGCACCAAGTTTCGTATCGATGCCAAAAAACACACGCACATGCAAAACGGTTTTGGTTCGTAATATCGACTGCCACTAGCTCGAACCCTGACTCAATTGTTTTTAAATACTAATGTGCAACTATTTATCAAGAAAAAACACGTTCCAAGATAAGGGTAAATGATATGAATAGATTATCACTGATTACTTGCATTGTTAGACACAAGATCAATTTAAAATGTGGCGAAAATTTATCTATCTATCTGGTCGGGCTCATTATCCGAACCAATGTGACCCTCTCTGTACATATTTCCCTGCCTTCCGTCAGCTACTTCAGATCTTCAGGATCATGTGCAATTTGCTGAATGCACGTAGATCTAGGTCTTCCTATGCTGGTGCACCTGTGCTGTGGAGTCCAGACAATAGATTTCTCACCAGCTCTTGCTTTCTCCTCTATCAGTGACCGACAAATCGCAGACGTTACTCTCAGCTGGCAGTAGATATGGCCGGTAGGTTACCATAAAGTTGCTGCTTCGTGAGATGATCTTGCCAAGATATATTCAACACTGATCGTAGCGTACCGTCTAGCTTCTTTCCAATCTTTTGGTAAGTATTCATGTTGTAACACCGTAAACAAGGACAAACTCAACTACTTCTCTGACGAACGGTGGGGAAAAATATACACCCCAAAAAAGAAGCACTCTAGATTGGGACTAAACGCTACTTATGCAGAATACGACCTATCTTTCTACAAAATTTTAAAATTAAATCAAGGTTTTACGGTAGCTTTGTTTATTAAATTATTAGGTGAAAGTACAGAATAGTTACACAACGCCCTCCTTCGCAATGTTAAGAATCAGTTTCCAATAACGTTATTATTTCAACAGTACGGTTTGTATTTAGTAATAAGTATCAAAATAAAATTTGCCTCATTCTAGAAAGATTTAGTCTTCAGTGGTTGAAGACAAAACGCACACTACACTTTGATTTTTTTTTTATTTATTCGGATGAAGTAGGAAATAAGAACCCAAACCGGTTTTACTGCGAAGAAAGAAAAAAAAAGGACACATTTCGATCGACACTGATTTCACCTTGATCTTCGCAAAACACATTAGCTCTGTAGAAAAATATCGCGACAAGAAAACTTTTAAAAACAGACTTTGGATGTTTTTACAAAAATAATACAAACGAATTATTTTATTATATCGCGACAACAAAACTTTTTTCTTTCTTTGCAGTGAAGTTGATTGGGGTCCTTATTCCCTACTTTGTCCATTTATTCATTATATTTTTAGGCTATATTTTTTTTTGTTGGATGACGGGAAACATTATGAGAGGATGAAACCGATGAATGAACTGAAGACAACTTGATTTGAATATAATGGTTTATGTATTACCATGATTCACAGGCTCATCGTTGCTTAACTTCGGTGATCTGACGGGAACTGGTGTCTCAAACGTGATTATGCCGTACCAGATGAGTGTCCATTTGAACTTCTACGCGCTTGTTTTTTCTCCGCTGATCTCGGCATTGTTTCCAGTCGTCATGAACTTTTCCTTGCCACTAGACTCAAGCAATGCCGATTCAACAGAGGTGTGGTTAGAGATTGCGCAACTTTTGCCACATAATTACACGCGCAGCTGCCCCTACAGGGGGTATCCTTTGTCTTTCGAGACTGAACGGAGGCATCAGCATCGGCATGATTAACAAAATTACATCACCACTTATTACCCATCTTTTTAAAACTAAATTATCACAAACTATCAAGTTTAAAAACCCTTCGAGGACAAACTTTGTTCATGGACTCTGCTTGTCATTTAGTACGCACACATAAAAAGAGATAGAGAGAGAAAGAGAAAAAGAGAAGGGGGAGGCCGGCACCATACCTTCTCTGTGAAACAAGCTATTTCAAACGCTCGAGATAGAATCAAGAAAGTATTTCAAGTCTACGAGTGCGGAAGTTCTCGATAAACAGGCAGAGGCTATTGTACCTATTTATAATGCCTCCCCACGGGGCAGAGTTAGACACCAGAGTCGTTTTTTAACAGAGAAAAGGTACAAAAATAAAAATTGTCTTAATCGTGAAGGATTTCTCTTCCACTGAAAGAGAACGAGAAATGGAAGTGCCGCATCTGAAGAACAGATACTACACTTTGATCTTGGCCAGAGGCTATTGCAATAAAAGATCTAAAATGCTATTTCATATTTAAACGAAATAAGCAAAAGAAAACGCCATTTTAAATCCAAACGTGACAAACAGACCGACAAACGCTGTCGCTGAAAAGACGCATCTTTGAAAAGTGCGAACTGCTTTTTAATTTATTGTAACGGTTAATCTATAGTTAGCAAACGGCTTTGTTATTGGACAAAGCGAACCATGTCACAAAATTATTCTTATGCCGGGCGACGTGCGTAGGATATCCGGGGAAAATCGTTGGCAACACGAGCACGCAATCTGCAGCGTTTGGACTTGGTCAGCGTAAAGGTTCTATTTATGCAACAGAACAGAACAAGCTCAGGTGGGGGATAGAAGTAATATTGAACGGACACCTCGGAAAAAGAGAGCGAGACAAAGAATAGATGGGGTTCTGTTAAACCGACTGTACACACGCGAATTGCACCCGGGTTGGAAGATGATGACAATTTTACAAATATTGAAAAAGTCGAATACAAAACAAATGTATAAAGATTATCTAACAAGAAATTAGATGCACCCTCCAAATGCAAATGGTTAATGCAAATACAGGATTGCATCAACGTCTAATAATTATACACATATAGAATTCAATGATAATGCACATACGCAAACACACATACACTAATATATATATATATATATATATATATATATATATATATATATATATATATATATATATATAAAGGAAGTATTTAAAGGTTACAACAATGAACACAAATGGAGAATTGTCCGGGTTGAGAAAGGAAGTTGACATAATGGAGCGACATAGATCCAATACACATTTTCTAATCCATTGTTTTCAAGGGGTTTGGAAAACCTAGCATTTGACAAGGAGGATATACCTCAAAATACGTTATAGAACACGGTCACACACAGTAGATCAATGCATAGAAGTTTGATATTTCAAGGACGATTTACTGTTGATAATATATATATATATATATATATATATATATATATATATATTAACATTTATGGGAAATTACTTGTTTTTGTACTTTTTCTCAACACCGACACATTTTCGTTTCTTCCAGTGTGATAACTAGGGATATGACAACAGCGTATGATTTTCATTACGACTCCCGAGTATATATTCGACACAGACAATCAACTGAGAACCACATCACTCTATATAAAAGCATAAAAGATATCAACGAATACACACTCGAGGGTCAAAGCAATGAAAATAATATGCTGTTGTCCTAGCCCTAGTGATAACTTTCTAATACTTCCCTAAATGCATATCACACGAAATCATTCAAACTCTTTACACCTCACTATATATATATATATATATATATATATATATATATATATATATATATATATAATTAATAATATTCATTTTATATATAATTCACATACATGGATATATATATAATTAATAATATTCATTTTATATATAATTCACATACGTGTATATATATATATATATATATATATATATATATATATAATGAATATTATTAATTATAATTCACATACTTATATATCTTTTCAATTTGCCGAGCGATCTTTTTTATTTCGGCTGGCATGTTGTATATTCTGGCGCCCAAAAATTGTGGTTCGGCCATATTCGTCTCAAGCGCTTTCGGTACTCCTGGCGACGATCGGATGTACGGATAGAAAGCGCTTGTACATCATGCCATCTGAAATAAAAAAAGACCGCTCGGCGAATTGAAAAGATACCTACCAAAATCAGAAAAAAGAAGAACAATCAGAAATGCTTGAATAAGGACTTGATGCCAAAATATGCAAACACATATGTATACGTGTGTATATACATATACATACATAGACGTATAGACATACATATACACACATGCATATACACGTATTTCTCTTCAAGAATATAACGTTCAATGTTCATTATTATTCAGCGAGGTGCGTTTAAAATTGTCCTGTAATACCCAAACCGTTTGAATCGAAGCCCCTGTTATTTCGCTATGGAGAGATGATAAAGATACAGGAAGTTGAAGAAGCAAACAAGAAAAGAATAAAATGAAATAAATTCCTCATTAGAACAATCGATTTCTTCGAATGATCAAAACGAAAACGCCGACGATGGTGGACGTTCTGACACCCTTTTCGCGATAGCTTGGCAGTTGTTTTCGGAAGTCAGATTAATAAAATTATGCCACGTTAGATTCAATAAAAATCGACGTTATTGAAAGCCTTTAACAACGTTGACAGTTGCAATTTGATTTCATAACTAAAATATTTAAGACAAAAATCGAATCAAGAAATTAGCAATTTCAAACCTGTTCATATGAGTGTTGAGGTTTGCATTAAAATTGTCTAAAACGTTTACTCTCCCCCTTCTCTCCCATATGTATATATGTTAGGTACGGGCAAAATGGGCGGATAACATAGAGGGACCTAGTTTTGAAAGCCGATTTATCATAAATTTTTTTGTAGGTTTCCGGCTACTTTTTTTATTGTATTTGAAAGATTAGAGACTAAAGTTAATTTCCTAAAGGAAAAAAATATTTGTACACGTGAAAAAAAAATTATGAAAAATGTTTTCATGCCGAGCTAACCAATTCAGCTAAATTTTGAAGTTAGATAAATTCATTGTAAAGATCCTTTAAAAGATAAATATTAGTCTTCTGGGTCTATTTCAAAGATAATTAGTAAAGTCCTCAGATATTGAATTAAATAAAACACACACATTGTTTGTGCAAAAAATAACCTAATTAGCCCTCAAAAAGCAAGTAATTCTACCGTTCGCCAAAAACGCAACAAATAAAGATTTGTAAACACGATTATACGAAAGCCAAAAATTACAGCCAATCGAAATGCTTTTTCAAAATGAAGTCATGAAAGTAAAAGGCGGTAGAGGTGTCAGATTTCTTTTTTCCATAGACGTGCATCTGTACATTCCTATTTTAGACGTTAGTATAAATTTTTATCATTTTTTAATTTAATTAATTTTTATGTTCCTGTTTTTAAATTATTTTTTTTTAAATTATTGTTCGAGATTATATAGAAATTATGTTACGCCGAAAGTTTCACATTCTTGCGAGCAAGGGCATTATTGAATTCTCGCATATAAAAAATTATGCAAAATCTGTAATTTAAAAAAAAAGTAGAAATATTTTTGCTATTATAATTTTTTGTGTGAAAATATTAAATAAACAATGCTTAATTCAATGGCAATATCAGTAGTTCGAGAAAGTCATTTTTCTTCGAGTTATATCGAATGCATTAATACGGATTTAGGGGCTTTTTTCGTAATGTTCCTGCAAAAAAAAATTTTATTGTGATAAATTACGGTGCTTTATTTATAGAAAAAAAAGCCAAAAATAAATTCGTGCGTTTTTTATTTACTACTGAAACCCATGGCTTTAGTAAAGGTATGTTTTGTTTAAACAAAATAATAAATTTCCACTAAGATTTAAATAAAAATTATTAGTTCATTATATTACGCGATCGTTATTTGGGAAATACTGAAAATTCCATGAAAATTGGTTAAGTTCCTTACTTTTGGTGAATTTCTAAGTAAAGGGAAGGGTCAACTTGTTTATACATTTTGAGCATCGGCATTCATTTTGCCGTACCTAATACATGTCATTAGTTATCATTTCAAAATCAAGCCAGTCTATTCTCATAAGTTTCTATTTTTGTAAAGTACGCCTTGCACATGCTTTGTTGAATAGCTTAAGACCATACAAGTCCTCAAACACAAATGTACGTTCCTCACGAATCTGTTGGAAGCTTTTTTATAAGGAACGAAAAAATATTTTAGAAAATAAAAATGGAAAAAGAAAATGGAGATACGTAAAGTCTGCAAAAGCATAAACACACACTATATATATGCTTTTCCCCCTTTTTTCCATGGTGTCAAATGGTTCACAGTCGCCTGACGAAGTTTCATTGACTGAAACAGATGGCTGTTTGTAGCGACCAAATGTAACTGTTTACCCTCGAATATGTCTATATATATATAAGTTTGGCAGCAATTTCTTAAAATAATATTTTATTGAAACATATAAACGATTCCTGTCTACAGATTTTCAGTTTTTTTGTCAGTTATCTTGTTTCTGTCAGGAACTGGCTGATGCAACTGCCATAGTCACTTTTAACTATAGTACTTTAAGATCCAGATGAATTATCAGGGCTGAATAACAATAAATATTTTAGCATACTTATGTAGGTGATTTTTTCTTTTATTAACTCTATTAATTATTCTATGTTACTTTAATATAAAATTGAAAATATTTTCGTTCATATGATGTTTATGCTTGCTAGTGCGATGCTTAATAATAATGTCTGCTAAAAGTGTTCGATATTCTTAAATATGTTTAAAAGTAACATTTTTTATTTTGCACTTATTTTGTCCTATTCTATAGTCTATATGTTCTATTTTATTCTAAAATCTATATGTCCTATTTTATGCTATACTATATTTTTATCAGGGTTTTTATTGAAACCAAATTGCTTCAAATTCTATAAAGATTTGAATGCTCTAAATTTTGATTTTTTCGAAACATTTAAATTTTATTTAAAAGAACCTGTTTTAAAAATGTTTTTTTTAAATTTGAAATCATTTATTTTTATTTCTTTATTTTTTGGTCCCCCGATTTATCGGAGGGAGGGGCCTATGTTTTCAGTGGCGTTTGTGCTTCCATGCGTCCGTATGTCCGTTATTCCGGACTATTGCCAGATAACCCTCCATTAGTTTTTCCTGAAATTTTGCCACGGGTTGTATTTCATTAAATTGATGTGCACAGTAAAATTGTTTTTTTTTTTGAAAAAATATCCGTTGCAAAAAAATGACACATTTTGCTCCATAACTTTTGCTCCATCCATTAGATTTTGTTAAAACTTGGCCAAAATATGGAACCCATTGTTCTTAATATAAATCCAGTATGGATGACTGACAAAATTCTGGTTCGCGTTCCCGAGGACATTTAGTACTAAAACGCCTCTTTTTGTGGCTCCTTTTTCATATTTCTCAACAAAAACTTGATATGTCTGACTATATGGTGGGTTTTCACGGTTGTCAACTCAAATATACATGTGTTAAGGCCTGAAATTGCACCGTTACACTGGGATTCGGCGTCCACAGGGGCTTAAAAGAGGTAAAATATTCCCCAAAATTAGCAAAAATGACACTTTTGCTCCATAGCGTTTTATCCATCTATTATATTTTCCTGAAACTTGGCCAAAATGTGGAGGCTATTGTTCTGAATATAAATTCAATATATTAGGTGACCCTAACAAAATTCTGGTTCGCATCCCTCTGGCAGTTTTTGTGCTAAAAACAACAAAAAAAAACATGCATTTTTGGAGCTCTTTTTTCATATTACTCAAGAACTTGCTATGTATGTCTATGTAGTAGTTTTCCATGGTGAAGGGGTGGCCACGCACGCGCGGTTTGTTATTGTTGTTGTTTTCTTGCTATTCTCTATTGTCTCCATCATAATATATCCCCCATTTTTTTTAATTTCTAATCTGAATGTTTTTAATGTCGCTGTGTTACATGATAAGGGCTGTCCCCTGTTCATGTAAGTATAAAAATAGAGAGATTAGTTAAAATGGAAATAAGAGAAAGCAAAAATCGAACCCTGGACATAAGTTTTAAAGAACAATAGGTTTAAATGGAATGTCCAGTAAATTGTTAATTCGGATGAAATAAATAATAAATAAACTATTCAATTGTTAAAAGAATGTGGATAATAAAATATGGTTAAATAAATTAGATATGTAGGTTAAATTCCTTTGTGGAAACAACACAAGAAAAATAGGTTATTGGGAAATCAATGTCGAAAACGTGCAAAGTCGCGTATGTTGAGACACGTGAATTTTGCTCACGTGGCCGGGATGCATGGAGTTCTCAATATAGGAGGTGGGAGTTAGTTGGTCGTAGAGAGAGTCAGAGACCGTCAGAGAGAGTCAGTGAGAAAACTCAGAGACGGGCGGACGTCTGAAGCGAGACGTTACTTTAGTGTCTGAAGTAACGTCTCGCTTCAGACGTCCGCCTGTCTCTGAATTTTCTCACTGACTCTCTCTGACGGTCTCTGACTCTCTCTACGACCAACTAACTCCCACCTCCTATATTGAGAACTCCATGCATCCCGGCCACGTGAGCAAAATTCACGTGTCTCAACATGCGCGACTTTGCACGTTTTCGACATTGATTTCCCAATAACCTATTTTTCTTGTGTTGTTTCCACAAAGGAATTTAACCTACATATCTAATTTATTTAACCATATTTTATTATCCACATTCTTTTAACAATTGAATAGTTTATTTATTATTTATTTCATCCGAATTAACAATTTACTGGACATTCCATTTAAACCTATTGTTCTTTAAAACTTATGTCCAGGGTTCGATTTCTGCTTTCTCTTATTTCCATTTTAACTAATCTCTCTATTTTTATACTTACATGAACAGGGGACAGCCCTTATCATGTAACATCCCTCCCTTCCATATTTCACAAAAAAAATGTATGCATTTTTAACTTTAGTACTTTTTTTTATTTTTACATCTACATCTACACAACCACACGGCTAGAAAGATCAGGCTAAAAAAAACACACAAAAAAAAATCTCTTTCAGTCAGCCCTTCACAGCCGACTTCACAATTATTTATTTTTTTATAAGATCAGGACCTTTCTGATCTTTGTGGCATTTACTTTTTGGGTGTAGGATATTTACCTATGATACACATCAGCTATTTTCCAGCCACCCATATGCCGCAGACTAGAGGTTTTCACCTTTCTCGAAATGGACGACTTCCTTCGTCTCAAAAGTGTTCTGATCTCTCTTTCCGCATGGTTAGTCTTATCAAGTATGGCTTTTTTTTATTCTATAACTATCTCATACGGGACATACCAAAGCTCATATACTTAAATCTTTGTGGTTGGCTTCAGAAGTTTAAGATATACCTTTTTTTCTCTCATACGGATTCACTCGGATTTCCTTGCTTGGATTCTTGAAACTTCGACGAGGATTTAGAAATATCACCCCTAACTAACTAACACGTTTCGCGCCCAACACCTTAATTGCGCCTAAATTCTATCTAATTGCCCGATTTTTTTTTGTGATTTTTCTTTTCTCTCACCAGGGCTTCCAAGATCCAGCAGATATATCCCACATTCATGCGTCTCTAAAAAATACAAGGTTATATCTTTCTTACGTAATCTACGGCATATTTTTGCTTGTCTCTTACTTCATTAAGCTATATGTGATTGCCTCGGGACTACCTCTCATCGGTTTACTGGTCCCCTTAAGAATTTTCGTATTCTTTCCAACGCCTGTTTATTAATTAAGCCAAGACTTACTACTTTGTTTGGAGTCGTTAACGTGCAACCAGCTTATTTTAAGCACTTAATTAACCAGGTTCCCAAATTTTTCGTATAGGGGCACTTCTTGTACTTATCAATCCCTACCAAGTAACTTTTCTTGGAGAAAAATTTTTAGGATCTCTAAAAAAAACAACAAAACCAAATGCTAAAACAAAACACCTTTCTTACGGCTTATCACATCTAAAAACTCCAAATACCCGTTTACGTAATTTTAATTCTTGTCCCCCTTCTAAAATTCTAACTGAATCTGTAAGCCAACCATACGTCTTAACTTATTTTCTACTAGATCATTTTAATCTAATGTATATTTACGGATAACTTTGAATTCTTGCTGTGAAAATCATAACATTACATACATAAGACAATTTACAATATTTGTTCAACATCATAAAAACATTTTCAAAAAAAAATACCTTAATACATTTAAACATTTTGCAACAGTTATAACTTTTTTTTTTAACAACAAAAAAAAAATCATCTGTAACAAACAACAATTCAACAGTCTGTCCAAAACAATTGTCCCTTTTTTTTCAAAAACAAAATAAATGAACACGCAAAAGGCGAAAAGTTCACTATGAACACAAAATGCATTTCAAAACAATTTACACGCTGTTTCATAGAGAGTACATGCGACCTTTGAAATTCCTGTTTTGATTGACAGATTAAATTCAACAATTCGTCCAAACGATTTCATATTGACACAGATTTTCTAATGACACTTCTACAAATATCAAAACAATAATAGATTACACAATCTCTGCATTCGCGTGTATGTGTGTGTGTTTTTTTTTTAACAGGCCAATTCATTTATCAATGAATTACGTTTGGTGACTTGTTTACTATATTTTTTCCATTACTACGAATTTCTTTTTACGGCATATCGGCCTTTTCTTCTTTTTCTTTTTAATATTTCTTGTATCTTTTGTTCTCTGTGTGCGTGTATGTTCAAATTTTTTTTTTCATTTTTTTTTCTTCGCATTTCTGTGATCGTGTAATTTTTTTCTTTTTCCGTGGTATTATTTATTTATTATTATTTTTTTTAATTATGTTGGACCCTTTTAAAACGTTGTGTTTCTTTTTTTTCTTTTTTTTCGTGGTATCGACCCCAGGTTCGGTTTCTTTTTTCTTTAAACCCACCCTTGCTGGGTGGTCTAGTCATTTACGGCACCAAATTGTGATTTGTTATATAGTTGTTTCATTAAAGAGTCTTGGAGAGAGACTATTATAAGTGATGCTTTTTCTTGTGAGAGTTCTTATTAGTAATGATATGAGTCTTAGTGAGAGTTCTTGTCTTATTACATATGATGTTGTATCTTAGAGAGAGAGATGTTGTTGTAATGACATTTTATAACACAGACATATAAAAACAATACAATTTACCTTTTTGTAGAAATCACAAACACAAAGATGAGCTTTATCACAAACACATGATGAATTTATTTTCTGACGACCGGTCGACTTCCTCATTAAGAACTCAAAGTTTCACATTTTAGTTTCTGAAGTAACGTCTCGCTTCAGACGTCCGCCTGTCTCTGAGTTTTCTCACTGACTCTCTCTGACTGTCTCTGACTCTCTCTACGACCAACTAACTCCCACCTCCTATATTGAGAACTCCATGCATCCCGGCCACGTGAGCAAAATTCACGTGTCTCAACATGCGCGACTTTGCACGTTTTCGACATTGATTTCCCAATAACCTATTTTTCTTGTGTTGTTTCCACAAAGGAATTTAACCTACATATCTAATTTATTTAACCATATTTTATTATCCACATTCTTTTAACAATTGAATAGTTTATTTATTATTTATTTCATCCGAATTAACAATTTACTGGACATTCCATTTAAACCTATTGTTCTTTAAAACTTATGTCCAGGGTTCGATTTCTGCTTTCTCTTATTTCCATTTTAACTAATCTCTCTATTTTTATACTTACATGAACAGGGGACAGCCCTTATCATGTAACAGCTGTTGTCTTTACCTTTATATTTGTATAATGCCGGTTTTTCGTCCCTTTTCTGGCAAGAAGCATTTATCTGTTAAATGTCGTGGCATAAACAGGTTACTAACCTATTCATCTTTCTGTAACACTTATTAGATTGATAATGTAATAAAGTCTATGTAACTGTACTTTTATCCTTTTAACCTATTCTCTCTCGATATATGTTAGAGTGAGGAAAATGGAGAATGGTGATGTACCGTCTATTTGTTGTTTATTTTGTTTTAACTTCATTACTATGAGTTATAAATAGAAAAAAAGCAAGATGTTGTAGAATTAAACTTCATAATATTTTATTCAAAAGAAGGGATCTATATATCTATAAAAATGAACGTGTCTGTGTGTGTGTCTGTGTGTATGTATGTGTGTGTATGTGTGTGTATATTTCACTCTGTCAATTTTCAGTCTACAGACTCGAAATTTGATATACAGTGTACTGAGATTTGGGAAAATCTTTGTGATCGTTTTTCGGCCAGACATTTGATTGTAAGGGGTCAAAGTTCAACAATTTGACCTCTATCAAACTCCTCCGACAATTTTGGGTCTAAACTCTTCTCTCTCCTCTGATCTGGAGCGCGTGGTTCAGTGGGGGAAGACGTGGCTGGTTACTTTTAATGCATCTAAAACCAATCTCATATCTTTACATCATGAACGGCTCTGATCCCCATCTGGCATCAATTGAGATGGATGTCTCTCGTCTAGGAGAATCCCCATGTTTTGACAAGCTTCTGGGTTTGTCTTTTACTCCTGATCTGAAATGGAACACGTACATCAAGTCTGTTGCCAAGGTCGCTGGAAAGATGTTGGGATCCTTCTACCGCTCCAGAAGATATCTCACTACTGATGCAACTTTCTATCTATATAAAAGCCAAGTACGCCCAAAGATGGAATACTGCTGCCATATCTGGACAGGAGCTGCTAAAAACAGCCTATCCTGCCTTGACAGAGTACAAAATAGACTTCGTGGCTTAGTAGAGGATGCCCTTTTCTCTTCCTTGCAACCTCTCTCCCACAGAAGAGACGTTGAGAGCCTATCCTTATTTTATCGTTATTTCCATGGCAGGTGCTCGTTTGGACTCCAATCTCTGGTTCCTTCTCGCCAATCTTTCACAAAAAAACATCCGTCTAGCTGAATCCACTGTGAAAAATTTTCCCCACTCTTTATCTGTGCCTAAATCAAAACGTGGATTCCATGAACAAAGCTTCTTTCTTAGAACTGCACGCCTGTGGAACTCTGTTCCGTCTGCCTGCTTCCCACCTGACTACAACCTGGATGTCTTCAAGTCCAACGTAAACAAATTCCTAATGAACCGCCCCCTTAAGTAAACACTTCATCAAATCTCCACACTAACGTAATGTACTTGCAATAACCCTTATCCCTGAGTGGCTTCCGGGCCTTGATAAGTAGTGACCACCGTGTAAAAAACACTTAAAATTTTAGATATGGGTTCCTTGGACATGGGTCTAACTTTATAACTTGATTTGAGCCCAAAACAATAAATTTTAAGGGGGCATAATAGAGGTCAAATTAAAAAAAAATGACCGCTTTTTTTCTGCTCAACATACACCTCCAAACACCCGGGCAACGCCGGGCTGAAATGCTAGTATGAAATAAAAGTGAAAAGTCCCTTCTCCTCAGAGGAGAAAAGTTAGTAAAAGGTAAGTATAGATATATATCTAGTTTTGCTAGTCAGCTCAATTTTTGAAAACAGTCGGGGGAAGAAAATGAAATAAAAGTCTAAGTTTATAGATAAAATGAAAGGGAATTCTTAGCAAAGTCCAATATGTATGATTGTAAATATTCAATGATATACACAAGTTAGCAATAGGTGGGAAGATTAATGAGCCCAAAATTAATATATACTTTAAAAATATTTGGGGTTAAAGTGTAGAAAAATCCTGTAGTGAAATTGGGGGAGTAAAATCCAATTCTTTGGGATTAATAGCTGTTGTAATATATATATATATATATATATATATATATATATATATATATATATATATATATATTAAAAAGAAAATTAGGAAAAGTATACGCGATTAATTTAATGGACAATATCGCTGTTGATTAGAAGAACGTGACAAAATACTTGTTTAACTGTTACGTATTCGCTGCGGCCAGTTATTCAAAATGCATTTGTCAAGTCTATATAATTGTGAACATCAATTTCCGTTGCTGGTACAAGATATATATATATATATATATATATATATATATATATACATACATTGACAGCGAATAAAACAACACAGTTGATCTATAAAACATATTGTTTTTACTTCACACCGACAAATCAGTTTGATTATAAATTATTACTGGTGTTTTGACATTTCTGAAAGGCGTTTGAGGTGGAGTGCGTGGTTGGATGGGATGTTGGGCAGTGAAGAAATAGTAACAGCCTTTCTCTCTCTAACTGACTAACTGCTTTCTCTTTGTGACGATTTATTTATATAAACATTATTTTTCTATTAGAACATTTGATATTTACTATTGTCTATTATTTCAATCCTTTGAGCGATAATCTATTATATATTTCTGAGTAAAACTATGCATTAGAAAACATTAGACAATAGTGGAAAGTTCCGCATTTGTCACATGGAATCTATTTGAGTGTGCTCAACCCATCTAATATTTTCTTCCCGGAGTTGCCTGCCAATATCTAACATAGGTACAATCACTATCAACAATATCTCTTTTTAATTGTGCATAAAACTAAGCGAACATTTTACGAGCAAAGTATCATTTAAAAACTACTCGTCCAAGGGACACAATACCGCGTGGATGCTTGTTGCCTAACTACAACATGGTAAGCTTTAAGTAAAAAAACATTTTGTTAAACTGCCCTCTTAAAAAAATTAAACATAGCCAAATCTTCACCGAGTACTCATTGCTGCTTATTCTCGAATCGCCTTTAGGCATTGATAAGTGGTAAACCCCTAGTATAAAAAACATGGACTTGTCTATCTGATATGGACAGAACAGGAACTAAACTCGTAACGATTCCACCTCCTCCTACTACTTTTAATAGTAGTAGTGATGAAATATGTGTAGTAGTGGTAGTAGGAGTGTTTGATGATGATGATGATGATGGTGATGATGATGATGATGCACGTTTGTCGTTTGTTTTCCTTGCACCGTTACTAACTAATGACTTCTCGAAAAGTTGTTTGTGAAGGAGGTCTGACATTACATCGGCTGAAGCATGATTAAAACAACAACCTGAAAGCGAATACAAATCGGAAATATCAAAGTATCATATGTTTTGTTTTTGTTTTGAGAATAACATTCTAACTCGATGAAAAGAGACATTCTGGACTGGTAAAAAATTAAACAAAAAATATCGAGGAGAATAAATCCACCTAAGACTGAAGCCAAAACAGATATTAATTTGATCCGAGTGCGAAGACGGGAGACAATAAGAGTTTGTATTTACCCTTTTCACGCGCCTCAGTTGAAGACATCTGCTACGGTCTCTTACGATTGACGTCATTATTTCGACTAAAGCCGAGCGAACGTCGAGATACGTCTGGTTCACAATATGCACTAGTACCCAGAAAAGATACGAAAATAATCAAATAAAATACAGTTAAATAAATATGATCAGCGCAAACGAAACACCATGCAGATGAAGAAATGGAACGTATACGATTTAGCATATTTAACGATTCAAACGACTTCCAGTTTTAAAACCCATTGAAAGTAAACGATATTTCTTGATTTGAAAACCCCGTAGAAAATGTTGGTCAAAATATATAATATCCGTAACCGATTATTAAAATGTTTTTTACGTATTTCTTTTGGAAAGAGATGTTTATTTCCAGCCGCATTAATACAGAAATAATGCTGAAACGAAAATCACAGTTAGAAAGACGAGTGTGAAATTGTTTTTTAAATAATATTACTATTAATTAAATATATGATTGCAACATTTTTTTCAGTTTCGAATAATTATATTATTCATGTTTAGGAAATTTGACAGTTTGTTCGTTATTTTTTTCTTATCTTTTTTTCTTCCTCTTATATGCCATAGTGCTGATAAGTCCTGACATGATTTGAGGTTGTTGGAGTTAAGTCAGAATATTGTTTATATATCCGATTACACTTTTTGTCGTCTGTCAAACGCATGTGTCATGAAAAGAACTATTGCTATTTATAAAAAATAACACTACAATTTTATTTTTTAAATTTTCGAATAATAAAATATTTATGTTCAGAAAATTTGTTATAGGTTGTTTTTTTTGTTTTTGTTGTTGTTGTTTTGTTTTTGTTGTTATTTTCTAAAAATTTTATCGAGTCTTTCAAACAGTGGATTTCTTTTTATTAAAAGGAAAATAATTTAAAATAAAATGAATTCAAGATAAATTAAATTGAAAAGAAATTGAATGCATGTTTACAAAAATGAAAAAGAAAATGAATGTTTACATCGTTAAAAATATAAATATTTCACAGTCCCTTAGATCACCTAAGTTAAGCAACGTTGAGCCTTGTCAGGACCAGATGGGTGACCACTTAGGAATTCAAGGCGCTTTATACAGGATGAGGTCGATATTATCTCCGCAATAATTGCAAAAATATGTCGTCCTCCTTCCTGACAAGGATACGCAATCAACTATGGATCGCTTGTGAAATTGATATTCCACTTAATCCACTTATAGCGAATACTACTTTGGTATCCGTAATAAATAAAATAAACGTAATTTGAAAAAAACGTAAAATAGCGGTGGTTCAAAATTAAGTAACACTGTTTGCTTCCGCGAAGTTTCAAAACCGGAAGTAGTTTGGTTCTATAAACACGCTAAATCACCATGGGGTGCAATTACAAAGTCAGACTTATAATCGTGAAGTTATTCTATAGATTTTCAAAACTCCTTGTGTAAACTCCCCGTTTTCATTGTTGTCTCACGTTTCTGATGGACAACGATACAGAAATTTTTTCATTCTTCGACCATTTTTCGGATACTGCCGTAGGCATCGCAGAAAATTGGATAGTTGCAAGAACAAGTGTTTCTATATAATGCTGAAGGCATCGGTTTGGGAAAATATTTAGTCGATAAGGAAACTAAGAGAACAACGCGGGGAAAAAACATAATATAACAATTCCAATGAACAAATTGGTATAAATAGCTATGATACTAAAGTCTAATTGAGTGCGTATAAACTAAGTTGTTTAGCTGGTACATAAATTAAATATCTATGTCATATATAAATATTAAATATATCTTATTTTTTAAAATAAACTTTCGTTTTTTTTTTTTCATTTTTACGGTAAATAAAACAAAGGTAAAAACTATGCTTTCAATCATTACAAGGTAATTTATGAAATAAACATTTTTAAAATCCTTAAATAATGTTCAGTTGTGTATGTACAGTTTTAATTTTCGATGTTCATAATTTTATTTGAAACATCTATTAATAAAAAATATTTTGTCTGAAGCTAATACCTTACCATTTTTACTAATCAGTATACTATTGTACTTTGTATGCACTATCCAATTGACTTTTACTATTTAAAACTAATATACGACTGTGGCAATAACGCGAAATGATTTTCAAAAGGTTATCACAAGAGGGGAAGACTACTGGAAATTCAGAGAGATTCGTTATCACGAAGATACTAGGGGGACATCACTAATTATTATAAATAAGCAATCACCGATAACGATATATGTGATAACTCCCAGTATGTATAAACAATAATGAAAGTGATAATTATAATACTATTTTCATTTGTATTTATATACATATATAATTTTTACTTAAAAACTGCTCAATACGTTAGGGGAAACTAGGAGCTGATGATTTCCCTCGCAAACGAAATTAACGTTTCTATGTAATTTATATATTCAAAATATAATTTAATGCCCTTACTAAGCGCACACACACACACACACACATATATATATATATATATATATATATATATATATATATATATATATATATATATATATATATACTGAAAAGAAGAACATAATTGCCAAATATACACTTCCCTCGAGCGTCTAAGCTTTCCCACTGTACAATGGTTTGTTAAGAAAACCATGCATGAGGATAGAAGTAAACATGCCCAAATATTATAAATAGCATAGTGTTCGCAGCCCAAAATAAGATATCCTCGAATGGTTTACCAGCATTGCATTTTAAGAAAAATGGTGAATCTTCTCCAAGTGACGTTACCGTAAGTAGCAACACGAAGCTGAATAAACCACCATACAAGATGTAGTCTTGTCCTGAAATACAATGAAACCAACAGACGCTAAAGAAAGATATACTATAATATATAAAGAAATGGCCAATTAGGGAAGGTAAATTTATGTTCTTAACTTTTTACTAAATCAGTATTGGTAAGAGAAAAAGTTTAATAAAGCATTTGAATATCTACGTATCTCATATAAAGTTTAAATGTTAGCTCCAGATAGGTGATCCACTAGGATCGACTGAAGGAAAATAAAAAAGTATATATATATATATATATATATATATATATATATATATATATATATATATGACATGCATATATATACATATATATGGCATGCATGCACATATATATATACATATATATGGCATGCATGCATATATATACATATATATTGCATGCATGCATATATATACATATATATGGCATGCATGCATATATATACATATATATGGCATGCATGCATGCACATATATATATATACATATATATGGCATGCATGCATATATATACATATATATGGCATGCATGCATATATATACATATATATGGCATGCATGCATATATATATACATATGGCATGCATGCATATATATATATACATATGGCATGCATGCATATATATATATATACATATGGCATGCATGCATATATATACATATGGCATGCATGCATATATATATATACATATGGCATGCATGCATATATATACATATGGCATGCATGCATATATATATACATATGGCATGCATGCATATATACATACATATGGCATGCATGCATATATATACATATGGCATGCATGCATATATATACATATGGCATGCATGCATATATACATACATATGGCATGCATGCATATATATATACATATGGCATGCATGCATATATATATATACATATGGCATGCATGCATATATATATACATATGGCATGCATGCATATATATACATATGGCATGCATGCATATATATACATATGGCATGCATGCATATATATACATATGGCATGCATGCATATATATACATATGGCATGCATGCATATATATACATATGGCATGCATGCATATATATACATATGGCATGCATGCATATATATATACATATGGCATGCATGCATATATATATATACATATGGCATGCATGCATATATATATATACATATGGCATGCATGCATATATATACATATGGCATGCATGCATATATATATATACATATGGCATGCATGCATATATATACATATGGCATGCATGCATATATATACATATGGCATGCATGCATATATATACATATGGCATGCATGCATATATACATACATATGGCATGCATGCATATATACATACATATGGCATGCATTCATATATACATATGGCATGCATGCATATATATATGACATTATTATATGGCATGCATGCATATATATATATATGGCATGCGTGCATATATATATATATATATATATATATATATATATATATATATATATATATAAAGGCCAAACTCTTTTTCAAGATGTCTTTAACATGTTTTAGTAATCATTTGTTAATATATATATAAATATATATATATATATATATATATTATATATATGGTATGCATGCATATATATATATATATATATATATATATATATATGGTATGCATGCATATATATGGTATGCATGCATATACATATATTGTGAGTATATTTCAAATATTTACTGCAGTATTTATTACACGAGTAGAAATTAGCAGTAATGGAAATGTATCATATATTTATATCCATGCATTACATTAAGAGAGTGTATCTATTGATGAAGTTAATAACAATCGAACAAGTATGGAAAAGGTGGACAAACATATTGAATAGGAATAATAATAGGATGGAACAATGCAATGTCATTTTATGACAGATTTATGAAATAAAAGAAATATTATTTGAGAAATTGTAGCCATATTTATGTAAGTAAATACAATTTACTTTCAAATTATTGGCCATTCTGGACGCTACTCGTCAGGAAAGAGAAGAAAATCACATAAAACCATTAACATATTCCTCCGATTACACTCAGCCTACAATGTCCATTTATATGCAAAATGCACAGATACAAGAGTTGTCTACCCCTCCCTCTCACCCATAAACCTGTTATGATTCTCCTCATGCCTTCATTATATATAAAATTGTTTCTATTATGTATTTTCAATACGTATCTTGTATTGGTTCGTATAACCTGCGCTTAAAACAAAAGAGAGTATTAATATCATTGGTTCATATATTACAATGTAGCTCTGTAGATTTGTAACATTAGGTAAAGAAATATTATAATCTATCCTCGTTATTGCTTATAAAGGGATACATTTTATGTGTCGTTTTTCAGTATTTGCTTACATAGTATTCAATACTTGAGTAGAAATCTAAAGAAAGTCCAGAAGAAAATTACACTGGGCGTTTGGCATTTCGTCCCCTTAGGGAGACGCCAAGTTAAAATAAAATGAGAAAACGCGAAAGCCTCAGTGACACGCATGTATACACACACACACACACACACACACACACACACACACACAAATATATATATACACATGTATAGATATATATGCATGTGCATATATATATAAACACATGCACGCATGTATATATATACACATATATATACACATACACACATATATACACATACACACAGGTATATATAGACAGAGATATTTATATATATATGCGCATACACGCATGTATATATATGCACATATACACACATGTATATATACACATGTGTATATATATACACACATACACACATGTATATATACACATGTGTATATATATACACACACACACATATATATATATATACACATGCATGTATATACATACACATATATTCTTAAACATATTACAGCTTCGTGAAGATAATAGATAAACTTGGAATTTTTTCATAATAGTTTTAACGTCATTATATCCTTCCATGAAGGTATAAAAACTTCAGCTGTGATTAATCGGACCCTGCTGGTGTCACTAACGAAACAATGTGTGATGGCCTCGGTTTTATTGGTCTGGTTTCAGGGATACTTACTTATGTGTTTGGTGACTTCTCATCAGGTGTTTACTTTCAATTCGGGACTACTGGAGGGCTGTTCAACCATCAGAAATTCAAGACAAAATCCTCCAGGTCCGAACAGGGATCATCAATCTTATTTTGCTGCTCTCATTGCCGCATCTCATGAAGAATCCCAGTCATTTTTCGATCGTTTTTCAGTAGCGATAAAGGTGTTTAGCATTACACAAACAGAAGTAGTATATCAGCTCAAGCCAACACCGAAACAATTCTTAGAGTGAAACAGAACCCACCAGTATATTGCTTTCCTAATATCTCTCTCCATGTTAATGGCAAAACCTGAAATATGTGGAATCTTTCTGGGAAACAAAATCAACGCATTTTGCAAAATGGATGATGAAATTACCAATTGAACATCAAAGGCCAATGCAACATTGTGCAAACTTAAGCATTAACTATGTAACGAGCATCGGACGAGACATGAAGCTAAAATCAATGTTTACAAATTCGTTTTATAAACTACTTTATACGCATAAAAACATGGGCATCATATCGATGCGACTGGGGACCTCTTGGGAATTTCATACTCCCATGAAACTTCTTCCTTCGGAGGAAGCTGGTTAACCTCTGAATAGGGTTGGTGCTGACTGTACACATCATATCGACGGCGCATTAGCAAAAATTTGGTGCAAACAATATTTGGTGTTTTTCTTCCGTGATAAGGTCACAAACATCGATGTATTGTCCAGATGTAACGGAGAAATTAATAAGTTTTTCATGCAGTCGCAACGCCGCTGTGAAGCCATGTATGTAGAATAAATAATGAGAGAATGTCTAAACTGCTGATGTATGCTGAATTTAATGGTGGGAAAAATATCGGGAGACCTTTATTGAGATACAAAGAAGAATTGAAAAGTAACCTCGTGTCCGTTAATATACAACCGAAAAGATTTGAGGAGATGGCCATGTAACGGGTTGCATATCGTTTGAAATGTTAAACTGGAATTAAAAGTCACCATTTGACAACAATTGCTCACCTGCATAATGTTAGAGAAAATCAAAAGTCGTCAGCACGCAAATAGTACTTGCACCTTCTATAGATTACAATGCAAATATCTAGCGGGATTGAAATTACACCAATAATTCAAGTATCACTGAAACCGTGATGAATTTTATTGTCAGAACGTCATACGTCGCACACGTATTGTACATATAAATAATACTAGTTTAAGACTTTATCGGTTAAATGTTTTCACACAGACACATATACATACGTACTGTTTTATTTATTTATATTTGAATAATACTGGGTGCACTTGTTATATATAAGGTTTCATTGAGAGAGTCTTATTAGTAAGGATATGAGTCTTAGTGAGAGTTCTTGTCTTATTACATATGATGTTGTATCTTAGAGAGAGAGAGAGAGAGATGTTGTTGTAATGACATTTTATAACACAGACATATAATAACAATAAAATTTACCTTTTTGTAGAAATCACAAACACAAAGATGAGCTTTATCACAAAACACATGATGAATTTATTTCTTTACGACCGGTCGTGATTTCCTCATTAAGAATTCAAAGTTTCACATTTTAGTTTCTGAAGTGACGTCTCGCTTCAGACGTCCGCCTGTCTCTGAGTTTTCTCACTGACCGTTTCCCCTGACTGTCTCTCCTGACTGTCTCTCCGACCAACTAACTCTCACTTCCTATATTGAGAAATCCATGCATCCCGGCCACGTGAGCAAAATTCACGTGTTTCAACATGCGCGACTTTGCACGTTTCCGACATTGATTTCCCAATAACCTATTTTTTCTTGTGTTGTTTCCACAAAGGAATTCAACCTACATATCTAATTTATTTAACCCATATTTTATTATCCACATTCTTTTAACAATTGAATAGTTTATTTATTATTTATTTCATCCGAATTAACAATTTACTGGACATTCCATTTAAACCTATTGTTCTTTAAAACTTATGTCCAGGGTTCGATTTCTGCTTTCTCTTATTTCCATTTTAACTAATCTCTCTATTTTTATACTTACATGAACAGGGGACAGCCCTTATCATGTAACACACTGATATTATTATTAATCGTTGAGATGTTTTTTTTTTTAGTTTTAACTTATATTACTAAAGAAAAACATGAGTCACATTCAAGGAAAACCAAGAAAAAGTTCGAAACTATTTTCCCTTTTACTTCAATTCGATGTTACTAATAACATTAAAAAGCTGAACGAAAGGAGAGTAGACAGATAAAAGTCTAATGGAACTTCTTTCGGCTGACACATTTCATAGTAATTGTCGGCACCGAGAGGCAGAGTCGATTAAAAACGTTGTCAAAATACCACAAATGATTATAGAAAGTGAATAAGAATGAAAGAAGCATAGAAGAAAGATGAACAAGAAACAGGGCGAAAGAAACATTTTCAACATACATCCATAATCCCAAGCTATGGGTGGATTCTCTTTGCTTGCACAGAGATAGTTAACGCAAATTAATAGTACCCTCCTTGAGAATTTTAAAACGTGTCGTCAAGCGTTGACTGTAAAATAGAGAAAGCTTCGTTTGTGTACCATTCAGTTCAGACTTAACACTGCAATTAATGCTCACCGATAGCCGACTTGTTAGTCTGTAAACGCTCTGATGTTGACCAGTTTTTGGTACTTACGCATCGAAAAGGAGTGTTTTGGGAAATTGTAACCCCTAAGCGCTGCACGGTATGCCTCACGTAGTCAACACCGCACTGACAATTAAAACAATGAACAACCACATTGTATTGATGGAGGTGTTATCATCCTTTTGAATGGAGGGGAAAGCGTTTCTTATGCCAAATATTGCTCGAACCTAGAGAACTACGATAAAGACTATCGCCATAAATACCAATAGTTTCTTCGAAAAGCAAATTAGTGAACAAACTAGATCGTCATAAATCATAAACGCGCGATATTAGAAGGACCCTTAATTCCACGAATACTTCTGCAAAACAAGAGCATGTATATTTCCAGAACTAGTGTGAGGATCCCAGCTAACCATGTGCTCAATTCATGTTGGGTTGACCTATCGATTTTCAATATTTACTTTAGTAGTGCTAAATACGCGAGTAGAGCTTAGCAGTCAGTTATGAAAATATATATGGTAATTAAGCTACACAGAATTTTCCATATTTAATCTTACTGACGACTCGTTAGCCTGATGGATCTTCACTAGGACGAAACGCGGAGAATTATGTGTAGCTTAATTGCCATATATATCTATACATATACACTGAAGAGTTTTATATATAGATATGAATTAAACTTTCTGAAGACTTTTATGCATATATGTGTATGTAATGATAGAAAATACTGGAAAATCTTGAAAGTATACACACACACATTATATATATATATATATATATATATATATAATGCGTTGATAAAATTATGGGAAGAGAAATATATTATAAGAAAAACAAATATCAAACTAGTATGGTAGAACATTGATAAGCATTGAAATGCTAAAAAATTGCGGAAAATGAAACTAGAAAGTAACTAACAAAGAAATAAAAAAAAACTTAACGGAAGTGACGCCATTAAAACAAAAACCTACAAAACTAAAAATGGAAGTCGTCATTTTTTTTATTCAATTCAGTCAAGTGTTAATTTTCAGTTCTAAGTCACGCGCGTTCGAGATTTTATTTGGTTTATTTTAAATTTCTACTTTGCAAATTCTTTATCGTTGGAATTGACTTTCTCTGCGTCTTTTATTTTTACCAACAATATTTTTTAAGCTTTCTTTATTAATTTAAAAATAAAATAAAATTAAAATAAATCTATGTATTTTTTTTCTTTTTGTTTTGTTGGTTATTTTCATTTTGCAAAAAAAAAAAAAAAAAAAAAAAAAAGAAAAAAACTTCTTCCAGGTGTTATTTGTTTTTTTTTTATGTGTGTGTTTGTGTGTGTGTTTTCCGTTCTTTTTGCAGGCGTTTGGATATTATGTAGAAGCGATCAAGCAGTCGACAGACCGTGTGGAATCAATGTCATGTATTCTTGTTTTTATAAAACACCATACCATTCCGTGATATATATATATTTTTTTAGTTTGTGTGAATCTGAATTTCTCTGTTTATGTTGAATTAGTTTATTCAGTTATTCTCAGAACCAGAGAAAAAGAAAAAAAAAGAAAGGCACGAAGACTAAATAGTTAGGGTAAGGAAGAGATGCAGAAAAGAGAGAAAATAGGAACCGAGAAAGAGAGATCGGAAAAAAGAGAGACATGGGGAAAATAGAGAGAGAAATGGGGACGAGAGAGATTGATGGAAAAAAGAGATAGAGTAATTGAAAAAAAGGAAGAGAGAGGGGAAAACGATTGATGGGGGAAGAGAGATGAGGAAGGGAGAAGGATAGGGAAGAGAAAAACAGATAGGAAAGCTAAAAGGTAGAAGAGAGAAAGGAGAAAAGTATAGAAAGAAATTAAGAGAAAGGAGAAGAAAGACAGAGAAGAGAAAAAAAGAGAAGAGAAAAGGAGGAGAAAAGAGAAAGAGAGGAAATAATGGAAATATCAGATAGAAGAGAGAAAAGAGATAAACGGAGATGGACGGAAAAATAGGAGGAAGTAGAAGGAGGGGAAAATGTAAAAAAAGATAGAGACTGAGGAAAAGTAAGAGTATAAAAAACGGAAGAAAGAAAGGAGATGAGAGAGAGAGAGAGAGAAGATAGAAGATTAAAGAGAAGATAGATGGAGAGAGAGAGACAGAGAGAGAAAATAAAATAGAGAGAAGATAAGAAGGTATTAGATGGAAGATAGGATGAGCAAGATAAGATAGGGGGAAAATAGAGAGGAGATTAAATGAGAGAAATAAGATAAGGATGTAAAGATGATAGAGAGAGAGAGAAGAGAAAAAAGAGGGAAAATAGATGAGAAAAAGAGAAAAGTGGAGGAAAAATATAATATATAGGAGGAAAAGAGAAGATATCGGGAAGAAAAAGATAGACGATATAGGGGGAAGAGATAGACGATGGAGGAAACAGGAGATTGCGGGAGAAAATAAAATAAAAGGGGGAAAGAGAGCGAAAATAGAGGGGAAAGAAAGCGAAGATGGAGAGAGGGAAAAGATAGAAGATAAAGGAGGGGAGAAAAAAGAGGGGGAAAGGAGAGAAGATAGAAGAAAAAAGAGAAGAGAACAGGGCAAAGATAGAAAAGATAGAGAAAGAAAGAAAGAAAAGAGTAGAAAAGAAAGAAAAGATAGAGGAAGAAAGAGAGAGAAAATAGAAGAAAAAGAGAAGATACAGAGGACAGAATGATAAGATAGATGACTTACTAGAGTTGAGAGAGAGGGGGAAGAAGAGAGAAGATAAAGGAGAAAAAGAGATGGCAAAGGGGAAATAAAAGGGAAGGCAGAAGAAAAAAGGGGGGATAAAAGAAGATAGATGGCAAAAAGAGAGAAAATTGGAGAAAAAGAGAGAAGTAGAGGGAATAAAGAGGGACTGGGAAATATAGAGAGAGAGGGAGAGGGAGACTGAAAAATAATAGACAAGAAGAACGAGAGAGAGACAAGAAGAACGAGAGAGACAAGGGAAACAAGAAAGACTAGGCAAACGAGAGAGAGAGAGACAAGGAGAATGAGAGAGAAGGGGAAGAGAGAGAGAGAGAGAGAAATCGAAAAAGTAAAAGAAAAAAAAGCGATCTATAGAAGGAAGTGAGAAGATGATGAAGTCAGCATTTAAGAAAAATGTTTTTACTGCTTATATATTTCTATATCGATATACAAACGGAAAAACGAAATAAAAAATTACCCGTAAAAAACAACAAAAATTAATTTTTATAGAAAAAAATAATAATGGCGACTTTTAATTTCGTTTAAAACAAAAATTCACATTATTTTTTTACAACAGAAAGTCTGAGAAAGATACACTAAGATGTTTCCATTTCATTCCACAAATTTGGAGTGCGATTAGTTTTAGTGAAATTGGCAGCCAATTCTCAAACAAGATGTCAGCAATTTTTTCAATTGTTGTTGACGTTTTTGCCTAATAAGAATTTATTGTTAAGATTTCACACATGATGAAGTGACATTTCGATAAGTCCTTTTCATCAACATTGTATTCATGGAACTGTGAGGAACACATAAATGGTAGAGTCAAACTTTCTATTTGACCAAACACACAAACTATAAAAATTTATTTGCTTCCCCACTAAAGCAAATTAGGTACAAGGCCGTTTTTAATGTAGGGTAAAAACCAGCTCCCCTAAAAGTAGGCAAAAAGGGGGCACTCTGGTTACCAAAAATAATAATTGTCCCAGTATAGAGGGTTTCCCCTCCATTGACTGGTACAAATTATCTTAAGTGCAGCATCTGCAGAACAGATGG
>NC_136508.1:32558227-32563227 GCF_053919585.1 Euprymna scolopes | reverse complement strand
ATTTGCCAGGTGAAGGTCGAACGACAGCATTACGAATATGCATACGTAACGTAATAGCTGTTGGTTCATATTTTAATTTTTAGCTTTGCAGCAAACATGTCTTTATAGGTCAGGCATTAGCATCAAAGGAAAAAGTAACTCGTAAGCTAAACGTTTTAGTTTCTATTCTCGCTGGTGGCGGACGAGTCAGTTTTGTTTTTTTACTTTTAAATCATCACTATATATTGGAACCAATTAGATATAATAAATACGAAATCTGCATTATCAAAATATCATATATAAGTGTAGTTTACGAATTGGCAATATCCAGCGGCCTGCTTGTATATATATATATATATATATATATATATATATATATATATATATATATATATATATATATATATTTCATGTATACATACGTGTATATGTGTCCGTATATATGAATATATACATAAATATGTATGTATATATATATATATATATATATATATATATGGTTATGTATATATATATATATATATATATATATATATATATATATGGTTATGTATATATAAACACATGCATATATATGAGATGAAATGAGATTTCGAAGTTTGATAAAAAAAAAGAAACTTTATTAATTATCAGCTTAGTAAGGATAACAAATAGGCCATGCCATTCTGAACCTAAACGTTTCTTATCAAAAGAGAAGAAGGAGCACGAATTCTGATGAGACAGAGGAGAAGAAATTTATGAGGAAATGCCTACAACGACAGAGACAATTCGCGAACTTCGATCGCCACTTCACCACTGCGAGTACAGAAAATCGACTTGCTGAATCTAACGCAAGGAAATCACAGCAGGAGTGGAAGAGCATTGCCTACATTAGTGCCATCTTGCTAGATATCTATCTCCCATAGCGAGAAATATGACACTAGCTTAAGAAAATCGGATTTAAGTATTAGCGCCACAGAAAAGAAGAACTACTGGGCAGCCCAGACGGCATTCATCTGTTGAAGCGCCTCGGGCGATTAACAGTAAACGAACCCCTTTGCGAAGAAAGGTAAATCCTAGGAAGGTGGACATCTTAGAACTGCATATGATCAGCAAGACGTCGCAGTCAACATAGAAATGGCCATTAAAACAATGGCTTAGACTCTTATTAGCTTTCGGGGTCGAGAGTAAAAATGCAATGGCGAAATCGTCTTGCTGGTATTAGAATGAAATAATAAGATTACAGTACCGTCTGCAGTCATAACGCCCCCTCTCCGAAACATGATTAAATTATTCAGAAAGATAAATCGTTTTAATCCTCTTAGAATTCTCTTCGAATTTCTTTAAATAATGATCATTGCTGGCCAAATTAGATTAGCAACCAAATCTCAGATTAGAAACCAGGAAACGTTTTTTGTACTTCGTTTCTTTTTTGTTTTAAATTAACCCATCGTACCGACAGAAGAAAAGAGAAAAATAAGTCAGGACTTCATCATTTAAATTTGTTCCTGTATGCTGCACAGGACGATCACTCAGGAATTAACGGACTACAGGACCCCTGTTCCTTCTCTCTCTCTCTCTCTCTCTCTCTCTCCTCTACTTTGTTTATCTGATTGATTTATGTTAGAGGACAAGCACATGAGGATAGCGTGATAACGTCTCAATGGTTTGACCATTTTCTATAGCATTCAAACATTATTTCTAAACATACGAAAATACGAGTCATTATGTTTTTATTTTCTCTTAGACTTTTTAAGATGCTCGATGTCTTTCCGTACAACAAACTCGATAACTTCTCAAACCTATGACCTTAGTTTTCTCGTTATTTAGTACAAATGGCAATCTGCTAATATGTCAAGTCAGACATGGCAAAATCTACCCCTTCCTTTACCCCAATCATAGTATTGGTCTTATTTTTTATTATCGCTATTTTTTATTTTTTTCAATTCTTAGTAATTTGTTCAAGCTGAGGATATATATTACCGAATACAAAATATCCACCCGCTATCTTATGCATTCCAACCGAGAAATCTTTAAAAGATTCTGACTGCCTCTTTAATTGCAATTGTTTGAATCCATCTTATACTTGGTCCACCAGGTATAATTGCCAAGTAGTTTTTGTATTTTTTTCATGAGTCCAGTTTTAATAGTACACACACAGATATACGAGATCAAATCAATAGTCAAATGTAATTTCGACCAATTATGTAGAGAGTCGAAATAAATCCGACGATTATCGTTATTTCTTAATAGACGATTCGTTCATGGAGCACTATTGTAGTACTAAACGTATGCCGTGAACCTACTCCCTGCAGAGGATAAGAAAATCGTTTGAACAAAAAAGAAATTGATATAAATAAATATCTCAATAATCAATAAATTCAATGGGAATAGTTTCATAATTTAGAAGATTGAACTATTTTTGGCACGGTAGCTGTGTCACTGAATGCAGAAATGGAAATTGTAAAAATATCGCAAGTGCTTAACACCACACGCTATCCAGGATATATGAAACACAATTTGTTAACGAGGTCTTACCTCGAAATATATTATGAAACACGATTATGGGCATTAAATTACCGTGTAGTAATGTTGCAGATTAGCACACCCGGGGCATTGCCAAATTATTACTATCCTGTAGGTTGAATTAGATTTATTTTAAAGAGAAAAATGCAATTCAAGGAAACATATGGTCAAGTTACATTTTAGAAATAAATTTGAGATCAAGAAAAACAATTGTTTTAATAGAAAAGAATGTAGTTGAGATAAACAAAATAGGTTTTCAAACCTAAGTGTAAAAACAATAAAATTGTGCCAGAGAAAACGTGACTGATAAGTTGCCTGTTAAGTCTTTGTGGAGTCAAATGACCTAAGCACAAAGGATTAGTTTGAATATATATATATATATATATATATATATATATAGGCAGAATAAGGAGTTAGTGAACAGTCTTGAGAAAACGAGACAGGCAAGTTCTCAGCTGGTGGAGAATCGTTCAGTTATGGAGGCATTCAGCTAAAAAAACTAACATTTAATCTCTGAAAAAGGGAATGGCGTGCAACCGCAGAAGCAACAAATCTAATGCACATAAATTCCAATATTTAAAAATAGACAAGTATGTGAACATGTTTTGTCCCGTGACTTGACACCCTTTGTTGTTGTTGCAATATTTTTGGCTTATAATGAGGGTAGGTATTTATTTGCTTCCCCACGTAAGCAAAATGTGACACAAGGTCGGCTTTATGTGAGGTGAAATGGGAGGGAGGGGAAGGGGATGGTACATATAGGGTTGCCCCTACATGTACCAATAACCAATTGCCACAAGGGCAATGGTCACAAAGTGCAACATCTGCTGGAACAGATGGTATTTATTTGCTCCCCCACTGAGCAAATTAGGCACAAGGCCGATTTTTAATGTGAGGAGTGAAAGGAGGGGGAAGGGGAAAAGGGGACCAGCTCCCGAGAGGTGGGATATGGGAGCTGGTTAAAGGTCAAGCATGTGGGGTTGCCCCCACATCTGGTCTTTGCTAGTCATAGCTTGCAGTATCTGCCGGAACAGATACTACACTTTGCTCCTAGCAAAAGTGCCAGATAATGAGGGTATGGCCCCTCACAGTTGGGAGATTTTATTTATAAACGCTGCTGCTAGAAACTGACGAATCAAATTAATTCACGTTCTGCTACCAACCAATCAGAAACCAGAATCGCTCCATAAAATAAAACCTTTTCTGCAGCAACCTTGCATATCTTTTCTTCGTGTCAACACGGGAAGAATCTGTTGCTCTATGTCTACAAAATTGTTGGTTGGTTGTTTTCTTTTACGGCATATCAACCCTTTTCAGGTTATTTAATGCCGAATCTGGTGATTTTGAAGAACGATTTTTTAATATAATATATTTGTTTTTTAAGTCGTATTTTATTTAACCCATAGTTGGGACCCTAACAGGTGCTACCACTCCGGGTCAGAGTGGACCTGGGAGCAATGGCAATTAAAGGGTGGCTCCACACTCCCTAAGGCCTGCAAACTGGGCCCCTCACCATCGGATATAGTTTAAGGTCATATCCAGGACCCTACAAAATTGTAAAGTCAGGAACAAAACAACTGTCTATTGAGAACCAGTCATCTACACGACTGTGGAACAACTAACAATCGGAAACTGTTCTGAAAAAAAAAAAAAAAAAGCATGGCTTCCAACTCAACAATTTTTTAGTATATCACGCTGAAATATCTGCAGATCAGAGTTTTATCGCAGAAGGTGAGTGAGGATCAGTCAAACTAGTACTCTGAATCTTTTTTTACATGAATTGTAAATCTCTCTTGAGTTTTCTTAAGATAACTGTAACGTCTGTTTTAATAAAGATAATGATAACTCAAACAACGTTCCAAATGTTCGAATAGTGGATTCAATGTCACCCCCCCCAAAAAAAAATAACTGTCCTATTACGAGGATTCATAAGGCATTCAAACACTTTTTCTGGCACCCTTTGTATTTTGAAATTTTCCGCCCCCTTTGTCAAAAGTTCTGTCTGTGCATGACGTAAATAAGCTTGCAACATATGCGATTCGTAGACCGCATTTATGACGTGCCTGGTTTACAGAACAAAGAGATATTTATTTAAATCTAATTAAATCTGTACTTACTGTTAACATTGAGGTATACCCATGTTCCGTTGACGTTGTCATTTTTGTTGCCATTTTTGCTGTCATTGAGGTGCTTCAAAGGGGTTATACTGCATTCATACCAGCCTTCGTCCTGCGTCCGGATGTGACTGATCTCTAACGATGTTTCTCGGATAATCTTGAGCCGGTCTTTGAATCTTTGGTTGACCTGTGGTAGGTAATTGGCGTAGCGCATGTATACGGGTTTGCTTAGACCCGCTTTGTTCCACGTGAGCGCATAAAGCTTGGTCTTTTCCTTCGGAATGGGGACGTGGCAATTGAGCACTTGCTGACCACCCAAGCTGGCCGACTTTGTTATCGAGTCAACCAGACCATTGAGCCCTGGAAACAACAGAAAAGAAAAAATAAGTAATATTTTTA
>NC_136508.1:32528227-32553227 GCF_053919585.1 Euprymna scolopes | reverse complement strand
ATATGTTTTCAAACCTCATGAAACAGTCGATAAACAGATAACATTTCGATGACCACCAAGTACGAATGTTTTGCTTTTTTCCGGATGAAAACTGGTTAGAAATTTTTTTAAATGTCTGAATACATTATATATCATATTTCAAGTCTGGAGATAAAAAGTTCGTTGCGTATATAGTTCGAGAGGTGTCATCACACACGTTTCGACATTATATATATATATACACATATATATACCTATATATATACACACATACATAATACACACACAATATATACGTACATAATACACACACACATCTATATATATATATATACCACCTCATAAATAACCATGCGTGTGCCACGAATTTCAGTGCTAACATGTTTACGATCTTGAGTAAGTCACACTCGCCCTTTCATTTCAAAACTATAGAGACTATTTTTATTAATTCTTTGACACCTTCTCTTTTCAAGCAAAAAGAAAATCTTTTAGGACTTAATTTAGTCTATGTAATTTCTCCCCCGTTTATTTTTCGTTTTTTTTCCTATCCCCGCCATATTCATGACATTTTTTAAATCGTATTTTCCTCGATTTAGCTAACCTTTATTTTCATTTTTTAAATCATTATGTTGATTGGTCTATATTTAGCCATTATTAAATTGTGTACCATCCGAAAACTTTTCATATATATATATATTTAAATAAGGGGGGGGGTCACCAACAATGTGTATTTTTTAACATTATTTAATTATTCCGGGTTTTGGTTTTTCATTGAAAATTATGTGTAGATCATTGTAATAATGTTTTTAAATCATTGAAATCGTTTTTAACGCGTTTCAGACGTTCTGTGAAGCGTCCTCTTCAGAAAGTATTTAAAATGTAAGATAGTCCGCTCAGAAACATTTCAAATGAACTACGGAAATCTTTTACATTTTAAACACATCTTGAGTATATTCTAAATACCTTATATTTTAAATACTTTCTGAAGAGGATGCTTCACAGAACGCCCGAAACGTGTTAAAAACGATTTCAATGATTTAAAAACATTATTACAAAGATCTACACATAATTTTCAATGAAAAACCAAAACACGGAATAATAAAATAATGTTAAAAAATACACACTGTTGGTGACCCCCCTCATTATTTTAATATACATCTTTCTCTCGTTGGAATTTCTTAACCCCCTATATATATATATTACACACAAACATGCACATTTATATATATATGTATATCTCTACTAATATGTAAAAGTAACTTTGTTTGAGTGTGTGTGTATGTGTGCGAGTTCATCATAGGTTCCCATACGACTGAGCTTATTTAGTTTTCAAATTTCATACAAAGGTAATTTATATGTCTGGCAGTGTTCCTAGATGTGTTTTATACGGAAATTCATCCGATAAGTATCAAAAATTTAATAATCCGATCCTAAAAATAGTTTTATAGATAAAAAAAGAATTTTTACAGGAAAATGTTTATACGTTACACCCGCAAGGGAGATAAAATCTTAGCAAATGATATCTTATTAAAAAAATGCACCCTTCTTATCTGGAGATATAGCTGAGTGCTAGATCATTCGACTACATGTCAAATGGACCCACGTTCAAGCCCGGGTGTATCTCACTATTTTATTTTACTTTTTTTCTTGTTAATGAGTTCAATTTACGATAAAAGAAAAGATACTATTTAAAAGGACTGCAAATCATTTCTTTGTTCTTGTATTTTAAAACTAAACATTAATAAGAAGTGACTTTTCCAGGGCATTCATCCTCAAGCCCAAATATCAGCTGATGTCATATTGTAAACAAACAGAATTTGATGAACGACATTATCATTATTAAGTTTTATTTTATTTTTTTGGTGAATTAATCCACCGGTCAAATTCTTCCTTGTAATAATCGATAGAGGTTTAATACTATAATAATACATACGCAATCTGCAAAATTTTAAATATCATGCTTAAGCGTATTGTACGACCGGGAAACGCCGGACGTCCACCTAGTGTTTATTTGTGTGTACAGGATCCACCTCGAATCTAACGGATCATTATAAATTTTGGAACAACTGTGGTACAATATCTTCACGAAACCGAGTTGGCCGATGATTTTGTGATCACCACGTTGTGTCTTTGTTTCCTTGTATGCCCACGTGTCTTTAAGGTCCGTAGAAAGAAGAGATGAGTGCGGTTCAGTCGATGAAGGTTGAATTTGTTGCTGGAGGGCAGAAAAGTTGTTATAAACAATAACAACGTTTATTAACACAATCTTCAACAAACACACACGGAATGGGAGTGATTGTGGTTGACTGGCGGAATAAAGTTTTCTTAGAAAATCTTAACTGCAATCAGGCAGCCTCAATGATGAAGAATGCAGTGGCAACGGAGTCGATTTTTCGCTTTGGGTATTCTCTATTTATTGGCTCGAATCCTTGAACAATCAGTTCCTGATTGGTCAGCCAATGGAGATTGCCGACTAATGACTATCGTCGAAACAATCACCCTGGTTAGTCTCTGGTTGGTTTTAGATAACCAGCCAATCAGTTGAGGTCATCGGGAGGGCTATACAGAGCAATTCTGTGATTAGTTGATTAATGAAGTTTAGCCGCCCAGTCATTGTGCCAAACTTCTAGTCAATTCAAAGTTATGCCGACCCAAAATGTTTGCCGACTTAGAAATATATTTATTGTTTATAATTTAGAAAATTATGATTTTCAGCAGGCGCAAACACCTGCAATTTATTTTGCTTTAGTTTTATAGGCTTTTGCTCGAGTCGCAATCTCTTTGCACTTAAAATGTTGGATTCCCAAAACGAATTTATTGTACTTATATAATTTGTTTATAATTTTGAAAGGTCCATACACCTGCTGATGGTTTTTGCTTTATTGACAGTTTTATATGTCAAATCCTCTTCTTTCTCGGGTCACCATCTCTTTGCACTCAATGACTGTTTATTACACTTGGTTCTTAAAAAAATATTTGTTACCCAAACGAATTTTATACTGTTCAATAAAAACATTATCATGATTTAATTATTATTTAATTATTATTTACGGGTCAACTTTTTGACAATTAAAAGTGTAATGCAAGGGAGAAGTGTTTTATGTCGGTAAGTTTCAATTATTTTTTATGCAAGGAGAGAGTGAAAATCGTTCGTGAATATTTGAAGTTATAAAGAATTAAAGCATAGAACTTTTTTTTCAAAAAATGTTCGCATTCGATATTAAAACGGATTGGTTAATGTATTGTAAAACAAAATAACAAAACAGCTTGTATATAATTTCATTGTAGTCTTAAAGTAGCATTTCATAATGGAAACATATTAAACAGGATACATGTTCTTAGTAAATAATTCGACTTAATTACGCTCAAAGTTGAGAAATAGTGACTTTCTTTTCATCTATTCATCATCGATAAAATATTTAACAATTCGAATCTGTTTCGCAAGGAAATCTCAATAAAGTAAATGAATCTGACGACGTTAATATTTTGTTTTAGATTCTATAATTCTACTATCTATTTCCGTAGCTCTCTGTACACCATTAATTATAGAATCTAAAAATAAAATGATGAAATGAAAAGATGAGAACAAAATGAAAAAGAGGAGTGCAAAATGAAACCAAATTGCTGAGAGCAAAATGAAAAATTACTGCGAGCGAAATGAAAAATTGCTGAGAGCAAAATGAAAAATTGCTGAGAGCAAAATGAAAAATTGCTGAGAGCAAAATGAAAAATTGCTGAGAGCAAAATGAAAAATTGCTGAGAGCAAAATAAAAATAGATGAGTGCAAAATAAAAATGAGAGCAAAATGAAAAAAATATGAGAAAAAATAAAAATGAGAAAAAATAAAAAAGATGAAAATAAAAAAGATGAAAATAAAAAAATGAGAAAAAATAAAAAAGATGAGAAAATGAAAAGATGAGAAAAAAATGAAAAAAAGATGAAAAATAAAAAGATTAGTGCAAAATAAAACACATGAATGCAAAATGAAAAAAACATAAAGATGAAATGAACATAGAAAAAGATGAATATAAAAATATTAATGCAAAACATGAACACACACAGAAAAACTGAGAAAGCATAATATTAATAATAACAATAATAATAATAATAATAATAATAAAAATAATAATAACAACAACAAGACACAAAGAATAAAAGCGAGAGGACAGATAAAAATAAGGATGTAAAAATAGAACAAGATAAAAGAGAAACCATACAAAATAAAAGAAAAGAAATTCTAGAAGGAATGAAAGAATAATTGGAGAGAATGTAAGTAAGAATAAATAAAGAATAAAAGAGATTGAATGATTCATGTCAAATATGAACACACGAGAGATTTAGAAAGAGAAAGAGAAAGAGTTCAGAGATTTGAAGAGGTAAAGTGGGAGACATTAATTTACATTAAAAAGTATCGTTTCACCGCTTTATAGCTTTCATTTACATACCTGTACATCACACCAAAGACCACTACTGATTAGTGAAGCAAGGCCAGAAACATACCCAGTCTAAATGACTCGAATGACAAGTGAAATACTTAGACAAGATTGGCGAGAGCTGAAGCAGCCAGGAATCATAAACTCAATAAATATGAAGGTTTGGTTGACATAAAGGCGAGACGCAATCACCTCTCGGCTTGCCAATCATATTCAAATAGGGATACTGATTGGCACCCATCGAAATGCACACTCGCGTGGGTGATACACCATTTGAAGATAGAAATGCGTCCGGGCGTACGTACAAATGCTATTATTAATTAGTGGAAGCATAATTTTACAAAAACAAAACCTTTCAAACAGCCGTATATTTTAAAGATTCTCAATCGTAGGTGTGCCCTCTTTCTTCCCAAGATTCTAGTGGATGACTTTGCTCGTTAAGCGAATTCGACTTTCAAATTTCTGTCTTATTTATTCAGCAAATCATTCTTGGAGTTAATATATTAAAGCCATTGATTTTTCTTCTTCTTTCAAAGTCTCTTCTCCCCATCACTATAAACACTTTCCTACATCTGAATTTATTCTCCATCCTTACAGATCTACTACTATACTGTGTATGGGGTATTGTTGCTATATTCGTGCTTGTGGGTATCTGCCGAATTTGAAGGCGCAGAAACATGTATAATTTGATTGTCCCCTTACTCTTTCTTCTCTGCAACTTCTATCATATACGTGATGTTGCTAGTCTTAGTCTTTTCTATAAATACTATTAAGGCATGTCCTTTCCATAATTATCTAATTTATTTTCTTGCTTCGTTTTTCCACTTTGAGTGACTCGTTGATTTAGTGGTTTCGACGAATTCGCTGTTTTGACACCTCGTTGTAATACAGCTTCCTATTCCAATAGTTATTTCCAAGAACTAAAACGTTTTCTTAGCTCATCACAGCAAGTAGCTTCACGTCTTGTCTGGAGCGATTTCCATAAAAATGCCCTTTCGCCCAAAATATAAACTAAAATTCAAAATTATAAAAAAAAGAAATAAAACGACAAAATATCTTCTACTGTCTCACTTTACTTACTTCCTCATGAGGACAGAATTAGATACATGTTCGTTTTTTTCCAACTCCCCACAAAGGGGCATTCTAGATCGAGACAAAACTAAAAACTTGCTCAGTGTTATAAGATTTGTCATTTGACCGACATATGACAAATTAGATGAAATGTAGCATGAGAACAGACACTCCACTTTGATCTTAACCAAAGTGTAAGAAAAAGAAATGGACAGAAAGTATTTGTCTTTTCATGCATTATGATAGAACATTTCTAAAGTTATCGGCACAAAACAGATTTTTTGTCATAATAACCAGACATATAAGTGTTATGTTAATCAATCTATTTTTTTAGAGATTATCTTGAGAAAAAAAAGGAGATAAATCTAAGAAAAGCCTTTTATTATAACCTCCTTTCTTTCGATTGGCTTCTTGAATTATAAGTAAAAAGGCATCGAGCCTAAAAGCAAGTCTGATATTATTGTGATGCATCGGCACGGCTATCATGGGACCGGGTACACGGTTGGGTGATGTGGGGTGCTTCGGAGTGGTGGGTTCACTGCGAGGACAAAAACGCCTGACGCCATCTTTGTTGACGTGTCTGTCTGCGAATGGTTGGCGAAGAAATAAGCTTAATGGATTAATTGATTTACTTATTGTGATATATATAATGTACGTTCTATGAACGGCTTCTGCGTTTTATTGTAAGGGAGAGAGAGGTAGAGAGATGCAAAGGCAGAATAAGAAGGAGAAAAAAAGATAGAATGAGAGTGGGAGAAAGAGTGAGAGAAACGAAGGTGGAAGAGAATTAGAAATTTATAGATAACATTTAAACAATTAAAAGAAACGTTCATGTATAACACTTTTATATTAATCCAAAAACAGTTTGAAGGAAAGAGAATGAGATAGATGAAGAAGAGAGAGAAGGAGAGAGATGAAGGAGAGAGAGAAGGAGAGAGATGAAGGAGAGAGATGAAGGAGAGAGAGAAGAAATATGAAGGAGAGAGAAAAAGAGACAGATGAAGGAGAGAGATGAAGGAGAGACATGAAGGAGAGAGAGAAGGAGAGAGATGAAGGAGAGAGAGAAGGAGCGAGAGGAAGGAGCGAGAGGAAGGAGCGAGAGGAAGGAGAGAGTTTAAAAAATAGAAGCAGAAAAAGAAAGGGTTTAAAAGAGAGAAGTAGAGAGATTTTAAAAGAGAAAAGGAGACAGACCCACTTTAAAAGAGAGCAGAAAAGAGAGAGAGAGGAAGTTGAAAAAAGGAGGAGAGAGAGGAAGTTGAAAAAAGGAGGAGAGAGAGGAAGTTGAAAAAAGGAGGAGAGAGAGGAAGTTGAAAAAAGGAGGAGAGAGAGGAAGTTGAAAAAAGGAGGAGAGAGAGGAAGTTGAAAAAAGGAGGAGAGAGAGGAAGTTGAAAAAAGGAGGAGAGAGAGGAAGTTGAAAAAAGGAGGAGAGAGAGGTAGTTGGAAAAAGGAGGAGAGAGAGGAAGTTGAAAAAAGGAGGAGAGAGAGGAAGTTGAAAAAAGGAGGAGAGAGAGGTAGTTGAAAAAAGGAGGAGAGAGACGTAGTTGAAAAAAGGAGGAGAGAGACGTAGTTGAAAAAAGGAGGAGAGAGACGTAGTTGAAAAAAGGAGGAGAGAGACGTAGTTGAAAAAAGGAGGAGAGAGAGGTAGTTGAAAAAAGGAGGAGAGAGAGGTAGTTGAAAAAAGGAGGAGAGAGAGGTAGTTGAAAAAAGGAGGAGAGAGAGGTAGTTGAAAAAAGGAGGAGAGAGAGACAGTTTGAAAAAAAGGAGGAGAGAGAGACAGTTTGAAAAAAAGGAGGAGAGAGAGACAGTTTGAAAAAAAGGAGGAGAGAGAGACAGTTTGAAAAAAAGGAGGAGAGAGAGACAGTTTGAAAAAAAGGAGGAGAGAGAGACAGTTTGAAAAAAAGAAGGAGAGAGACAGTTTGAAAAAAAGAAGGAGAGAGACAGTTTGAAAAAAAGAAGGAGAGAGACAGTTTGAAAAAAAGAAGGAGAGAGACAGTTTGAAAAAAAGAAGGAGAGAGACAGTTTGAAAAAAAGAAGGAGAGAGACAGTTTGAAAAAAAGAAGGAGAGAGACAGTTTGAAAAAAAGAAGGAGAGAGACAGTTTGAAAAAAAGAAGGAGAGAGACAGTTTGAAAAAAAGAAGGAGAGAGACAGTTTGAAAAAAAGAAGGAGAGAGACAGTTTGAAAAAAAGAAGGAGAGAGACAGTTTGAAAAAAAGAAGGAGAGAGACAGTTTGGAAAAAAGAAGGAGAGAGACAGTTTGGAAAAATGAAGGAGAGACAGTTTGAAAAAAAGAAGGAGAGAGACAGTTTGAACAAAAGAAGGAGAGAGACAGTTTGAACAAAAGAAGGAGAGAGACAGTTTGAACAAAAGAAGGAGAGAGACAGTTTGAACAAAATAAGGAGAGAGACAGTTTGAACAAAAGAAGGAGAGAGACAGTTTTAAAAATAGAAGGAGAGAGACAGTTTTAAAAAAAGAAGGAGAGAGACAGTTTGGAAAAAAGAAGGAGAGAGACAGTTTGGAAAAAAGAAGGAGAGAGACAGTTTGGAAAAAGGAAGGAGAGAGACAGTTTGAAAAAAGGAAGGAGACAGACAGTTTGGAAAAAAGAAGGAGACAGTTTGAAAAAAGAAGGAGACAGACAGTTTGAAAAAAGGAGAGAGACAGTTTGAAAGGGAGAAGGAGACAGCACCAGTTTAAAAGAGAAAAGGAGACAGTAAAAGTTTAAAAGGGAGAAAGAGACAGTAAAATTTTAAAAGGGAGAAAGAGACAGTAAAATTTTAAAAGGGAGAAAGAGACAGTAAAATTTTAAAAGGGAGAAAGAGACAGTAAAATTTTAAAAGAGAGAAGGCGATAGATTTATATATATAGAGAGAGAAAGAGAAAAATACTTTAAAACAGAAAAACTTTAATAGAGAAAGAAAGAATTTGGATGTTGGAAGAGAGGGAAAGACTTTGAAAGAGATGGAAAGAGTTGTAAAAAGGGAAAGAGTTGCGAAAATGGAAGTGGGGTATGATAAAAGTGAAGGAGGGTCGCAAAGAAAGGGTGATTTTATATATTATTATATTTAGATTTTATTTGCATGGTATAAAAATCAATAGAAACATCAGGTATATATACTAATGCTAAACATTAAATAGAGCTATTTACTTACAATAAAGTATTAGTGATACAAACATAATTTAACTACACATTTAAAAATATGTTTCAGTCACAGCTTATAAATAAACGTAGTATTTTATATTTGTCAACAATTAGGAATACAGGATATATTTAAAAAAAAGTATATTCTTGGTGTTTGTAGGTAGACATTTACATGGGAAACATAATCGTTCCTTTATCAAGAATAGCAAATCATCAGAGACTATCGAATTGCCATCCGTATGGCGAGTATATACATTTACAGGGTACTCCCGATCAGAGAACCACTGATATGGCAACATCCGAAATGTATATATATATATATATATATATATATATATATATATATATATATATATATATTATTGAAGGAATATATTAGAATGTTAGATAATTGAACACTCAGGTTAGTATTTCTTCTAAAAATTATATATATATATATATATATATATATATATTGGTGTTTAAACTAATACAGTATAATTCACGTTTACACACTGGTTCCCGTTAGACCACTAAAGGTAAGCAACATTGAGCCTGGCCACTACTAAAATGGGTGATCATTTGGAATTACAGATACTATACGTGCTTTCCATTTATCTCGGCAGTGTTTCAAGTTGTTTAGCATTTTAACATTTTAACTTACCACTGTGCTCAGCTATTCAAGCGGGGTTAAGGGTTACGCAACCCTTGCCTCACAATTGCAACCGCAGATACTCTTAAAGGGGGTATCAATTGTCTCCTGAAACTGAACGGAGGCATCGGTATTTATACATAGAGTTTTTAGGCTATATGTTTTAGTTCTCGGTTGATATTGACGAATCATTAGTATGAAGGCGGAGACAGGATACAAAATCCTCATCGTCTTTATAAGGTGCCTTCATAAACTTAAGTAGATTACCAGCTAGAAATATATATTTATATATGTGTGTGTGTATGTTTACACTATACTCGTACAATTACTTGTTTTGCTTCTAAATATTAGTGCATATATCTTTAAAACGAATTTTCTCTGTCGATAATTCATTAAGTCTTCTATTCCTAGCCGGGACAAGCAATTTCCGTTTATGTGTGTGTATTTATACGCAGAAAAAGACATATGATCAGGCACTCCATTGCAGTTTCCATAGCAACGATCTTCTAAAGTCTAACTCTTTGATTCATTTCGGATTTGTAATTATATATATATATATATATATATATATATATATATATATATATATATATATATATATATATATATATATATATGTATGCATGCATGTGTGTGTGCTATAGATAAAACAAACAAAAAGTCAAGAAAGACGTTCTAATCGAGGTAGTGATTTATTTCAAATCACCTATAATTTGATTAAAAAATAAAAAATAAAAATAACACTAATATTAATAACTAGCGAGACCTGGGGAAATTCGACAACGGCATCTTTCATATATGTAATATATTGTTGCTGAACATTCTGTGGACATGAAGCGTGAATAGAAACCCCGCGATATTACTGTAGCCCTTTTGTTAAACTGTAAAAGTATTTATCTAAGTAATCTGGTTAAAGGTGCTACGGTATCAAAATATCTATACTTCTATAAATTTATTTTTGGTCTCCCGACAAAAGGAGCGTGGACCTGTAAATTCACCCTTGTCCGTTTGTCTATTCGTCTGTCCGCACTTTTCAACAACTACGCCTGGGAATTTTCTGAAATTTTGCGCAAACATTAAACGTGATATGAGTAAAAAAAGTAACAGAACGGATTTTCCGGGAAAACTCCGGTTGCCCCCCCCCCGCCCCAGGGGTACCTTTTGGGTTAAAATGGCTAAAATTGACACTTCTGTGCTTATTAAAAATGATTTTGATGCCTTGGATTTTTATAAAACTTTCTGAAAAATTTTAACTGATTTTCATATAATTTTGTTTGTCTATACTTCGCAATAACTCTTGGGTGTGCCCCAGGGGCTCTTTTAGGGCTAATGAAAACACTCCATTTTTTTTTTTTTTTACTATTTTACCATATTTGTCCAAAATTTTCTGTGTAGGTCTATTTAGCAGTTTTGCATGGTGCAGAACTCAAATTTACATATGTTGAAGCCTAAAACTAAACCGTTTGTTCATTTTCACTTGGATTTGACGTCCCCTGGAGACTTTTGGTGCTAACTGGAGGGGGGGGGGGCAAAAGCTTAACTTAGTCATTTTTTTATGCCTCGTTCACTGTGCACTCACGGGGGACCACACATGCGTCACTTGTTTTTTTGTGAATTGCTATTCATATTAAAATACCTTTTTTCTATTTATTTAAAAAGAAAATACAACTTTGTTATATATGGGTCGTGGAATTGCATTCATCTGCAAAAGATCTAGCTAATTTGCATATTATTTTAAACATTCATTTTAATTAAGTCCCTGTTAGTTTTTATCGGTTTTCTTTTGCGATGATCATCTTTATTTAACTATTACGTGTAATTACTAGGACTAGGACAACAGCGTATTCTGTTCAATGCTTTGACTCTCGAGTGTGTATCCGTTGATATCTTATATGATTTTATATAGAGTTATGTGGTTCTCGGTTGATTAACTGTGTCTGTGTCGGATATATACTCGAGGGTCAAAACAATAAGAATATTCTATTGTCATTGCCATAGTAATTATATTCATGCAGTTATTCTACATGATATATACTTGGTAATATTTGCGTAAAAAGTTTATAGTAAACACAAAACTCTTTCTCTTTATATTTATGTATGTGTATATATTTTTCTTTAAAAATTTTTGCTTACCAAACTCCTCCTAGAATTTTTGGTCTACAAACATGAAACTCCATATATAGGTATTGGAGCGCATGCGAATCTTTATATTTGAGGGTTAACCGGGGAAAAGCTATACAAAAGTGTGATAATTAAAAAAAATTAATTTGCCGGATGAAGGTCGAACAACGGGATTACGAATCTGCATGTGTGACGTAATCGTTATTAGTTCGTGTTTTAGTTTTTAACTTTGCAGTTAACATGAGTTCATAGCCATTAACGCCTAAGGAAAAAGTAAGTCGTAAGCAAAACGTTTTGGTTTCTATTCTCGGTGATGGCGCACGAGTTATTTTCTTTTTTAACTTTAAATCACTACTATATATTGGGTCCAATATGATATAATAAAGACGAAATCTGCATTACTCAAAATACCATATTTAAGCGTATTTTACGACCTGGCAATGCCGGGCGGCCTGCTACTAGATAACAATTTCGAGTGTCATCATCGACTGGTACTATAGCAAATAATCGAAAAGGGTCGAGAATGATGGAAAGACCGAGGAAGGAAGACATTAACCAGACCTTCCTTGGATGAATACGAAGAGAACTGAAATCTTATGGGAGGTTTATCGCCAACCAAATTCTGGGATAACTAATAGTCAATGTGGACGTAAATGGTAGAGGTTGTTGCAATGCTGCAAATTCATTTGCAAAGTTTATCGAAAGAGATAGCGGGCACTGGAAGTCTGGATAGACTTGTGACCCAAACTCTAGGGAACACCATCGGTTGTTGTAGAGTAGCATTATCTGATGATGACATGTGGGAAAACTCCAAGTGAGTCACAATAATAATCAGCTGGCACCGCACAAAACGGGTCTGAAGTGTCCATGAAGATAAAACGACTGAGTATTAACCAGAACTTTACTGTGTGAGTGTGTGTTTGTGAGTGTGTGTGAAGGGTGTGTGTATGTGTGTGTGAGAGAGAGAGAGAGAGAAAGAGAGAGAGTGTGTGTGTGTGTCGGTGGGGGAGTGAGTGAGAGTATGTGAGTGCGTCTGAAGGTTGTCACTGAGTGATTGTGTGTATGCATGGGTGTTTGGGAGTGAGTGTATGCGTGTGAGAGATATGGAGAGGGACAATGAGAGAGAGCAACAGTGGAAGAGATAGGGAGAGCGTGAGAGGGAGAGACAGCGCGAGTGTGTGAGAGAAAGACAAGGCGAGTGTGTGAGAGAGAGAGGGAGATCTCAGATCGATGCGCCACTTGTTAATGTCGACATTAGTAGCAATTAAATGAATTAATAAAGCAATGTGGTAAATTATGAAAATCTTTCTTACGACATTAAAAGATTAAAATATTATAAGATAAATAAATTTGGATAAAATGGTTTAGGATCTCATAAAGAAAGGGAGAGTTGAGTGCTCTGTCTCTCTCCCACGTTCTTTTGTCTGTCTCTCACTTCTCTTCTCTTTGAACTACGCCAAAACCTTTTTTTATTGTTTTTAAAAAACCCTTCCTCCAAATAAAAACGATTGCTCAGGCGAATAGATTTCATTTTTTCATAACTTTTTAAAAAGATTCATATATTTATACAAAAAAGTTTAAGGAGTTATAGAGAGAAGGGGGTGAGTGTTCTATTTCTCGCTCCCTTTCTTTCTCAACACCTCTTTCGCCCCTTCTCATACGGTACTGAATTTTAAATTGTTTGCTAAAAGCAGTCATCATAACTAATGCGAATGTATTTCTTCTCTTCTATTGTCGATTTCAATTAAGGAGAAAAATGCATTTGTTTCGAAATTAAAAATGTTAGGAGCTTCTTCGTCATCATAGCAAGATTAAAAAAAAAATCCAAATATTGAATTTCAAATAGAACCAATGATATATACTTGTCCTGTAACATATCCAAAAATTGCAAAAAATAAACAAAACAAAAAAAACAATCAGATCGAAAATTAATTATTACTGCAAATATTTTTCGAAACAAATTTCAAGTTTATACAAATAACCACCATAGAGTCAGGGGGTAACTCCGTCTGTCTTATTACAAATGATTGCGGATGTTACTTACTTATGATTTCAAAATACATGGTTTTATGTAACAATGCAATAATTTTTAATTGCGACATGACAAGAAGAAAAATTCCTTTTAGTTAAAATTGACATAAAAAGTAGTAGATATCATTGGTTTTTAAAGAAGATTCATCTTTTCGATTTATGTATTTTTTTAACGAAGACGCCAAATATAAATGCTTATTTAGATCAATGAGTAAGGGAATAAACACCGAGAAAATCCGGTTTGGAGTCCCTATAGGCGGATGGTGAATTACTGCAACACCTATATGGTAACTCTTGCAGCTGCGCTGGCTGTGACCGTATTGACTTGCAACGCCGAGAAGAAGACCCTGTAACTGGATAAACCTAGCTGTTCTCATCACCCGCCCAGTCCTGCACCCAGAGAACTAATTCCAGCTTCGAACCGTAGTAAACTAAACTAAATGCAGGATCCCATTGTTTTATGAGGCAGAAGATTGCCATCAATACCGTTACGAGGTTTCTTCAATAAGTTTCCAGACCTTTTTGTATAGGCATTTAAAATTATCGTCGACACTTGAAAATGCAGTATGTTATTGTTATATATCTTATGAGAGGATTGACCAATTATTTTTATTTCAGTTTCCAATGATCAGCTAAAGCAGGAATCGAAATACACCCTACTGAAGCTTGATTTTCACAGCTGCTGAATTTCAAAAATGCAACCTGGACGTGAGGACATTTTAGAAGAAGGATATGAAATAAAAATTGATTGGTAAACTTGGAAAAATGCCAAAGAAAAGTATGGAATGCTTGAGACTGCTTTTTGGGTCATTTTGCATGAATCAAGCATCAGTTTTGAATGACATAAGAAATTCAAGGAAAGCAGATAGTTTGTGACAAATGATGAGACTTGTGAGGGAAGTAAGGAAATCAGAATAGCATGGTTGATTGGCCAAATAACGAATACCGCGGAGTGTTTATAGAGACAGTGCACAGTTTAATGTCAGTGTGAGATCTCTACACAGTTATTCGCGAGGAACTGAAGATGCGGAAGATTTGCGTGAAGTTTCTAACAAGAGTGCTCCATCCTTATCAAAGACTATTTGATCAAAATTGGGCATCAAGACAATTCCTCATCCTCCCTATCACTGTGATTGTTAGTTATTTTCTGAGCTCAAGGAACACTTAGATGCTGTTGTTATAATTGAGGAGATGAAAGAGGCTGTGACGGGGGTCATTGGCACGCGCACACAAGAGGACTTCCATGGGGCTTTCCAGAAGTTTGAACGGTATAACAAATGCATTGCAGTCGGAGGAGATTACTTTAAAGGGGACTGGAAATCATACACACACTTTCAATAAAAGTGCCAATACGAAAATTGATTTGTGTTTAGATTATAAGTGACTTATGAATGATTGTATTTACAAAAGAGTTATCATTTATCAAAAAAATACGCCACACTAAATGTTAATAAATTAGGTGACCTATCATACACGAGCGTGATTGGTGACGATATTTGAAATGAAGCAGAATTGTATTATTTTAGAGAGTGGCTCAACAAGTATTTACATTGGAAGTGAAACTCGCCACGTTGTAGTAGGTAGCAATTCTGCGGTACTGTTTTATACGTACAAGTAGCTCTCGGAAAGAACCTCTGCTCATAGAATCTAATGAAAATTTTAAGTAGAGAACTTCCTGGAGTGATAACGAACTAGCAAATCCATAAGTTATGAAAGTGTTTGATCATATAAAAAGCAATTAAGCTATTCATATGCTTTAGAGTTTTATCACTAAGAAAATCGACAGGTTTTAATCTACAGAAATAGAACGCGGAAGCATTCGTGATGTTTAATTGCCATACAATATATATTCATAACTTATTACGCAGCTCTATTTACATTCTCTCTCCTCTGATCTTGAGCGCGTGGTACAGTGGGGGAAGAGGTGGCTGGTTACTTTTAATGCATATAAAACCAATCACATATGTTTACATCATCAACGCTCTGATCCTCATCGGACATCGATTGAAATGAATGGCTCTCGTCTTGGGGAGGCTCCATGTTTTGACAAGCTTCTAGGATTGACCTTTACTCCTGATCTGAAATGGAACACGTACATCAAGTCTGTTATCAAGGTCGCTAGGAAGATAGTGGGATCTTTCTACCGCTCCAGAAGATATCTCACTACTGATGCAATTCTCTATCTTTATAAAAGCCAAGTACGTCCAAGGATGGAGTACTGCAGCCACATCTGGGCAGGAGCTGCTAAAAACAGCCTATCCTGCCTTGACAGAGTACAAAATAGACTTCGTGGCTTAGTGTGGGATGCCCTTTTCTCTTCCCTGCAACCTCTCTCCTACAGAAGAAACGTTGCAAGCCTGTCTTTGTTTTATCGTTATTTCCATGGCAAGTGCTCATCTGAGTTCCAATCTCTGCCCCCCCTCGCCAATCGTTCACGGTAAACACCCGTCTAGCTGAAACCACTGACATTAATTTTTCCCACTCTTTATCTGTGCCTTAATCAAAGCGTAGATTCCATGAGCAAAGCTTCTTTCTTAGAAGTGCACGACTGTGGGACTCTCTTCCGATTGCCTGTTTCCCATCTGACTTCACCTAGGATGTCTTCAAGTTCAACATAAACAAATTCCTGATAAACCGCCCCCTTAAGTAAGACACTTTATCAAATCCCCATTACTAATGATTACTACGATACAATCCCATTGATTACTATACCCGCAATAACCCTTATTCCCGAGTGGCTTCCGGGCCTTGATAAGTGGTGACCTCCATGTAAAAAAAGAGCACTTCAGAAATAAATAGAAAAATCGATACATTATACCTCCCTATAAAATTTAATATGAATACATAAATCTCTCTCTCTCTTTCTCTCTCTCTCTGTATATGTGTGTGTGTGTGTCTGTGTGTGTACGACGAAGAGAGGGAGGGAGATTGGTCAATTTGTAATAGGAAAATGATACAGCATTTAAAAACTTCGATACTTATTAACAATGAATCACCGTCTACAGTTTTGATCAGCTCGTTGACATTATCCATTTCCGTTTTTGCTCCGAAATTGCTCGGTGATAGAATTCCCCATTAACGTCCGCACTTAGTCCTAGTGCTTCTGCACTATTTAACTGCCAGCGAAATTCCAGCTAAACAGCCCTGTCTTCAGACATTACGTCTTCAAAACCAGGAATGTTAAATGGTACTTATGTTCTCACGAGGTTCAATATGGTCGTCTCCAATTGGATATCATCGTGGAGCAAATGACGCCAATTGAAGAACTCTCGTTACGAACGGGCAGACGTGATCGGCCAAGGCAGACATGCGGTATTTATGTCCGATATACTGAACCACATGAAAGTGTTTTCCACAATTATATATATATATATATATATATATATATATTATATATATATATATATATATATTATATATATATATATATATTATATATATATATATATATATATTATATATATATATATATATATTATATATATATATATATTATATATATTATATATATATATATATATATATATATATATATATATATATATATATATATATATATATATATAATTAAAGACCAATAGAATATAAAATTATCGACATGATCAATATTTTGTAATCAAATTCTAAAAATTCAACACCAACTAATATTGTGTATATATTTCCCAGGGATTTTTTTGTCTATAATTTCAATATATATATATATATATATATATATATATATATATATATTGAAATTAACTAAATCGCCAGTCAAAAAAAACAAAAAAAAAAAAACGGACGACAACAGGAGATGGAAGATCTAAGAAATAAGAGAGATTTGAAACGAAAGGTTTATTAAAGGTCTTATTATTAAACTGAGACGGAGGAAAGAGCGCAAACGGTTCATTCAAGGCAAGGACTATATATATATATATATATATATATATATATATATATATATATATATATATATATATATATTTACATATATATTTACCAGTGGTGAAAAAACCGGAATAGAGTGCTCAATGTGTAGCCAGAGCAGTATATAAGAAAATTACTGTGAGTCCAGAATGAGTTTACATATTGTTTTAACTAGAGGAAGATCCCCAAAGAGAGGAAATATCCAACTAGCATCGTCAGAAACTTGTTTAAAACACACCTACTCAAACCACAAGGGTACATCCCACTGGACTAAAATAGTAGACTAATATGGCCAGTAAACTCTGAGGAAGCATGAACGCAAGATGAGCTAAAATGTGCTGTCAACAAAGCCAGGAATGAATCTGCATCGCGCCGGAATGGAATACATTTTTATTTTACAAAATGTCATAAAGTGCTTAAAAGAAACACCAGATAAATGGATCTTTCTTGAAGTTTTACATTTGGATTTTACCGTCACTGGATTTTTTATCTTCCACCAGACTATCCATTCATGTGTAATCACCTTTTTCTTCACCATATTCCCTCTGCTTAACTTTTTTTGTTTTCAAGTAAGATCTTTGACTTACTTGTTGTTTCATCAAATACTTCTGCATGCAAAATCCGATCCCGCATTTTGCTAATTCCTACCCTCTGATGAGAAAGAAAGTATTTCTTCGAAACTCTGCGGATTAAGGACTATCCATTTATCTAGTGTTTCCTTTTCAGATTAAATATGTTTGTTTTTTTAACTCATTTCAAAGTGATTTTAACATATTTTATTAACCGTTTGCTCATATTATAAGCTCTATTCCCCATTTGGTTTTATCTGGCTGAGATAATTTTATAAATATTATTTCTTTAATATTTATAATATACTTTTATTTTACCATCTGTGATCATTTTGGTAAATTTAATTGTAATTTTTATTATATATATATATATATATATATATATATATATATATATATGATTGTTGAGCTGGATTAAATCTGACGATATGAAATAAAATGGAGGTGGAAGGACCTGGATACTAAAAAAAAAAAAAATTCGTAATTTCACTTAATTTTATTTTTATTTTACTTATTTACTGTATTTTATCATTATCTATTTTTAGACTCCATTTTATCACCTCCTATTCTTATTTTTAGACACCATCTTTTAAGTTACTGCGCTATTTTATCCCAATTCAATTATTTCTAATTTAAAAAAAGATTCTTTCGTAATCTCGTGTCATTTTATTTATTTAATCTATCACCGCTATATTTCCAAACACAATTTTTTGTTTAATCTCTACGATATTTTATCTTTTAGACGTAATCCACTACACTAGTTTATTCTAATTTAGTTTTTTTTTCTCTCATAAAATGTATATACATGTACATATGACATCTAATTTACACAAGGAAAACACGCTGCTCTCCCCCATCATTATATATAGCCCCAATCCTCCGACTCTCTCGTCAATGACTATCCCTCTTGAAGAAGCCCGCATAAATCGGGCGAAACGTTGAGTATCCAGGTCCTTCCACCTCCATTTTATTTCATATATATATATATATATATATATATATATATGCACCGTTTAATAAATTATCTTTATGCATAATTCTCTGTTAAAACTTTACACTTCACAAAATTATCGATCTTCTCATCTACTCAAATTATCAAATAAATCTGTACGTTTTTAGTTAATCGATATTTTGTGTTATTTTTTTTTATCGATTTACGTTTATTTGATGTATAACATCGATTATTTTTAAATGAAAAATTTCTGTTAATGACTTGGAGTTTTTCCAATTCCACGGTATTATTCAAAGTTTTCATCTTTTAACTTATTGCATATTTGTCTACTGCTATTGAAATAGCATTCGGTGTTAGCTAGTGCCATGGTCGTTCTTGCAGAGTTAAGGCGGGAGTGGGATCATTAAAACGAGCGACATTTTGTGCTCGAGAATTTATTTTTCTACATAGTTACCACAATTCTCAATGCACTTTTGCCAGGAATTCCATAGCGCATCTCTGCTTCTGACAAAAACTGATGAGAAACATGGCTTTCTTAGAGTTTCAAACGGTCTAAAACTTTAACAGCGAGAAAGCATTCACATTATACTGCCAGTGTTCAGTTATCATAAGAATGCAATTTTCAATCCCATCTGATCCATTCGAGCGGATTATAAAAAAATAAGCCTTACTTTTTGATACCCCTCCTATATAGATTTTAATATTGTTTAGAATTTTTTTTTAAATTTCACAGAGCTAACAACGTAAACTGCCTCAGCTATTTCCGTAAACTGCAATGGAAAAACGTCGGCTCAGTATGGATCCCCGATTGAGAAACTACCAAAATATTGTGAAATTGGAGAATTCTTCATAATTAATTCCAGTAGGAACTGTTTTTCTTCTACCTTACATCAAGGCAACATGCTGGCTCCTTAATTAATACGTATGCCTATTTGCCGATTTTTCGTTCAGGAATATTTCCATTATGCATTACCAGATAATTTTAATCATTCTCTGCCTCATAATCATAGCTAATTACCAACCCGAGAGGAATATTACAACTGCTTACGATTCATTTCCAAGATATGATCTCTTGACGGCAGTCGAAGAAACCAAGATGAAGCAAGTCGCCTGCTTATGAATTGAAATTTCTATCTGATGTGGGTAGCGGATATTTACTATAATTCATTAAATAGGAACAAATGCTGATATATAGAACATACATTTAATACCTTTTGATATTAACATACCTGCGGTTTCATAACCAATAGAGAAATGACAATTTTCCAGTGAGGGTCTTCTTAACATGGAATTCAAAACTTATCTTTTCTCGTTGATAAAATACGGTGTTTAACCTCCATGGTTCCTTCCAAAAAGAGTTCGGAATCTTATATCTGCTAGTCCGTTATTCGAAACAATTCTGTCACCGAGTGGGTAATACGAATGAAGGGTCCAGAAATCCACGTAGAATATATATTACACATATTATATATATATATATATATATATATATATATATATATATATATATAGTAATTTATAAAATATACAATTTTATAAATTACTAACTAGCTCTATCTACGTATTGACCACTTTTGAAGTAAATACTTAAAGTTTACGCAAAACCCTTTTTTCTATTTATTTAAAAAGTAAAATACAACTTAGTTATATATGCTTTTGTACAGGCCGTTCTTTTATGGGTCTTTAGCCAGTTAAAATACTTTTTAACGGGTCAAAAAAAAAATCGTTAAACATTTTGTATATTCATCTTAGTTCATTTTCAATTTTGAATCGGTTTGTATGCATGTCACGTTAGTACAGAGATAACGTCACCAGTTTGAATGCTACGGTTCCGGTTTCGAATCTAGCTGATGGCACCTTAATACTTTTTGTTTACTTTTAAAACTACGTCTCTTTAATAATATATACAAAATCTGGACAAATTAAAATATCATATTTAAGCATATTGATTAAACATTATATATATATATATATATATATATATATATATATATATGAGTAACCGGTAATTATAGATGTTGGACCACATTTTCTGAGTGGTCCAAATTTCTGTTATATTTAGTACAGTTTAGTTTAATGCAAAATGGGTATAAATGGAGCGGAAATACTTCAAAAAATAATACAGCAACAATTCTTGAGAAGTTCATAAAAGAGGCATAAGCCATCAACTAAAAAATATTCCCTAAATTAAGTTTATTTTTAAAAATCTCAAGCCTGAAATTTCAGACAGTTTCTACACACAAAAGAATGATTTCTCATCAATATTAGTATAAAGACTGGAGAGAAAGTTTAGAAATATAATTATCTTTCCAAGAGAAAATAAAATGAAATGAATGCAAAGCTGTTCCGCTTCGAGACTTATTTTCCTCGCCTTAGGACTGATATTCATTTGTAAAATATGTAGATATTAGAAGATATATTAGTCTTGGTTCTCACTGAAGTAAGCATAGCAAAGCTAATATTCGCTATCCACGTGCGATTGGAACTCTAAACGAAATAGTTTGCTTTCATTTTCATTTCTTCGAATATCGTCGATAGATGTTGTCTTGTAAAAGGAATGGCAAGTGATTTGACTATTTCTTCCGTGTAGAAGATCGTCGGAAATATTAAAGACAACTGAGGCAGAGTAGAATTATAATCGTCCCATATTTTGCACGGGAAGCACTTGAAAATATTGAGAAAAAGATAAGCACTGAAACATAAGTATAGATTAAGTACGCATCAAATTGGCTTGATAATAGGCGCAAAGCGAAAGGACATCGGTATTGAAATTCGTTATTAAGAATTCTACAAATTGAACGAGAATTCCTATTCGGCATATATGCACCTGTGTAGACGAATCCCAGAAAAGTGCTCGATGACAAAGCAGCTTATAAAATAAGAGCGTAATATTTATTTATATTAGTGTTACACAAAATCAGAAAACATCAGTGCCATCGGTTTCAAATCTAAAACAAGAGGGGATAAATCTCTGTTCACCTGTCTCAGACTCTTGAACCATTTCCGGAGAAACAGATATAAATAGAGGTTTTTAATAATAATTTAAGTATACGCATGTATTATTCCAATTGTTGCTTCAAAAGTGAAGCCTACTCTGTTTTATAACTAAAAAAGTTGAAGAGCTATGAAAACGGGAGTTGTACTACTGAAAGGAGCTACTTTTTGTACTCCAGAATTTATTTTCTACATAGTCACCACCATTCTCAATGGACTTTTTCTAGCAATTCGATGATGAATTTTTGCATCTGACTCACATATAAGACAGGATTTGCTTTTGTAGAGTATCATACTGTCAATATCTTTTACAGAGAGATAAAATTTTCAACCGATGAATGCATAAGTTCAGTCATCATAACATTCAATTTGCAATCAACTTTGATCTATTCGGACAGAATAAAAAATAGGAGGCATTATGTTGGAAACAACCCTCCTTTATATTAAAAAGTGACATGTCTTGGATTTCGAATCGCGCGATTGATTTGCACAATTAATCACGCTGAGAATCCCGCAATCGCGAAACGTATGCGTATTTTAACAAATCAATACATTATACAGTCAATACTGAATCTGTTAATATACCGATTTTTAGAACATAAAAACTTCTGATATATGTTATCAAAAAGTAAGTCTTTAACAAAGAAAAACTTATCAAGATAAATGTTCAACACTATTAAGAGGAGCAAACCAAAATATACTGAAAGATGAGGAATAAAAGTTATGTATTAACTTGTTATTTTATCAGAACAATATTGGGAAAATTAAGAAAGCACTCTTTATGCCATGAAATAACTTTTCTTTGTTGTTTTGATAATAAAATGAAGTTATATAATTTTTATTCCTATTCTTTCATTTTTATATTATATATGCATGCATGTCATCTAGCAGGTAGGCATGACGTTGCCCGGGATTGAATCATGATCAACGGATGTTTCACACTCCCATATATTTTATTTTAATTCATATTTGTCCACCTTAATATTAATCCTCCTTCCACTCCCAGTACAGATTGGGAAGAAAATATACACATTATACATATATTGTGCTTGCACCCTTTTTAACTAGATGATAAACTCAGAGACATAACATAATAATATGCATACATAAATATACATAGAAAGAGGTTTGTGTTTACTATAACTTTTTTACGCAAATATTACGAAAGTATAAATAATATAGAATATCTGCATGAATATAATTACACATAATAGTTAACTAAAGATGATTATCCTATAAGAAAACCGAAAAAAACTAATAAGGAATCATTTAAAATGAAGGTTTAAAAAAATATGCAAATTAGCTAGATTTTTCTCCAATGAATGCAATTTTACGACCTATGTACAACAAAGTTGTATTTTCTTTTTAAATGAATAGAAGAAAAGAGGTTTTAATATGAATATCAATGTACAAAACCCCAAATTCATAAGAGTGTGTGTGTGTGTGTGTTTTCTTTTGTCTTATGGAGGTATGTTCTAATTTATCCTATACAAGTGGCGTGGCAAGGTCATAGCGGAAACAACCGAAACAGCAAAACTGAAACGGCCTGTCAGGACACTATATATACAAATGTAGGCAAATTTAAGCACATATCAATATGAAAATAGTTTCTATTCACAAGTTGTGAGAAAATATCAAACAGAATTATATTATGATCGTAAAAAAGCCTACAAATTGTTATGTAGTTTCGTCCCTTAGAACCAAATATATGAGACTTCGCGATACACGATTTTACTAACCGTATATAACTTTATTTTTAAGAATTTATAAGTTCAAAATCTCAGCAACTTTTGATCAGAATTAAACAAATGAAGACTCATTGGAAAGGTAATAACCTAAATGGTGTAGTGAGCGATGTGATATTTGCCTTTAATGCCGCACATGGGGAGAATCATCCATGAACCAGAGCCTATTTGACACTATTTTTGCAGCTATAGAATGTTTCAATTACAGTCATTTGTTTTCCTAATTTTGTATAGATATCACAAAATATATGATATTTCCTTAAAATTCTGGCCTTGATGGAGGGAAAACAAAACCTTGCTGCTATGATTTCAAATGATCTGAAATAACAGCAAGGGGAGACTTGATTGCAAATATTTCTCATGTTATATCTCTCCTATTTTGGAAATAAAGAACGATTATGAATATCTCCGGTATCAAACAATCCTTATACACTGTAAAATTTACTAGATGAATGAAAATCAAACTGGAGAAATATAATATAAGAGAAAAAATAAGAATCAAGTCTCCACTTGCTGTTATTTCAGATCATTTGAAATCATAGCAGCAAGTTTTAGTCGACCCTCCATAAAGGTCAGAGTGTTTAGGACTATATATGTGCGTGTGTGTGCGTGAGTGTGGGTATGTGTTTTCTTTTATCATTTATAAATTTTCGTCTATATATTATATATATGTGTTTGTGTGTGTGTTCTGTTTGATCCTCTCTCTCTCGTCACACACACACACACATATATATATATATATATATTATATATGTTTGTATGTAGGCATACTTGATCATATATATATTTATATATATATATACACATATACATATATAACCATACACATATATACACATATAACCATACAGATATACATATATAACCATACACATATACATATATAACCATACACATATACATATAAAACCATACACATATATATATACATATACACATATACATATATAGCCATACACATATACATATATAGCCATACACATATACATATATAACCATACACATATATATATATACATATATAACCATACAAATATACATATATAACCATACAAATATACATATATAACCATACAAATATACATATATAACCATACAAATATACATATATAACCATACAAATATACATATATAACCATACAAATATACATATATAACCATACACATATAAATACATATATAACCATACACATATAAATACATATATAATCATTAACATATATACATATATAATCATTAACATATATACATACGTATATATATACACATGCATACATACACATATATACACATACATATATATACATGCATATATATACATACACATATATAAACATATATATACATACCTACACACACATATAAAAACATATATATACATACATACACATATATAAACATATATATATATACATACATACATACATACACATAT
>NC_136508.1:32483227-32513227 GCF_053919585.1 Euprymna scolopes | reverse complement strand
TTCTCTGGTAGCAGCCTATCGAAGACAGATCTTATCTTTCTTGCAAACATTAGCTCAGCCGGGGAAGAATTGACATTATTATTAGGATTTGGTGTCACCCTGTAAATTGCTAAAAATGTTTGAATACATTGTTCGTCTGTGTCCGTAGTAAGATTTTTCTTAAGTGCCCTTTTAAACGTATCTACAAATTTTTCGGCCAACCCATTCGATCGTGGATGGTACACAGGTGTTGTCATATGTAGAATATCTAGTGAGTCACAGAATTCTTTGAATTCATGAGCAGTAAATGCTGTTCCATTATCGCTCACTAAGGTTTTTGGCACTCCAAAACGGCTAAAAATTTCATTAAGCGCACTCACAGTGTTTTTTGCTGTTGGATGTCTAAACTTAAATATTTCTGGCCATTTTGAAAAAGAATCTACAATAATCAAGTAAAAATAACCATTTATAGGTCCCGCATAATCAATATGCAGACGTGACCAGGGTAGGTCCGTCTTTGGCCATGGCGTCGTTTTTACTGGAGGATCTCGAGCTGCTAATTGACATCCTCTGCATGTCTTGACACATTTTTCAACTTCCTTGTCCATACCAGGCCAGTACACATATCCTCTCATAAGGGATTTCATTCTCGAAATGCCCGGATGACCTGTATGAAATTCCTTCAGAATTTTCCTCTGTAACGTTAGTGGAATTACGATCCTCTCACCATACATGAGCACATCTTCACAGATGGAAAAAGGCGTTGTTTGATCTACCTTTTTATTTTTTTTTATCCATCTCAATTGATTTTTCATTTTCTTAATGAAAATGTCATTTACTGCCTCTTTTTTTTATTTTTTCGAAAGTTACCGGAAGTTCACGTATCATATTACACATTGAACTTGTACATTCACTTTCGTCTTTAAGCGCAGCAATTACCGTTTCTTCGAAACTTTCGCTTCTTTTAGGGATCAACCGTGATAATGCATCTGCGTGTCCTAACTTTTTTGAGGATACATGTTCCATCTTAAACTGATAGTTTAAGAGGGTTACAGCCCATCGCTGTAATCGATTCGCAGTATGTGTGGGAATGCCTTTCTTTGATCCAAATATGGTAAGTAGGGGTTTATGGTCGGTTTGCAAAATAAAAGATCGTCCATGGAGAAATCGATTGTACTTTGTAATTCCAAATATTATCGACAGCGCCTCTTTTTCAATTTGGCTGTAATTTTTCTCCGCTGCAACCAACATTCTTGAAGCATGGGCGATAGCTTTTGTCCTACCATCCTCATACTTGTGAAGTAATACAGCGCCAACACCGTAATCACTGGCGTCCGTTGCTAGTATTAGTTCCTTTTCTGGATTGAAATGTGCCAATGCTAAGTCTGACAGTAGACATCTTTTGATATTTTGGAAAGCAGATTCACATTCCTTATTCCAGTTCCATTTAACACCCTTTTTCAGTAACTCGTTAAGAGGAGCTCTTAAATTATGTATGTTAGGGATGTAAATTGCATAGTATTGAACTAATCCCAAAAACGATTTTAATTTTGTCACTGAATCTGGAGCAGGCATCTTTTCAATTGCTTCAGTCCTTTGTGGATCCGGTCTTCGACCCTCTTTGTCGATTATTTGACCTAGATATTTAATTTTTTTCATAAAAAAATCGCATTTTTCTGGGCTCAATTTAAAACCAAATTCCTGTATTCTTTTGAATACTTCTTTTACATGCTTCTTATGATCTTGCAAATTTTCACTTTTAATTAGGATATCGTCAAGGTAGGCCATTGAAAATTCCAACCCTGCCAGCATCGTGTCCATAATTTGCTGGAAAATAGCAGGAGCAACCTTTAATCCAAAAGGAAGCCTCTTTAGCTTAAAAATGCCCTTATGAGTATTTATGCCTAAGTATTTGGAGCATTCATCGCTGATCTTAATTTGCAAGTAAGCATCTGAGAGGTCTATCTTAGAAAAAATTTTTCCTCCGTTAAGCTTAGAGAACAGATCTTCTGCGGACGGAAGGGGATAATTATGGTCCAATAGACAGTCATTTAAACCCGTTGAAAAATCTCCACAGACCCTTATTCTGTTATTTTTTTTCTTTACATACACGGTTGGACTTGCCCAATCTGTGTGGTTAACTTTTTCAATGACTTCCAGTTGTTGAAGTCTATCCAACTCTTTTTCGATTGCGTCCATCGCTGAAAAAGGCACATTCCTTTTAGGTTTGAATACTGGAGTGGCATTTTTCTTTAATTCAAATTTTGCCTCTGTCTTAATACAGAGTCCTAGTCCTTCGGCAAAAACATTGGGAAATTCAGTTTTCAAATCCTTCAGGAAGTCTTCCCTTTGGTTTGCTTTTTCTGCAGTTAAAACGTTACAAAACGAATTTATGGGTTTCTCCCATAAATTAAACAGGACAATCCAATCTACCCCAAACAGGCATGTATTCTTTCCTGGTACGACGTACACTTTGGATTTATGAGTCTGGTTAGCGAATGTCACTTTGCATTTTAATTCTCCCTTGAACTCTAATCTTTTGCCGCACACACTTCTCGCCGTCTTTCTGGTTTTCGTTAATTCAGGTCGACCTATCCTTTTCCATATATCTTCATTTATAATACTAATATCTGCACCGCTATCCAGAAGCAATGTAACCAGATGTCCATTTATCCGAACATCAACATATTTCCGTCTTTCGCAGCTTTTTTCTTTATTCATGCGAAGCGTATTTACATTATCGGTCCCTTGTCTTTTCTTCTGGGCACAGTATGTTCCCTTGTGACCTCTGAGACCACATTCATAACATATTTTGTTCCTAAACCAGCAGGTCTTATTGTTGTGTCTTAAACTACCACAACATTTACACTTTAGCTTTGGGTCTTTGTATCCTTTAAGGATCCTGTGTTCTTGGAACCTGGACTTTCTTGTGGTCCCTTGCCTTTTTACTTGCTGCACCTTAAAAATATTTTTCTCTTCAATGCGAGTGTTGTCTTTCTTTATGTTAATCAGACGTTGACACTCTTCAGTGACTTTTTGCAATGTTATGTTAGGATCCGCCTCCATAATTGTTAGGATCCGTGAACGTATATCTTTGTCCCTTGGTGCTGTGAGACCTTGTACAAAGATTAAACATTTAAATTGGTCTGCGGAAATTTCATTCAATTTAAATGATTCGCATAAACAGTTCACAGTGCAAGCATATTCTAGATAGTCTTCAGCTTCTGCCTTCTGAATGTTCAAACATTTGTATCTAGAGTGAAATAGGCTATCCCTTTTATCAAATATTTTCGACAAGGTACTAATTGTTTCCTCGAACGAAACCTCCTCCGGTTTTTTTGGTAGAATTAGATTTGCATACTTGGTGTTTTCATCAGTACCCAGTTTTTGTAGTAGCAGGGTAACTTTTTCCTCATCGGTCCAGTCTAAACATCTTTTCGTAAAAATTGTTTCGTATCTTCTGTAGTATGCAGGGAAAGTAACACCAGTATCCGGGGAGTAACGAAATTCCGTTAGTGAATTTGAAATACCCTCGGCAGAAAAATTAGTCTTCTTCCCGGTCGACGTTAGAATTAGCTTTTCTAAATTCTTTTGCTGTGTCGACATTTGTCGTTGTAGTATGTTTGTTTGTTCTTGTTGTGCCTCTAAAGTTTTTTGTGTTCTTTCTTGTTGTTGTTGCAGCTGTTGCTGTAGCTGTTGTTGTTGAATTTGTTGTTGTTGTTGTTGTTGTTGCGCTAAAAATTGTTGAGTCATTTTTGTCTGTTCCTGGATGCTAAGGGCTAGAGCCTTAGTTAACTCTGCTAATTGTTCCATGTTAGCTTCTAGTACAAAAATGTCTTTTCGAATTCTACACAATAATTCCAAAGAAAAATCGTAAATTTACGTATATCGTAAATTAGTAGCAATATGCAGACACAACACGTTTCAACAAAGTTCATCCATAGTAATTCAACAGGCTTTGTAAAATAATTCTTTTTTTTTTTTTTTTTTTTTCAACAACGTAAGTTCATACACAAAATATTTCTTACTTCCCACGACAAATAGTTCCAATTATTTATATAAAGGCAATAACAAACAATTAATTTTCCAAAAAAAAAAAAAATATATGGCTGCCGTTCCCACGTGGCATAAAATGGTACAATAGTCGTTGTATTTATATTTTTTCTTTCGAAACTCGTAATCCTTTAGTGTAGTTTCGAATTCAACTTGCGACCATTTTTTTTTTTTTTTTTTTTTTTTACTTGTCAAAATAAATATAAATTCCACTTTACCTTGAACATGTTTCTATAATTTCTTGTGAGTTCTTTACGAAGAAAAATCCGTACTTTTCGCTACTTTAGGTAGGAAAAATTTTTAAATTCATTGACGCACGTGGTCAAAAATCCTTGTGTAGTTTGTTTTTTTCGTAAAACAAAAAATCCTTGCATTGTACACAATCCTTGGTACGGTAATTTATCTCTGTTAAGAGAAAGAACATCCTTTCGTCGCCATTGTTATATTCCTAAATACTTAGGAAATAAAGACAAACGTGAGTTACACCGAGTGGTATGTGTAATGGGGTTTATTTATAATACAGAAACGTAAGGCTGCTCGCCTAAGGTAAATAGAAGTACATAATAACAAGTATGGGGAAGAAAGTCTGATAATCAACACGTAAGACTATCCGTCTTACTGCGACTGCTTGTCTGCCGCTGTCTGCCGCTGTCTGCCAAACAGTCCAATATATATATACAGTTTGTAACCGGTGTATAGCCAGTTATGTTCCTTCACAACAATACATATATATATATACATATATATACATACATATATATATACACATATATACATACATATATATATACACATATATACATACATATATATACACATATATACATACATATATATATACACATATATACATACATATATATATACACATATATACATACATATATATATACACATATATACATACATATATATATACACATATATACATACATATATATATATACACATATATACATACATATATATATATACACATATATACATACATATATATATACACATATATACATACATATATATATACACATATATACATACATATATATATACACATATATACATACATATATATATACATTTCGACCCCTTAGCACCAGTTTTTGCCGACTAAAACCAAATCAAAATGTGCTACGAGTCCAAAAACCGTTTCCGTCGGTTTCGAATCCCAAACTAAAGGGATCAATCTCCAGTCCTCTACATTGATTCTCTTCAGACTGTTATATATTTGTCTTCCGGTAAATAGTATCCTGCACACTACACTGAATACTGCGTTGTTACACACACACACACACACACACACACACACACACACACACACACACACATATGTTACTGAGAATTAAATTGACTTTCAGGAATGTAACAGATTTTTTTCTACCAAAAATACTTTTTTTCGACAATATAAACATATTAAAAAATAGAACTAGTCATATTTAACTAAAAAAAAAATCATTGAAATAAATCAATAGAAAAAACAACAATATAAAAAAATATTTAATCTTACGACTTCAATCGCATTTACATAAACAGTATATTAAGAATGGATGTTTTTCTATTACGTGCATATAAAATGGGCATTTTAATCTCGCTGTTAGATCGGGAAATGATTCAACTTTATAAGTATAGACATATATACCTTAACAAACAAGAAATTAGATGTAAAGCGACGCGATTTTGCATATTGACTTTTTTAATCGCCCCTTTTCTTTAAGCTAACAAAACTAAACATATTCCCAGCGAAAGTTAAGCGGAAGTTACTCAGTACTTCCGGCAAGATGATGATAAAAAATGATGTTGCTGCAAAACTCTTAAAACTTTCATAAAAAAGAAATGTAATCAAAACAATGTCTAACTGCAGCAAGAAACGATGGTTATTTGAGAATTCCAAATAAGAAAGAAAGAAAACCAAGATTGAAACAAAAAGGTGAAAAAAGAGACGACGTTTTACAGTAAAAAAAATGCGCCAGGAATTGGTTGACGTATCGATGAAGGCCAGCAAAAAAATTGATTTTTCCACAGTGTTTTACAGTATGAAGCTATCACATTTCGTTTAACAAACTTAGTCGACTGATATCGTCATTGCAGCTGACAATGTGGATAAGACAGAAATAGAAAGCTGGCTAACAAACACGATATATTAGTTAGGTATGTATATATGTGTAACAGGCCGCAGACGCGTGTATGGTAGCTGTATGAAAATGACCGAATAGTGTGCGAAGTGACGTCACGGCAAAGGAGCAAGATAAAGATTATAAAAAGGAGAACGAGTTCACAGACCAATGATCACGTAAGAGACATGTGGGTGACGCCAAGGCCGAGACGAGAATTCATGCGCAGCAGGAAAAAAACGGAATAAAGGTCTTTGTTAAAACCTTAAACAACGAATTTCTTTTCTCTTCTTTTCTTGTGTTTCTTGCGACGGAGTCTACAACGTGTTGAGTCTCTACGTATTAAAAACTACGTTACATCTGTATATATTTCTATATACAAGATAAACTCTTAAACTAATTAACCTATAATTATGAATTTTCGAACACAGCTGCGAAGCGTACAGATGGATAATGTTGGTTATGTTTAGTTTTAGTTATTATATAATACAGATTAAAAGTGCAGCGCCTTTCAAGAAACTTCTGAAACATTCGATAGTTTTAAAATTTTTGTAAGAGCTATTACATCGCAATGAATAAATAATCATAAATTACAGTTTCATTGAGGGATTTTAGTGTTTACAGAGTTCTTGCTATGAACAAAGACTATTATTGAAAATGTAAATATTTTGGATTTGAATTCTTCTTTAAGCACCGAACGTTTGAATCGATTAAGTATTGCAGAGGTTTTATCCACGAAAGTGGATCAGCAAGCTATGATATGTAATCAACCTATTACATTCTTATCGCAGGACAATCATCCAATTAAAAATAAAACGCTTTCGTTTCGTTTTTGCGGAACTGTTTTTTTTTATTGTTTTGCGCAGTTAGTTTTTATTCTTTAAGTCTGAATAATTTGTTTTGTATAAAACTAATTGTTTACAAAACAGAATGATTGAAAGAACAAATAGTCAGTTTTCCTTCCGGGTAGGACGGCATTTAAAATTGGTATATAAAAAACAGAATGCAGTGTCCGACACTACCATTAGTGACATGCTCTATGCATGTTGTGCAAACAACTCCGCAGAGGTAATAATTACTTTCTAATATGCAGACTGGCGTGACGCCTCGTCATTTTGTTTGATACGAGTCTCGGTAATCCATTACGCTATTTTAATTGCATTTGGAGTCCATTAAACTACAAACTATAGTTGACTGTGTAGCTTTTCACGGGATCCGTATATCCGTCAATCAATCTAGTCATTCGTTTGTCAATCTATTTCTCTCTCAACTCGTGTATACCTCATTCTACTCGGCTTTTAATCCACAGTTTACTACATTGACACACACGCCCACACACACACCCACACACACACACACATATATGACGATAGGAGACAATAAGGGTGGAAAGTGAAGTCACAAAAACTATATGTGTATATATATAGAATGATTAATTTATTTAAAAATGGGTATACGTACATTTCGTTGGGGATAAAGGGGACGCTTTGTATCACGGTATTTCAAAGCCTAATGCTTCTCATCATAAGAGTAAAGAAAATTCTAGGTAACATAATGGGGATGTGACATCTAGTGAGAGATTATCAGGAACGAAATAAATAAATATGATTATTGTCGTTGTTTAAGAGAACTATATTAAACTCTAAAGTAAACAAGGAGTGTAATATATAAAGTGTAATATAAAAAGGTGTATAGGGTGTCTAGTATAGTATTAAAGAATGTGGTTTGTTTATGTGTTTAGGGGAAAGTACAGGGTAATTCGGGTGGTGGTTCTGTTTCATCCGCATGAAAGATGTGTAACATCTATGGATGGTTTACATGAGGAGGGGTCTTACGCTAAAAGGTATTTTGTCGACAGAAGTAACCGAGATCACAACAGCACTTAGAAAAGTGTATGTTTTCAGGCGTTATATTATGATGATGAATTCAAGTGAGAGGGTATATGCTAAGTAGTATTTCATCATATGTAACGATTATCACAACATTAATTATAAAAAGACTATGGCTAAGGTCGTAAAGTTATGAAATTAATGAAAGTTGTGGGGTGGATTACATACGGCGTCGGGTACTAAGATTTTAATTTAGTAAGATAGGGGAAGACCCGACGGTGAATTACGTATGAGGGGGTAAATTACGATGGGGTACGTGATAGGTAGTTGTAAAAGTATAATAACTAATAATAATATATTGTAATAGTCCTAAGGATTGCGTTGTCACTGGGTGTGAAGGGGGAATATAAGGTAACAGTATAAAGATAGGGGAGTAAAGTTGATAGAGGTGGATAAAGTGACAAAAAATAATTAAGGTTAGGGTTAGGGTTAATGATAAATAATTAGGGTGTGACGAATAATGCAGTGAAAAAAAGGTCCCTAAAATTTAGTTAATTAGAGACATATTGATGAAATAGGATACATGTATACAAAAATAAGACACAAATATATAATGTATATATAGGGGCAGTCAGCAAAACAAATTTTGGTGAATGAAAGAATATCGCGATAGATAGAAGTCTCTCGGCCAAGGAAAATGCAGGAAGATTATATATTATAGTCCGGAATTCCTTGGATGCAAAGGCCAGTCACGAAAGTTATTTATGAACAAACAAGATACCAATAACAAATTACGTGGAGGTTCGTATTTGACAGGACTATGTTTTCCCGGTATGGAGATTCGATGAAGTGTTATTGATGGCAGCGAAAAATATTTGCAGATTTTAATCGAGTTCGGCTTTGAAGGAGATATGAAGGCTGAGAACATTAACCCTGTCTTACATAATGATGATGAAGGAACTGGGGAGTCCGTTAGTTCCAAGGTAGATCTTAGTATTTCCGCGTTGGTCGTATATTGTCCTCATTATATGGTGCTATAGGTTTTCCTAGGTGTAATTTTATTATATTATTTTCATTTTCCATCCTTGGCGTATGAAAAATACGAGCCGTTTGACGTGGTAGTTGCAAGCCGGAGTGAAGAATCGGATAACTAGGTTGAATCAACTGGCTGTAAATGAATTCAGAGGCTTTCAGCGAAGATGGAAAGGTCAAAGTCTGGTGAGTGGTAGAGACGAATAGCTGAGTGGAAGCAGGATTAAGAGTATACGCTAGTGGTGAGTGGGGAAAGAGGGTGATGGACCTTAAGGGATAGTACACATTTTTAGTAATGGGATGGGGTAATGGGGGTATGGATGTGGGGGGCAAATTTGGTGGAGATGAGGGTCATTTGCTATGGTCGTTATATTATAGTTTATTTAATTATAATTATTTCTGGTTTGAATGGGATAGGAGTATTTTTTCTTATTGCATAAGTTTATGTTTAAATTGATAGTATGGAGTAGTTAAAATTTGTTCTATTTGTGGAGGGATTTGTAGGTTGGGGAAAGGGGGATGTCAGAATATTTATTTTTGGTTTGAGGGTTGAGGCCAGGGAAGAGAAGGGGAAGATTTTAAGTTACTTGTATATCAAGATTTGGCTTTAAATTAAGGAGGAGACGATTTGGGTATAATGAGCGCAAATGGTTCATTGGAGTGAGATTTAATAGGCATCTTGGCTTTTCCGGCTCATCCTACCACCGCCATCGTCGGCGATAATCGCCAAAGTCTTGACTCAGTCATGTCCTCATGGCATACGCAAGTCACCGTTTAAAAGACAATATCCTTTTGACACGAAACATTATAAATCTCATCTACCTCTCTCTTCCTTCCTTGTTTTAGTTTTATTTTAGTTCACTTAAAAACTCTCAACCATCAATCCGCTTTGTTTCTTTCTCTTATTTTGTTCCCCTCCTTTTTAAAATTTTTTAATTTATATATTCTTGTCTTAATTTCCCCCTTTTTCCCTTTCTCTCCTCCCATCTCTTTCCATTACTCCGAACTTTCTAATATCCATATGTAACGAAAAAACATTATCTTTCCTTTAATTTATTTCAACTTTAATCATCTGACGATATCGACGGATCATTTTACCCGTCTATTGAAACAATCTCTAATTAATAATGTTAATAAACCCGAGGTTAAAATAATAATAATAATAATAATAATAATAATAACAATAAAAGCCTATTTAGCTTTACTAACGTATTGAGCACTTTTTTCCTTTTTTTTTCTTTTTCAAATATACCTTTTAATATATGCATACATATATATATATATATACATATATTCAGCTGTGGGGTATATGGTTAGAAAAGAAGAAGAAAAAAAAGAAACGTACCGGGCGTGAAGGGGATCTTGGGAAGGAAGAGCATGATGGGAGAAGCTATTATTTTTTTCCTGTCTCTTCCTTTTTTTTCTAGATAGGAGGATATAAAAGCAGGGAAAAATTCCCTGGGGCAGCAGAGAGAAAAGAGTCGTGAACATCTTCTCTTGAAAAGAATTTTGTATTGCTGACGTTCGGATTGTGCGGTGACATTGGTGGCGAGAGGCCAGGTGTAGTCGATTGGAAAAGAAGAGGGCAGAAACGTACTGTTGTCGAGAGAGTGACCCACTCCTTCCCGAACCCCAGAACCGAATCCTGATTATAACCCTCCAAATGTCCAAAAAATCACTAAAGGGTTGAATATCATTGTCATTTATTTACTCATGATTATTTTTTTTCTATATTTCAGATATTTTACAGATACTATTTTGGAAATTAATTATACCTAAGTATATCATTAAACAACGCACGAAAGTCATAAAATAATTTTACCAAAATCTGGGGTCAATTATTTTGACTCAAAAAGCGACAAAATTATTTCTCGCTATAGCAAAGTCAAATAGCCACCACGTTCCGCAGACTTGACTAGCCCTGACTTTTTCTTGTGGGGATATCTTAAAGAAATAGTCTTTGTATTATTTGGATTCATTGGACTACTGTTCTCATCTCGACTGATTTTTACAACGTTTCGGTCTACGTTACCTCCGACCTTCCTCATGTGTACCTCGTCGAACTTATGCTGGGAAAAATCAATTACTAAGTAGAACCTAGTAAAAAAATGAATACAATATCGGAAACATTATATATAATAAATAATATATACAGTAACAGAAACATTCCCGAGTTCGACAAAATACACCTGATGAAGGTCGGTAAGTTACATTGACCAAAACGTTGTGAAAATCACACGCAAGATGGGAAAAGTTGTACGATGAATCCAAATAATACGAATAATCAATCTTCATCTAAAAAAGAAATCCAGACACAACATACGTCTTATTCGTATTACCGCTGTGTATGAAGAATATCGAGAAAGATTTCTGTCACCAATGCCCACGCAAGCATCAGGGTTTCTTGAAAGCATATTCAAGATGGCGCACGCGAGACGGGGTGTTCCTTCCCATTTCCCGATGGCGGTGACTGCACTTTCAACAGAGGAAATTCATAATCAAAAAATATAACATGTACTTGAAATATATTGTGTATTGCGTTGTGAAATATAGTTTTTGGATTACAAATTTAAACTTTAACGGTTTCAAAACGAAAACAAGTGCAGACATTTTTTTAAAAAATAAATGTTTTTATTAAAACAAATTCAATATTCTGGGTTTTAACAAATTCTTCAATAAAATTCAGGTTTCATTTAATTTATTTTTTTACATCGCGTCGCGGTGGTAATCCTTGAGACGTCTTCAGATGTTGTTAAAGTCTTAAATGTTCGTTCCAGTCTGAGCGTCGGCCAATGCGTGTCATCTATATATATAAAAGCCAAACGTCTGTGTGTATGTATGTTTGTTTATAACGCTAAAACTTTTGAAAGACGGAACCAAACTTGACAAATTTGGTATCATATCGAAGCCCCATCACCCGGATGACAAATATCGAAATTTCACGTCAAACGGACCACTAGAAGTTGGTCAACTGATCAGTTATCTTCGAGGGGGCCCCCAAAAAAAACCTGTCATTATCTATATATATATAAAAGACAAATGTTTGTTTGTAACGCTAAAACTTGAGATGAAAGATTCCTCTCCCCTAAGAATAAAACATATGTTCAATATTTGCTTTTGTTTTTTCATTGTTTATACGGTCCCGAGCAACGCCGGGTAGCCCTGCTAGTTTATAATATAAATCTCACCTGTCCGTATAAATGTATGTATGTATGTATGTATGTATGCCTAAAACTTTCGATAGAAGCGACGGATTTCCACGAGATCGATATCGTTTTGACGCTAGACCCTTCGAACGACAAATATAAAAAAAATTGGCTAAAACATTAATAACTTCACCTGCTACTCAACTAGGCACTTTGCTACATTGAGGGGTCGCTTTTCTCGCCGATATTTTCGAAAATCATCCCTTCTTTTCGATTGACTAGTCTTAATTTAAACCCTCGCCACTTCTGTTTGGCGATGGACACAACGGCAAATACGTCAGTTTTTTTTTTTAATTATTTCACGTTGTTTTCCTCCTTCGCGGTATAGGTTCGAGCCTGCCTGCCTACCTACTACCACTTTTTTTCCACACACATCTCTAAATATCAGGGCAACGCTGAGTAATCAGGCTAGTATAAGATAAGAATTCACTGTTTTTAAGCACTGTTGATTTATGCGCTTGTTTTGGTCTTAAATCCCTTAAAGTTTAAATTTGCATTTCATATATAAACAGTGCAGAAAAAACGGCGAATTTCTATATATAAGAACGAAAACATTAAGACGAATGACGAGAAGTCAAGAAAGTGAAGAGAGGGATGCCGTCGAGTGGAGAACAAAATAAAAAAGAGGTTGGGTTGAGTGAAACAAAGAAAATAAGTAGAGAAAATTCCAGAGGACGATATTAGAATATGATTATGCTTCGAGGAGGAAGGTGCAAGGACAAAGGAAGAATAGCGTTAAGGGAATAGTGACCTTCATGTGTATCTTACTGCACCCGAGACATCCAGAGGCCACTCGAGGATAAGGGTATGTGTGTGAATTGTTTTGGAGACGGTTTTGTATTAATAGTCTGCGGAGGAGATTTGGTATAATCAAATTATTTACGAAGACTGTTTAATAAGAACTTGTTTATGTTGGACTTGAAGAGGACAATATTGTAGTCGGCTGGAAAGCAGACCACCGAAACAGAATTCCACAGACAGGCAGTTCTAGGAAAGCTTTGTTAATGGACCACGTTTAGATTTAGGCACCGATCGATAGTGGGATAATTTATTGAGTGTTTTTGACTAGACGAGTGTTTTTTTGTGAAGGATTAGCGAGAGAGGGGGGCATGGATTAGAGCTCAGTCGAACACTTGTTATGAAAAAGCGATAAAGCAGAGACAAGCTCGCAAGGTCTCTCCCGTGGGGAAAAAGGTTGCAGAGAAAAGAAAAGGGCACCACATACTAGATTACGAAGTCAGTTTTAAACTGTCATCGCAAAAAAAAAAAAAAAAAAAAAATGGGAAAGGGGAACTGACAAAAAGGGAGAGGAGAGGAGAGCGAATTGAAACGAGAATGGTGGAATGAGTGAAAAGGAAAATAGCACAAATAGATTGGATAGTAAGAAAAAGGAAAAGGGGGAACTGAAAAGAGAGAAAAAAGAATAGTGAAAAAAGGGGCAAGGAGATAAAAGGAGTCAGAAGTAAAATAAGGATAGAGAAAGAGATAAAAATTAAGGAGAGTGATCGAGGTTAAATGGGTAATAGATAGAGAGAGGGTGTTAGGAAACTAGAGAAAGAGAGGGGCTTAGATGAAAAAACAAAAGCGAGAGACAAGATGGGGGAGAAAGAAAAAGATTAAAAGAATAAGAGGTAAAGGGAAAAATGAAAGAGGAAAGAGAGAGAGTGAGATGAAAAAATTGGGAGAGAAGTAGTGAGGAGCGAATAAGGGGTGAAAAAAAGTTTTCTTTTTCAAAAAAAGAAAAAAAAAGAGGCGAGGGAAAAGAAGGAGCGATAAAGGGAAAAGGGAATACTGGCAACGAAAGAGGGGAAATGGAAAAAGGAGGGCGAAAGGGAAGAAGAAAAAGGGGGACGAGAGAGGGTGAGAGGGGAAAAGAGGAAGAAGGTGCAAGATGAGGGATAGTTGGAGAGAGTAAGAAAATAAAGTGAGGGCAGCAGAAAGAGCGCAAGGAGGAGGAGAAAGGTGAATTGTAGAAAAGAAAGGTAGGAGGAGAGAAGGCCGAAATGAATAAGCAGAGGAGGGGCAGAGGAAGGAACGTGGAAGGAAAAAGAAAAATGGAGAGGAGAAAAGAAATATATAAACCATTTGTTAGGTTGAGATTTTCAGTGATTTTGAAACCGGTAATTTCCGCAGAATATGAACCTTTGTAACTATCAATCAATAAAAGAAGCCGAGAATAACAATTGCAAGTAGTATTTTTAAGTTCTTGAATCAGAATCAACACTGTAGATAATGTATTTAGAAACTACTAGCAGGCCGCACGGCGTTGCTCGGTGATAAAATACGCATATTATATTTTAATTCATACAGAAACTAGGACGTGTGCATGCGAGTATTATGTTTTTTTTCCAAACAGTTCACTTCCTGTGGGTAAAAAAAATACTCGAACTGATATCGAAACGAAACCCTAAAGACAGTAAATCAAGTGTGATAACCATTGGGGCAGCTTCACGCGGTCTTTAAAGTGTTTTCAAACCTACTTATACTTAACATAAGTAATCTGCAATGAGGACTATTCATGCATGCACATTCGTGAAACATTTGACAAACAGATAGAAATCCGATGACTCAACATACTAATTTTGCAATTGTGACTTCTAAGCAGCCATTTTTTTCGGATGAAAATCAATTAAAAATGTTTACACATGTCTAAATATCATATATACCAAAACATCAAATCTGTAGATCAAAAATTCGTTGAGTATATAGGTTGGGAATTATCGTCTTTCACACATTCTCACTTTTATAAATATCGATTACAAAAAATGACGACATATGTCTAATTAATCGTATACAACGGTTTATAGTAAGCATGACGATGCAACATTAAATGACCCAAACATGATTTATATGTAGAAAAAAAAATCTATTATAACAAAGATTGTTAAGACAATAGCAAGAAAGGTCCTCAATCGCTCCTCTAGTATTTTGCAAAAAAAAAAAAAAAAAAAAAAAATCACAGCACGAACTCTTATTTCGATCACCATTGCAAAGAATTCTTTTTAATTTGTATACTTTAAAACAAAAGCAAAATTTCAAAAAAAATATTGGTAGAAACACGTTATCACGGGATTGCTTAGCTGCGGACTGCAACATGCTTGTTTTCAAATTAAATGCCAACAAATACTTGTCGAGTCTCCGTTTTCAGTAACCATTTTTTCCATTACATTATTCAATTTCAAACCTTGCAACATCGAACTAGAAATCTTATTAGCAATCATTCGAATCAGTGTTTTCTTCAATAAGTGGTGGTTCCTTAATACATGGATATGAAGTATAGTTGCCAGATCTGGGCAATTGCATCTGCCATTAATTTCTCGCTCTCAGATGAGGTTCTAAAAAGAGTCGCAAATCTAATAAGTCCGGCACTCTCGGCGAAGATCCGAGGTCTGTCCCATCGACGCAATATCGCATCCATGTGCCTGTTTTACAAGTACTTTAATGAAATGTACTCTAACAAGACAAGCAACAAAATCGCACCTCTTCACATCTAGGTATTTAGATACCGAAAAGCCTTCCACTCTAACAATTTCTGCATTCGAACTGCTAGACTTTGGAATTCTCTCCTTGTTTCCTGCTTTCCAAACTGTACAAACCTACAGTTTAAATGTAAGGTGAACTGACACCTCGCTGTTCAACTCATGTTAGACACGATTCGAAATAATAACCCTTTACGTTCTAAGTAGCAAAAGGAATAATATGTGTGCGTTATATACAGACAGATTGTTTCGTTGTATCACAGCTTTTCAGTGTGGCTAAACCAGCACCCATCCGAAGGCCTGGATCGAACCAACAGCCATCGAGTTGAGAGTCAGTATCTCTACCCATCAGGCAACTGCGTCGGCAACGATATCTAACATTGCTTTATGAAAACATTTACCGCCACTTCCACAGTGCTCCATTCGTTTATTTATAAAGAGCTTTGCACCATGCTGAAACAATAGCAGAGAACGTAGAAGTTTTCAGGCTATTAACTAGGGTGCATTTAAAACCATAGAGAGATGTACCTTCAGTGTTCGTTAGAAGGAAAACTAATGTAAAAATCTAGATTTACTGCCTACTCTGTCTTATGACAATGATTTGCATCAACTTAGGTTAGTAGAGGTTTCAAAAAGTGTGGATGGTCATACACAAAGCCTTCGCCATTGCAAATAAATCATTTTTGTGGATTTCGAACAATTTAGTTGTTTGAACCTCATACATCGGGATTTGACGATTGGCGCCATATAGTAAAAAAGGTGGGTATGCCGTAAAACAGACATGATAATTATAATAATAATAATAATAATAATAATAATAATAATAATAATCAAGGAAACTCTTAAAACAACCCTACGAAAAATGACCAACTGGAGAGCACCAGTTCATGAAGAAATACACGCATATTTGTTTAAGAAATATTTGTTTAAGAAATTCACGACCCTACATGAAAGACTAGTTCAGCAACTGAAAAGATGCATCCATGACGCAGATGTACCAGAATGGATGATCAAAGGTAAAACCACTCTGGTGCAAAAAGACACAGAAAAAGGAGCCATCCCCAGCAACTACAGGCCTATAACCTGTTTATCCACAATGTGGAAAATACTTACTACATTATTATACATAGACCAAAAGAATTCTGAAGAAGGTCAAAAATTAAAAAAAAAGAACCTAGTCATGGAATGGATAGACTATAAGAAAGCATATGATAGAATCCCGAAAGCATGGATAATAGAATGACTGAGAATGTACAAAATATCAATCATATAATCAAACTGATACAAAATCCAATGAAAACATTTTTTTTTACACAGTGGTCACCACTTATCAAGGCCCGGAAGCCACTCAGGGATAAGGGTTATTGCAAGTACATTACGTTAGTGTGGAGATTTGATGAAGTGTTTACTTAAGGGGGCGGTTCATTAGGAATTTGTTAACGTTGGACTTGAAGACATCCAAGTTATAGTCAGGTGGGAAGCAGGCAGACGGAACAGAGTTCCACAGGCGTGCAATTCTAAGAAAGAAGATTTAAACTAACAGCTGATGGACAATACATAACTGAAATCAAAATACAGAGAGAGATCTTCCAATATGATTCTCTATAACCATTACCATTCATTAAATCCATGATGCTCCTGAAAACATCCTGAGAAAATGACAAGCTGGACACAAGTTCACTAACACAAAAGAAAGAATGAATCACCTAATGTACATGGATGATCTGAAACTGTTTGCAAAAACAAAGACGGAACTAGAAACACTAATAAACACGACCAGAATCTTTAGCCAGGATATCCTAATGGAATTCCGTATAGAAAAGTGCGCACTGCTGACCACGAGGAAAGGAAAACTAGAAGCAACAGAAGGTATAGTACTGCCCAATCAAACAGAAATGAGGGCACTAAGGTAACATGATAGCTACAAATACTTGGGATAGTTGGAAACAGACGCCATCAAAGCAACAGTAAATGAAAGAAAATAGGAAAGGAATCCCCCCAGAAGAACTATTAAACTCTTCGAAACCAAACTAAATAGTCGAAATCTAATTCAAGGAATCAACACGTGGGCAGTGTCACTAATAAGATACTCTGGGCCGTTTATAAGCCGGACCAAAGAAGAACTAAGTAATCTCGACCAGAAGACCAAGAAACTCTTGACGATGCACAATGCGCTGCGCCCGAAGGATTATATTGGCCACCTTTATGTGAAAAGGAAAGACGGAGGAAGAGGGCTGGTCTGTATAGAAGACTATGTAAATAACACAAATAACGGATTAGAAAAATACATTAATGCAGAAAACTGAAAAAATAATTACTGAAGAAAAAGACAAGAAATAAACAAGATAGAAAAAGAGACGATGAATAAGAACAGGAAAGAAAAATAGGAAGAGAAACAGCTACATGGACGATTTATAAGGATGACAAAAGAGACTGACGAAAACATTTGAAAACCGTTACAAAAGAAAAACTAGCAGTGAAACTGAGTCACTAATAACAACTGCATAAGATAAAGCAATTAAAACAAACCATATCAAAGCAAGGGTCGACAAGACACAATAAAACAGCAAATGCAGACTTTGGAGATAAAGAGACTAAACAATAAACCACATAAGTGAATGCAAGAAACTAGCCCAGAAAGAATATAAAAATAGACACGCTCAAGTTGGGAGGGTAGTATATTGGCAATTATGCAAATAATAGCATCTTGAACACACAAACAAATGGTACAAACAAACCGGCAGCAGTACTGGAAAATAAGTCACAAGATCCTATGGGGCATGGATATACAAACGGATAAACCCATTCAAGCAAAAAAAACCAAATGTCATAATAGTTAACAAGAAGGAAAAGTCCTGTCAGATTGTAGATTTTGCCGTTCCAGCAGACCACAGAGTGAAGATCAAGGATACTGAAAAGCGGGGAGAATACATAGAATTTGCCAAAGAGTGCAAAAGGATCTGAAGAATCAAGAAAGTAAACACCATTCATAGCAAGAGCATTAGGGACGATTCTAGAAAACTTTGAAAAAAGAATGGGAGAGATTGGAATCAGAGGAAAGAACATACAAGGAATTTGAATAATGAAAACTGCAGAAATATTAGGGAAAACCCTTAAATGTGAAGATAAACACAAACTACATCCAAACTCGACACAAAAACGGCTACGGATTCAAAACACAAACGAACACATCATATGGAATCATAAAAAACTGTATAATTGACAAATACGTTCCCCTTTTTGTCTGTGAGTGTCACCAAAAACAAGTAGCACATCAAACAATGAGAGCCAAGGAGGATGAAAAGACCGAGAACTTCCACTGGATGAGTGCAAAGAGGACAAAGACTTTGAGGAGGCTGTCTGCCACTTAAATTCCAGTGAAGACCAATGGTTGCTGCCAACCGTGGTAAGCGACTGTTGCGATAATGCAATTTTCTTGCAAAGTTTATCGAAAGTGGTGAAGAGTATTGGCAATCTGGGGAGACTTGTCACTCAGACTCCAGGGAACACCACAAGTTGTTATCAAAGAGCAATCTTTGAGGATGGCTTGTGTGACTACTCCTAGTAAGTAAATAATAATAATAATGATGATGATGATGATAATAATAATGATAATAATGATAATACTAATGATAATAATAATAATAATAATAATGATGATAATAATAATAATAATAATGATAATAATGATAATAATAAAAAACAAAAAAAAAACAAACAACAACAACAAAAAAAACTTAAGAACTGAGAGGAGCACCGGTGTCTTCAGATCGATAAAACTGTGTCAGCATTCAACTATTTATGCACTTGCTATGGTTCCGTTTTTATTATCGTTTTTATTGAATGGATGACGTTTAGAAATCACGGCGACATTTTCTTTTTTTTTTCATACACATTTGTTGTAAACTGGGTATTTTCACATGATTTGCTCGATTAATTCTGCGCATGCGTGCTGTTTTTTTATTATTAACGTGCATATTAGAACTTTTTTGCTGATAATGCTAATATTGGTTACTTGAATATGCATACTTTACGCATATACACAGACAAACGCAGTATACAACAATAGAAAAAAAAAACACATACGGCCGTGTAATTCAGATCTGTTAGAGAAATAAATAAGAGTGCTCAATTACTTTACTAAGAGCAGACACATTTTATTCATTTCACACTATATATTATCTTGACTATCCATCGGTTTCATGTACGATCTACTAAAGCCTGATTGTCACAGCTGGCTAATTTCAAAAATGAAACCTGGACGTGAGGAAATTTTAGAAAAACGATATGCAATAAAATTCTGTTTTAAAATTGGGAAAATGTTACCGAAACGTATGGAATGCTTCAAACTGCTTTTAGGCTATTTTCCATGGATCGAGAATCAGTTTCTGAGCAGTATAAGAGATTCAAGGAAAGCAGGGAGTCTGTAAGGGATGGTGAGAGGTGTGGGCGGAGCAAGCAAGTCAGAACACCAGAGTTGATTGGCTAAATACAGAATTTCATAAATAAGAACAGTCGTGTGTGTATTAAGACAATAAATGCCCAGTTTGATATCAGTGTGAGAACTGTACACACAATTATTCACGAGGAACTTAAGATGTAGAAGATACACCCGAATGCACCGACCAATAACTTCATTCTTGTCACCGAATATTTGACCAATACAAGCGTCAATGCAGTTCCCCACCCCTTTATAGTCCAGACCTTGCTGCCTGTAGTTTTTGGTTATTCCTTAAGTTCAAAGAAAACCTTGGCTGTCGTTATTAGACAATTGAGGAGATGAAAGAGTCTGTTACAAGACTCATTGACAGGCTTACACAAGAGGAGTGGTTGTTTTTGTTTTACGGCATATCAACCCTTTTCGGGTTATTTAATGTCGAATCCAAAGATTTTGAAGAACATTTTTTAATAGAATATATTTGTTGTTTTCAAGTCAGTTTCTATTTAACCCATAGTTGGGACCCTAACAGGTACTACCACTCCGGGTCAGAGTGGACCTTGGAGCAATGGCAATTAAAGGGTGGCTCCACACTCCCCAAAGCCCGAAAGCTGGGGCCTCACCACTGGATATAGTTTAAGGTCATATCCAGGACCTACACAAGAGGAGTTTCTTCGGGGCCGTTCAGAAATTCTGGAACAATACAAAAAGTGCATTGCAGCCAGAGAAAATTATTCGATGGGGACTAGAGTTTCACGTGAGAACTATCAACAATATATATATATATATATATGTGAAATAAAATGGAGGTGGAAGGACCTGGATACTCAACGTTTCGCCCGATTCATGCGGGCTTCTTCAAGAGGGATGGTCATTGACGAGAGAGTCGGAGGATTGGGGCTATATATAATGATGGGGGAGAGCAGCGTGTTTTCCTTATGTAAATTAGATGTCATATATACATGTATATACATTTTATGAGAGAAGAACTAATTAGAGTAAACTAGTTTAGTGGATTACGTCTAAAAGATAAAATATCGTAGAGATTAAAAATTGTGTTTGGAAATATAGCGGTGATAGATTAAATAAATAAAATGACACGAGATTACGAAAGAATCGTTTTTTTTTTTTTTTTTTTTTTTTTTTTTAAATTAGAAATAATTGAATTGGGATAAAATAGCGCAGTAACTTAAAAGATGGTATCTAAAAATAAGAATAGGAGGTGATAAAATGGAGTCTAAAAATAGATAATGATAAAATACAGTAAATAAGTAAAATAAAAATAAAATTAAGTGAAATTACGAATTTTTTTTTTTTTTTTTTTTTTTTTTCGCGTTTAACCGGTGTCTAAGTTGTTTTCTTTGATAATTATTTTCGACAGAAAGGGAGCAACGTGGAAAAAACCTTTTCTTTGCTTAATTATTTTGCTGGAATGGGAGATTATAGCTGACTCAATTAAACGTCGTGTGGATCTGTTATGTATGTGTTTAAGGAAAGTTGCTTTGTTAAAATCAAAATGGTGGTCGTTTTCCATGATGTGACAAAATATGGCGTTGAGTGTATTGTTGTTTTTTACATCTCTTTTGTGTTCATATATTCTTTTATTTAAATTACGTTGAGTTTCTCCTACGTATATTTTTCCACAATCAAGGCAGGGTATGGAATATATTCCGGCTTTGATGTTAATGTTGGTGTTAGTTATAATTTTACGTGTTAGATCCCTAATTGTTAAAGAGTTTAGTTTTGTTATTTGAATGCCTGTCTTATTTAGGTTCTTATATATTGTGTCGTTGTTTTTATTAGTTGGTAATGTTAATTGTCTGTTGTGTATCTGGCTATTTAAGGAATGTTCTCGGTTTCGGTAAATTTTTAGTGCTTTTCTTTTTGTATTTGCCAAAAAATGTTGAGGGTATTGCAAGTTCATGAATGTACGTTCGATATACTCAAATTCTTCTACGATGTATTCTTCACTACATATTCTCAGGGCAAATACAAAAAGAAAAGCACTAAAAATTTACCGAAACCGAGAACATTCCTTAAATAGCCAGATACACAACAGACAATTAACATTAACAACTAATAAAAACAACGACACAATATATAAGAACCTAAATAAGACAGGCATTCAAATAACAAAACTAAACTCTTTAACAATTAGGGATCTAACACGTAAAATTATAACTAACACCAACATTAACACCAAAGCCACACGACGTTTAATTGAGTCAGCTATAATCTCCCATTCCAGCAAAATAATTAAGCAAAGAAAAGGTTTTTTTCCACGTTGCTCCCTTTCTGTCGAAAATAATTATCAAAGAAAACAACTTAGACACCGGTTAAACGCGAAAAAAAAAAAAAAAAAAAAAAAATTCGTAATTTCACTTAATTTTATTTTTATTTTACTTATTTACTGTATTTTATCATTATCTATTTTTAGACTCCATTTTATCACCTCCTATTCTTATTTTTAGATACCATCTTTTAAGTTACTGCGCTATTTTATCCCAATTCAATTATTTCTAATTTAAAAAAAAAAAAAAAAAAAAAATACCATCTTTTAAGTTACTGCGCTATTTTATCCCAATTCAATTATTTCTAATTTAAAAAAAAAAAAAAAAAAAAAAATTTCGTAATCTCGTGTCATTTTATTTATTTAATCTATCACCGCTATATTTCCAAACACAATTTTTAATCTCTACGATATTTTATCTTTTAGACGTAATCCACTACACTAGTTTACTCTAATTAGTTCTTCTCTCATAAAATGTATATACATGTATATATGACATCTAATTTACATAAGGAAAACACGCTGCTCTCCCCCATCATTATATATAGCCCCAATCCTCCGACTCTCTCGTCAATGACCATCCCTCTTGAAGAAGCCCGCATGAATCGGGCGAAACGTTGAGTATCCAGGTCCTTCCACCTCCATTTTATTTCATATCGTCGGATTTAATCCAGCTCAACAATCATATATATATATATATATATATATATTGTTTAGAGAAAGTTTTTAGATGAGACAAGTCATTGGTACCGTCGGTTTCAAACCCGATAATTAGAACAGTTTCAGATACCAATATCAAGCTCTTTTCAACCAACACTCATTATCAGGTTTGAAACCGACAGTACCAATGACTTTTCTCATTTAAAAACTTTCTGTAAACAAAATATAAATACCCTCTTATTTTAGGATTTTCGTTATAATTAAGCGCTCTGTTGGATTTCCCCCATCCCCCCCCAAAAAAAACAAAAACAATCTAATATATATATATATATATATATATATATATATATATATATATATATATATATATATTTTCAAGCTGTCTTATTACCGTTTCTTTTTCATTTCCCTAACCGTAATCTTGCAAAATTCATATCTTTACTTTCTGTTTTGGTACGAGCTTTTCTATTAATGCGCAATTTATTCAACAGATTCACTCTCCGGTACGAGCAAATATATAAACAAAACATTAAAAACATAAATGGTCGGTTCGTATTGGCACGTATTATAACCAATATTTCTACGACCGTTACCAAGGTGACGCGAAAGGAAAAAAAAATGGGGCTCTAATAATAGTGGAAAAAAAAAGGAATAAAATAAAAATAAAAAATAGCGAAGATGTATAAAACATAGAATGAAAAAATAAATGAAGCTTCAGAGTATTATTTTTTGTTGTGAAGTAACATCGTTACGGAGAAAAATAGAGAAAATTATTATTTGGGGGGGATGCGCAAAATTGTTCTTCATTCAAGCAGGTTGGGAGTTTAGGTTGGATTATCTTCCATAACTTTTAGAGGATTCGCTCCGTTCATTTCTGCCCCTCTCCTCTATCGTAATGAAGTCGGTTTCTCGGCATTGGGTAATTTCAATTATTCGTTTCAAACTCGACGCAATATCGATGAAGTAACAGTACTAAAAAAAAAAAAAAAACAGGACGAAAAAAATTGGCTACATTTGGGAATGCAGTGCAATACAAAATAAATATACCTCGCATAAGAAAATGGCGGTTTGACAACGTTAGTTTATTATCTACGCATGCACAATATATGGATGCCAATTTTATGCGAATTAATGGGTTTCAGCGATTATATTAATATCTCTACCTCATGTGAATGTGGCATGGAGGCTGGTTATTTGAATAGATGTGGGCCTCCATACTTGAACGGTATAGTAAACACTTATTGGTACTAGGTTGTTTCCGCAATCATTTTTTTCTTATAACTGAAAAATGCTTTGTGTCTATAAGGGTAAAAAGGTTTACAATAGATTGAAATTAGGCCGCTGGCCGGTTCAATAGAGAGATTGTGAACGGCTAAATATTTTTGTGAAGTGTTTATCAATTGAAAAAAAAAAGAAATACACAGTTTGGAGTAATCATAGGTATTAAAAGGCGACGTGTGTTTCTTCTTTGTATTTAATTCAATAGAAAAATTGGAGCTTTCTTTCTCGTGATGTAACCATAATTACACTGTACAAAAATAGAATTATATAACGTGTTATTTGGTAACACTTAAGATTTGTAAAAAGATAGAATTCAATCTGTAATCAGAGATTTTGTACCATTTTTCTTAGATAAATATCCAATAAGTTGGCAATTTATAACATCGTGGTTATGGAAGAACGCGACGAAAAAATGTTTGGGCTTCTAAAGTAGTTTAATGTTGCTATTTTCCTTAAATATTACTAAATGCAGAATATGCATCTAAAATTAAGAAAAGCACACTTGAAACGTGTCTACGTTAGGTGAAAGAACCCAGACAAAATGGCCACGGAATCATAATTTAAGGGCAAACGGAATTAAATCTGCATTCCCTCATACTACTAGCTGAATTTTTAATAGAAATTTAGTAGTATACTAACAGGACAACCTGACGTTGCCCGAGATTGAATGATGAATCGATGAATGTTTCACACTCTCATATTTTTATTGTCATCGAAATCGATGAAATCGCCCATTTTTCAATCAAATCGATCGATTGTTTGTTCTCATCGCGGTGCACGAGGAGAAAGCTTACATGCTTCTTGCAATAACAGTTCACTACACTATATCCTACATTGCACTGTTGAGAATCTATTGTTGATTTTATGAAATTATTTATATAACGTCTTGAATTGAATTTTAAAATGCAAAAGTCAAGCATCATACTTCAATTGTGCTTTAAACAGACACATTCATTTCGAACGCGCCGCTGTCATATAAAAGAATCTGCTGTTGATTTTATATATCGGGCTTTTCGGACTGTCTAGTAATAAAACATCTCAAATGCATTTGCGATATTTAGCTGTGTAATGTGCAACTTTCGTCAAAATCGCGCGTTCCTTCTTTCATCGGATTATGTCAAGTTTTGCTACTTATCGAAACTATTCTGATGCAAAACCTATCTAAGAATACTGCAAAGAACATGAAGGACCTTCGTGAAATCTGTCGAGCTGTTTTCGAATCCATAGGGAACGAACTCAGGGACACACAGAAAAAGTTCCTTTTATCTAATAGTAAGAATAACGAAAACAACGACAACAAAACTACTTTTGATGTTTAAAACACTTTCTTCTCGCATTCTTTTATCACCTAGATCCTTTTTAAATCTATAGAAATATAAAAGGAGATGTATGTATGCGTGTTTAAATATTTAACCGATAAACTCTTACAAATGCTGGCCACATAACACTGTAATTAACATGTAATAGCATACACCAAGAGGAGTCTGTAGGAGAAAACTCATTGTTTAGACGGATTACAGAAATATGTCGGGAGGTTGAAAGGCAAAGTGTTCATTTTAACTTGACGTATTTTTAACTTGACGTATTTCTATTACTTTTGCGTATGCGCAAATTCATTCTTAGTTTGAAATTCATTCTTACTTTTAAATATTTCTTATCCATCTCTCGATAGATCAAACGGTTGTATACTTAATTTTTTGTTTTGATTTTAGCTGATGGCTCCCAAGTCCTTATAAAATATTTTTTTTAACAGTGCTATATATTAAATACAATATAATATTTAGTAGAGAATTGTCCCTGTAATAAAATATACGAAATCTACACGAAATAAACCATATTAAAAAATATTTTACGCTAGCTGACAATTTATAAAAAGTTTATTGAAATATATTATTTATTATTTTAAATGTATTAAAGTTAACTCGCACAAAATGTTAAAGAGAAAATGTTAGACTAGTTAAGAAATACAATTTGTGTTGACGTTATCACACCTAGCGCCACAAAGGGTTCTTTATGCCAAATTTGGTGCAATTTTAACCAATAGTTGTTTAATGTAATTTATAAAACTGTTTCCTTCGAAGTAAACAACAAAGAGTTGACTCTACTGTACATGAAAGTCTTGCACAAAAGTTATAAGATGAAAAGTTGATTCAAACTGACGACCTATCGATTATAGATGATTCGTTATTTTTAACTGCATGTGTATTGGTTGATTCACCTATTCAGGAAAAAGAACAGCAGAACATCTCTAACGTCAAAGTTCTTTCGTTGAGAGAGAGAGAGAGAGAGAGAGAGAGAGAGAAAGAGAGAGAGAGAGAGAGAGAGAGATTTGATGATAACAGGTGTTCTTATTCGATAAAATGTTGCTGTTAAACTCACAGCGCTTCGGTCGGTAGATAAATGCATATATTTTACTTGTGAGTATAAGAAACAAAAATCCCAAAGTCAAAATGTGAGCAATATCCTGTTAAAAACCTTTTGACTACATAATTATCATTTTTACTCCCTAGACGTTCTCTCATAGGTCATGATCAAATATTACTCGTTAATAATAGCCAATAATGTTCCCTTGAGTATGGGTGAGAAAAAAAAAACTAGGAGAAATTGGAATTTTTTGTTTTTCATCTATTGCAATTTCCGTTTGTAGCTCATGTGTTATAGTTTCCATATAAAAGTGTTTTTCTTAAGTTTTCAGCAGTATGGTCTGTTTTATAGTCTGTTGTATAGTCTAAATCTTTCCTTTGATTCCAATTTCTCCCAGTTTTTTTTATTCGTGTTCCTAGTGGTCCTACAATTATTAGTATTATATTGCCTTTTCATGTTCCATAGTCAGCTCTCTGTTAATTTCGCATATTTGTTTCGTTTTTCTGTCTCTTTGATTTTCACTCTATGATCTGCTGGGATGGCAAAATCTACAATTTTTCAGTTTCTTTCCTTAATAAAGCAACTGCCACATCGTAGATTTTTTATTATTACTATAATAATAGTAATAAATGAAATACCAGTAATAATAACAATAATAATTTTTTATCATATTTATTACTATTGTTATTTTTGGTAATAGCAGTATTAATATTATTATTGTTCGTAGTATAAAAATAGTAGTAATTAAATTTCCCCCCTGTTTATTCGCCCGGCATCTTAAATTTAATGCATTACTTTGTGCATTTATTAGCATTGTAAGTAAGACTGTGCACTGTACAGATTTATATACCTTAAAGGTTGAATATTAATGAATAGTACTTCGTGGAAAGTTCAGCCAAATCTAGTTAGATTACAGAAAGCATTGATGTCTGGTTTATTTTTAGGGAGCATCTTTTATTTTGTCAATAACGATATACTAACAAGCGCACATTAGCGATAGTAAAATAACTTGAGTTGAAGATACCAAATATGATTTGTTTATACCTGAACGACATCTCAACCATTTTATAATTTTATTTAATATCAAACATTAATATATTTGCCAAACTATTAACTGTAAACGATTACCTGAACATGTTAATATAACTACTGTTTCGAAAGGGTATGAAACCGAGCCCTCAGGCAATAATACATAGAAAACCCCGATTTGGCTTGTATTCAAAATAGCGGCGTTTAAGTCTTTATAATGAAAAAAAAAAAAGAAAATTGAGGATGCTTATAACCTTAATAATACGTCATTATTAATTTACCTTTACAGCACAAAGTAGAAATATCTTGTTAAGCTATATAAGAATTAAAAGTTGTGCAAAATATCGTAAGATTTATTTTATACGCATGTAATTGATTAAGAGCATCATTATGAACACACATTTGGTAACTATTTTTGAAGCGCTTAACTAAACGCTTCTATAATCGCAGTATTGAAAAATGTCTCCATTTTAACATTACTCCAACACGGATGAAATATTGTAAGCCTATTCAATTTGTCATGTTTACGATAAATATTATGTTTGGCCATTGACTAACGTAAATGGATGGCATGCACTTGTTAAAGCTGACTTTAACTAATCTACATTTGTTTACGCACAAATAGACGTTTAGTAAATTGTATCGATATTTTGTTTGTCGCATGTGTTGATAAAAATAGATTCGTAGGATATCTGTATCAGAGCCAGACGGGCAAAAACAAGAATTTATATTTGGAATTGAAAACTAGGCGGGAAAATGTCTTTCTCAGTCCATTTTAGTTCATCAAATCAATCACCTGTTAGAATTTGGTTTAAAATACCTATATCGAAACAGATCGAATTTCGAAGGAAGACAATATTTCTATTTTTGTATGACTAAACATACCATATCATTTTCTGATTATAGAACGTAACAATTTAGGAGGAGGTTATATATATATATATATATATATATATATATATATATATATGACAGAATGTATCAACATTTTGCTAGTAATATCGGGATAGAGATACAGTTCCGAATTATATATATATATATATGTGTGTGTGTGTGTGTGTGTGTGTCTGTGCGCGTGCGCGTTTCTGAGTGTTTGGTAGATATATGTAAATTAATATATGATTAATATATATGCAGAAAAACCCATCTGGATAAAAACATGTAAATTTAATCGTTCCTTAAAAGAAGAAGTACCTGATACCCTCTCCACCAGATATTTCGGCAGAATGGATACAGATTGAAGAAACCATTTCCCGGATATTGAGTACTATAAATACCCACCCTAAAAATAAATAATTAAAAATAAATAATTAGAACGTTTTTTTCACTAAAGATAACATCGAATGCCCGCGTGATTGCAAAAATAAATAAATAAATAAAAATAACCAAGTAGATAGAACTCCTAAAAAAATGAAGATCTATCAACAATTAATTTCAAAACAATTAAATTCAATTTTTCATCATTTTATGCTTCTAATGTAATCTCCCTCCAAAATTTGTCATATGTTGGGGTTCATTTTGTTTATAAAAGTGTAAGGTGAAAGTACAGAATGGTGTCATAAAAATTAATTAAATTTATAATTATTTTGTGTTTCAAATGTAATTCCTACGCCCACCAAACAAAAAAACTGTATTTGTCATGTTTTGCCCCATCCATCTCGATCGCTAAATTTGAAAAACAAATGCTAGAGATGATATATCTCGTTGAATGCTGTGGCCAAAAATGGCTGTTCATTTTTACGTTAAATTTATATAGAAAAGTGATCCCCCACTTTAAAATGTTAATTTTCTTTTTTTCAAAATTACTGTTTCATATTATTTATAAAGATTGTTTAAACGTATTAGGGCCCCAAAAAAGTAGGTCCTAATTTTTTTAGGGGTTAGTCATGTCGTAAAAATTTAGTTTTTTTTAAAATTAGAAATTAAAGTTTGTAATCGATGAGATTAACGTGAAAAAAAAAAGAAAGAAAAGTGTAAATTGTGGAATTCAGAGGGGGGCAGTAGATCCTATTTTTTAGGCATTAAACAACGATGGGTCACATCGTAAAATTTGCGATTTCTGTATAGCTGTTTAAAGAATAATAACAACAAACAAATGAAATGATCGGAATATTCTAAGGGGCAAATAAATCTAAAAGTTTTTTAAATATTCGATGTTAAAATAATAATTCCGCAAAAAATAAATATGTTATCCATATAATTATTGTTTAAAATGTATTAAAAACAATTTTAAATAAAACACTGAAAAC
>NC_136508.1:32373227-32480727 GCF_053919585.1 Euprymna scolopes | reverse complement strand
TTGAACTCAGCACCTTTGGGTAATTGTAAACTTTGATACAACGTCTAGGACCACTCGGCCATATCTCACTAGGACAATTATTTGTTAGTTTTTGTTAATGTTAAACGTATGTTGTTATTCAAGGTTTTCTCTCTCTGTTAGAGGTGTCCAAATTGCATTCAGCTCTACGCTTGGTTTGCTCAGTAGGTTATGTCCGAGCATGTGAGCTGTTTCTTTAAGTTTTCTCACTTTCCAGTGGGTCTCTCTGTTTATTATTTTTGCTTCATCCCATAGGGGGCGATGGTCCCCCCTTTCCATCCAGACATGGTTGGCTATACCCGATTTTTCCGTCTCCCCTTTAGTTACCGCTTTTCGGTGTTCTTCCACCCTTACTTTGAGGGGGCGGCATATTTCACCCTTGTACACCTTTCTGCAACTGCATGGGATGGAGTATATGCAGTTCTTAGTCATGTTCTCCTCCATTCGGGGCTTCACTCGTACCAGGTGTCGTCTGAGTGTTGACTCGCTCTTGAATACCGTCCTGATGTTGTAGGGGGCACATATTCTCTGAATCTTTTCGGAGATGCCTGTATGTATGTATGGTAGGCAGACCGTTGGTGGTTTTTGGGTTTCATTCTCCTCTCTTATACTATTAACACGTCCGCTGGGTAGTATGCTATCGGGGTAGTTGTTACGACGGAAGGTATTCTTCAACCTGACCATTTCTTGGTGGTATGTAATGGTGTCGCTACTTATTGTCTCTGCTCGATGTTGTAGGCAGCGTGCGATTCCATGTTTGATACTGTATGGGTGATAGGAGTTGAAGTTAAGGGATTTTCCGGTGAAGGTAGGCTTGCGATATACGGATGTCTTAAATCCATGCTCTGTGCGTGATGTGAGTATATCAAGGAAGGCCAGTTGGTTATCTCTTTCTTTCTCTATTGTGAACTGTATCGATGGTCTTATTGAGTTCACATGGTCTAGGAGAGCCTGGATGTCTTCCTGGTGGAGCCGGAGTATGAAGGTGTCATCAACGTATCTTAGCCACATGGTTGGCTCCATAGAAAAGCGCACATGTGTACCATTGCCAAACCTAATGGAAATGCTGACATTCTGCATAAAAACAACCTACTCCAGAATGGGTACTGACCTATATCGACGAGGAGGGGCTAACTATGGGCTCGCCATTATCACCAGTGATGGCGAACATATACATGGAATACTTCGAAGACATGGCCTTAGGTTCAGCTCCCTTAAAGCCAAATATTCCCAGTTTCCCAGTTCGATACAAACCACCTGATGAAGACCGGAGGGTGAAACGGCCGAAACATTGTGACTATAACAACCAAGATGAGGAAGTCAGTCCGATAATCTGAATAAATGAAAACCCCTCATCTCAAAATACAGACAATTACTGTGACCATTATGATGAAATAAAATCCATAGGAGAGATTGCTAAAATATTTAAAAGGTCTAAAAGCGTTGTTTTTTGGGTAAGAAAAAAAGGTTTATCATTGACTGAAAAGAAAAAAATTGGGCCAAGCCTGAATAACAAGTAAGAGGGAGGCTAGCAAAATTACTCGATCATCTCGTTCTGATCGCTTTGAAACTTCCGCTTCTATATACTGGGATTTTACATCCGAAACTGGACAAAAAATTTCCCGACGAACAATCTCACGAAGATTAAATGAAGTTGGATTATTTTCAAGAAGTCCATGTTCAAAGCTTTTAATTTCTATTAAAGATAAAAAAGGCCGGATTGTTATTCGCCGAAAAACATTTGTTTTGGGAAGAAAAAAAATGGGAAACGGTTCATTTTAGTGATGAATCTAAATTCAATCTTTTCAGATCAGACAAAAGGTCACATGTCACAAGAAAAAAAATGGAGAAAGACTCTCCCCTAAGTGCGCTAACAGTGCTGTAAAATTTTGAGGCGGCAGTATAATGGTATGGGGCATGATATCTTCAAAAGGAACTGGCCTCCTTTTGAGGATTCATGAAAAAGTTAATGCCCGAATGTACAGAGAATTGATTAGAGAACATGTGTTTCCTAATTTTTCTGATTCAGACAATGCATCGTGAAATAAAGCAAAAATAGTTTCAGAAGAGCTAAATAGATTCAATATTTGCGTAATGGATTGGCCATCTTAGAACCCCGACCTGAATCCAATTGAAAACTTTTGGAATGTTTTTGGTGATAAGATCACAGACCCCCCCCACCAAAATCTTTAAAAAATATCGGTGGAACCAATTCTATTTTGTCTTTAGCCGGTAAAATTAGTTGCTACGGAATTAACTCTTAAAAAATATGCACTTGTCAGTCATAAGTCAACTTAAAGTGCTCTTGTACGCATACACAAAGATTGCAGTTTTTGTATGTGTATGAATGTTGGTTAAATGGTAACAGATACAGTTGGTTTGGTTTCAATTCTGGCTGCTGGCATTCAAGTCATATTTTATTTTTACTTTGAAAAAAAAAAGGTTCTGATACATCAACTTGATATGAGAACGACGGGAGTTCCCATACATATTACACGTGATTCAATATGAAATAATGGCGCAGTGATTTGGGTGTATTCTTTAATGCAATATTCCTGACATTCTTTCGCGGCCAGGTAAACATCGTGAACAATTTCCCGAAATAATTCCCCATTTTGCTCAGTGTTGGAATGCTGAAAGAGTACATTAATAGAACGACATCGAACTATTTGGGAATCATTTGCTTTTCTTCTTTTTATCTTTTGTCTTTTACTCTCTGATTTAGTACCATCATCGGTTCTGGTTTTACTTTTAGCATTTAAAGACATGTTTTTTTTGTAATTTTATCGTTTTTAGTTGTCCGCTCGTTCTTTTATTGTTGTTTGGCGCCGATTTCTACGTTTGGAAACTGCCACTCACAGTCTGCGATTCAGACCTAAAAGTGACTGTAATATCCTCAAAATTTCAGCGGTGATTGACAGTTTGACGCGAAGTTCACAGTTATTAGCCGCAAGAATGGACTGAGGTAGGAATGTTGGACTCAGGCAGATGAATGTTTGTGGTTGCCACGTTTTTTTTTATTACGTTTTGTTTTTGTTATATTACGTTTTTTTTTGTTACGTTTTGTTTTTGTTATATTACGTTTTTTTTTGTTCTTTCTTTAACATCAGGTGTTTGCTTTTGATTTGATTCCCGAGCAATTATAATGGCAAAGTTGACACAGACATTACATGCGCAAAGGCACTTAGGGTTTCATTTATGGGTGCGGGTCTGTTTTCGCAGAATGAAATCCATTTTACGCGAGCTTTCAGCTTGGCATTAAGTAATAGCAGTAGTAATAGAAATGCTTTTCTTTGATCGAAATGGAAATAGGCTCAGTAAGCGAGAATTTTTTACTGTTTAAGTAAGTATGTATTGCAAGATGCAGTTATGTTGAGAGAGAAGAGCGATACAAATAATAAAGAGAAAAAACGGTATCGTAAAAGCGAGGGAGGCAACGGATGAGTGGAGAGCGGACGCGTATAGAGTTGGGAAGACAGTGAAATGGGGCTATAAATATATTGAGGAGAGCAACTAGAAATGTACCGAGATGAAAAGGGAATGAGGGACTTACAAAGAAAAACAGGGGATAAATGAAGTACAAAATTTAAGAAAAAATGGTGAAGGTCGTACAAAGTAAAAAAAAAGATAGTTGGTTTATTAAGATTCAACCAGGCTGAGGGCCGTACAAAGATTAGAATGCGATAATAGACGTAGAAAGATAAGAAAGGGACAAGGAACGCTATTTCTAAACACAAACATATTATGAAAGATCAGCGCATTTAGTGAGATAGTTTTTCTTTAAAGCTTATAAGCCATTCATACCGATAACTCTAGATAATTATGTATTAGGAGATATAAATAATTAAAAAAAAATACACACAATATTGTGAATGTATTAGACTGCCGGTGTCTGGGACTATCTATAGGTCAATGTGACTGTTATGTTTGTATATTTTTTTTTTACATATTTTGCGCTGATGAGGTCAGTGCATTTATTGAAATAGTTTTTCTTTAAAGCTTATAAGCCATTCATGCCGATAATTCTAGATAATTGATAATTATGTACAAGGAGATATAAATAAAATTAAAAAAAAAAAAACATACAAAATTCTGACTGTATTAGACTCTCGGCGTCTAGGACTATCTATAGGCCAATTTTATTGTTATGTTTATATTTTTTACATGTTTTGCGCTTATGAGTGCCCTTACTAGTATAAGAGTAATAAACATATGCAGAAAACTACTAAATATTAAAATCAGTAAAACAAAAACGAAACAATTGCACGCAGATATAGTTAATAAAGCAGTGTATTATAAAATTATTTACAAATTTAGTATTGCACTATCGAGTTATTTTAGACAACTTTGTTATTAATATCTATATTTGAATACAAAATTCGAAATAAAATTATTTCAATAGTATAATATATACGAAAGACGCTCCAAAAGTAATGCCTCCTATTTTTCATTAAGCCCGAATGGATCAAAGAGGATTTCAAATTGTATTATGATTCTTTTATTGTCATTTCACCACAAACATGGCACAGGTCCACTCAGTCGTGAGGGCTACTATTTGGGACAAGATTTGCAGGCATACTATATAGGGAGTTGATCAGCGAGATGTCTTCACATTACACTTGAATTTTTGATTGTCAATACAGTCAGGAAAGCAGGGGCTCGGACGGGAATTCGAAAGTGTAGCTATCCGATGGAAAACTGCTTTTCGAGTAAAACGGTTTACAGCATCTAGGGATCTCTATAATCTAGAGATCCCTAGATGCTGTAAACCGTAAAAGGGATTTTGCTACTTGCCGGGTTTGTCGATAGAATTGTCGAGGGGGTACTAATGCTGTGAGTTCGTCAGAGCACTAATCCTTGAAATACTCGTAAAACAGGCAAGTTTCGGCGATGGGACAGAAATTAGAGTTTCGTTGATAGTTCAGAAGTTATTATGACTGCCATATACATCCTAAACTATAACACAGACATTAAACTTTTCTCTTTCAAGCAACTTATAACAATATCTTCATTTTTTTTTTCATAAATCTTTTTCATTTACACCAAATATGCGCGCATCAGTCGGTGTTGACATGATTTCATAGTCATTCCGCACGTGTCTATGTGTGGGAGTCGCAATACCGGCAAGTGAAGAGGAAAATTAAAAAAAAAAAAATTATCGTAACAGTGACTATTGCTAATAAAGCTGGCATCCAGCCTCGAAATAAATTCGCTCAGTCAGAACGATGCTGCCGATCGCAATATGGGCATAATCAGATGGAGATGAAAAGAGGGGGGGTTGCGTCAGCTGTTCGTGTTTGAGCCACATTGGCCACACAGCCTCCTCAACTTCCTTAACTCCCTCGGTAGCGTCTTTCGTCTGCTTCGTTTTGATGGAGCAACAGTTTGGTCTGATGGCGCTATATATTAAAAAGTGGCCATGCGAAAATTGGTAAATACAAAAACCAACCAGGCAACAAGACGAAACGAACTGAATGGAAAAAAGTAATAAAAATGGATAAAAGGGAAATATATTCGGCCATTTTATTTATTTCTCTCATCTGCTTAAGAAAATTATACTCCCTCTTAATAATCTTCTTTTTGGCCCCTTTTTTCAACCTCAGTTCGTTTTTATTTTTTTCATTTTTTGATCCCATCTCTCTTTTTATTATCTTCTTCAGTTTAATGATCTTTCTCTTTTTTGAATTCTGTCTCTTCTCACACCCCACAATTTCGTATTAATGCGTCAACCTGTTGTTGCCTATTTGATGGTCCCTCATAATTTATTCCCTCACTATTCATATTTCTGTTTATCCACATTTTTTTCTGTTTCCATTCTTGCTCCCCCCTTACTGTCTTCCAATCTTCCGGTCTATATTTCCATCAATTCTCTTTTTTCTATGTTTTCATTGTCTACAGTCTTAATTTTTGTGCTTTTAATTCCTAGGCCCATCTCTTCGCTTCCATCGTTTCTCATATGCTTCCATTCTAATTCTCCATTTGAACGTCTTTCTATTCTTATGAAAACTCTCGTAGCCACCATTTCTACGCCAATCACTGTAATTCCATTCTTCAGGCTTCCATTCTAGTGCTTCCTACAACTCCGAGTCCGATGGTGCTACCAGATCAGGCTATCTGAAGACATCGCTGTCACCTGATCAGCTTCGTCATCACACTACGATAAAACAAAAGACGAGTACTTGATGTAAATTAGTTAAGCTCTATGTCTGGGTAAGGCACCATCACGTAACCTGGAAGGATCCAAAACGTTGTACTTCGTCAGTTGTCTGGTCATTTCAGTCCTCAGTTTCTTCTTGTACCAATCTACTCTTATCCGGCTTCGACTCAAATGTCTTTGATCTGCCTATGGGGCCCACCAGCCGTCAAAAGTCTCGAATTGGACACTGTCTTCAACTGTCGTAAACCCAAGACTATCCGCAAGCAGTCTGTACCAATCGCAAAACTCATTGACACCTCTAAAACTGCCCGTAACCTGACTCTAAGAAAATTGACTTTTTCTCAATTCCTATTGGCTCAAATTACCACTTCACTTTGATTAACACTCCTATGTTGCTTTCTTTAGTGTTCCTGTGTGAACAAATTCCTATACCTTTGTTCTGCTGATAAACTTATTCCCATTTTTCTTTTGTTATATTTTTCGGCTTTTTCAATTTCTAACACTTAAGGGTTCATCGATTTTCTCAACAAAAGTGCACGAAACATTGAGGCTATTGATTTTTTCCCTTTGCAAAACTCAATCATGTACTGCAAAGTCAAGAACAACATGTTTCCTCTACAACACAGCCAAACTCAATACAAGGAATAAATATTTGAAGATATAAAAAATTTTACGCCTAAAACTTTTGACCAAAATTACTGACTTCAGCATTAAATAACCTACAAAGTCTTCACATGCCATAAAAAAAAGCAAACAAAAAATCTATTCCCAGACACTACAATTGTTTACATTTCAGTCACTTTTAAATCCCATAAGGAAACTTTGATTCAATAAAACTTATAAAAACGTATGTTTCATTACATTCAATAATGGGACAGGTTTTCAGCAGATTTGGTAGATTTCCGTTGGTCTTACGGATTTTCGGTTCGCCATTATATAAATCTCACCTGTCTGTCTGTATGTATGTATGTATGTAACTCTTTTTCTGGGTCAACGCCCAACTAGCACCGTGTGTATTTGTGTGTGTGTATATGTGTATTGGGGTGGAGAGGGCTCCCGTACGCCGTGGTGAAGGCAACCTTTCTAGGAGAAGCAAATCTCTGATTTAAAAAAAAACATAACGCGGAAGACCATTACCCGCATTAAGCTGGTCTGCAGTTTAATTTGTTGCTGGCTATCTTGCTCTTGCTTGTTGCTGGATCTCAACATTTTGAACCGAGAGAGAGACTTAGCTGTCGTACAAAGCTAAGACTCTGTAACATCATATTAGTATAGATACTCCCTCAGGCATTTGGGCTCATGGATTTTAAATGTCTGAGGGAGTGGCACTCGTCTGACAAGACGTTGCAATCATCATGTATGTATGTATATCTGCCTAAAATTTCGACAAAGGCGACGAATTTTCACAAAATCTAAATCGTTTTCTGGACGACAAATATCGAATAATTGGACAAAAACATTCATTCCTTTGTCCTCAACTGGGCACTTTCATACAGAGAGGGTCACTATTTTCGCCGATATTTTCGAAAACCATCCCCTTTTTTCGATTGACTAGTTTTAATTTATACCTTCGCCACTTCCGGCTTGGCGATGGATGCAACAGCAAAGACGTCATGTTTTTTTTTCACGTTCTTTTCCTCCTTCGGGTTCGAGCCTACCTACTACCACTTTTTTATTTTTTGCTCAACAAACACTTCCAAACATCTGGGTAATGCCGGACACCCAGGCTAGTGCATATATAAACCAAATTATTTGTATTATTTAGATTATTCAGACTACTGCTCTAATATTGAGTATTATTCTCACCACGTTTCGGCCGATGTTACCTTCGACCTTCTTCGGATGCAGGTTGTTGACATCTGCAACTGTACAGAAATTTGAACGGGGTCCCTTAATTCCTGCAAGGACCCAAAGATTATTGGATAAATTACTAAGTAAAATTCAGTTCAATACTTTGCTGGAGGTTGAAGGTTCAATCCTCAGTGCAGACGATACTAATTGTGAATTGCTTAAGATTTTTACTCTGTAATGGCTGAGGCAGCGAGAGCATACTATCCGCGTTATTTAAATAAACGGTTCCGTTATAAATTCAAGTTCATCAAGATACACCATAAGAAGGTCGGAGGTAACATTGTGAGAATAACATTCAATATGAGTACAGAAATATAAATAATACAACTAATTAATTCTCATCCAAAAATGTTAAGAAAAAAACTGGATTGATTGTAAAGCTTTTCTGAATGAATCACATCCATGATGACGATGGCAGTAATCATTTTGTCACTAATTTTTTTATTCATTTCTTGATGGGAATTTAGTTTAAAGGCGACTTAGCCAGTATTCCGCCGATTTTATTCATTTTCTCATATGAATCCATAACGATAAGTTCCCACTCTATTCATTATGTATTTGTGTAGATTTTTTTTCATACATACATGTGCATAGATGTATGTATATTTTGTATCTATATACGCATATTTACTGATTTCTCTTAGTGTTAATAATATTTTATTTGTTATATTTATTACGCTTTTTTTAGGTTTTACTTCCTATGTTCTATATTTTTATTATTAATATTTTTATATGCGCTTTTTTTTCGACTTCTCTTTGTGATGGGATGGAATCGCTGATAAGAAAAACTAATTGGAATTAATAAAATAGTATTTCCTCTTAGAAACGATCGTACATTAAAAAAACTTGTTAGTAGTAAATCTATGGATTATACGATATATATTATTCCATTTAAATTTACTAATATATATATATATATATATATATATATATATATATTAACAAGACGATCAAATCATTGTTTATTATAGCTATGTTATTATTTGTATTTCGAAATCGGAAAAATCGGAGCTTTTAGGGATATCGGAATCGGAAGAATTGGTCCTGATTTATCGATGCCGTAAATGATTCTTTTAATGCCTTTTTTATTTGATTTTGATGATGAAAGAGTAAATATTAATCGATTTTCAACAAGTATCAAAATGTTAAGATTTATAGATCCTCTCTCACAAGTGTAAGCTTGAAAAAATATCTCCCATACGTTTTTAGGGTAATCGGAAATAAATAACAAATCTATTGTGAAATATTTAGACATTTATAAAATATCTGAACCGGTAATCATATCAAAATCAGAAAACTTAGTACGGAATTGGTAATTGTAACGGAATCGACTTATCACTAGGTGATTATATATTTAGACATTCCAAATCGTCTCGATAAAACGTCATAAATGATCACTCACCCTTTCTGGTTTTAGAGATGGAAACATTGTGACGCCATTCATTGTGAACAGTTATGCCTAATTTGTTGTTCATGGTGCGAGATTATCGTCTGGTTTAATGGATGGTCTCAAAATAACTTTATATGAATATATTCGAGATAGGAAGAAACAAGTATACACAGAATTTTAGTAGTATATACCTATCTACATATACTTTTCTTAGAATATTAAATGTCTCGATATGCACTCTTATCGTAATAAATGGGTTTATGTTTCCCAATATAATTGTCTGAATCCTCGTCCTCTTCGTCCTACCAGTTCGATTCCCGATTTAGTTTGTAGATCACAAATATTAAACCATCTCTAAACAGTAATCTTTCTATCACACACGCGCAAGTGCGCTCGCCTTTATTTATGGGTAAAAAAATAGATGAGATTCGAGATTGGTCCAGTATGAGGCTTGAGTGATGAATAATGAAAAAATAGTTTGGCCATGCGTGCGAAGCGGTGACCGGATTTCAGGTCATCGAACGGACACTGGTCAATCGGTTATAGTCGAGGGACATAAGACACTGTCAGTGTTATTTTCCATCTTTCTTGGCCAGGATCGAATTAAATAACCTACATATCTTCTCTGTCCCTACTACCTCAAAATATAGGCAGTTGCGCGTGCATACAGGCGGAAAATATTCACAAGCCACTTTCGACGTGTATATATTCACACACTAAGTATATATATATATATATATATATATATATATATATACACACACATACATACATAGCAAGTAATATTTTTCTATATATACATATATAATTAATAATTATATAGAATATGTATATTGCATAATATATTACATGTAGAATAAATATTTACACATTAATAATTCATATTAACACACACACACACACCTATATATATATATATATATATATATATATATATATATATATACAAATACATACACCTATATATATATATATATATATATATATATATACATACATACATATATGTGTTGGTGTATATAAACATATATACACCCATATAGATATAGTGCTGTTGCTATAGGCTATATCATCAGCGGAAGTTAATCATTCTTCGTATAATCCAGTGTGAGTTTGGCTTGAATACTATGTTGTTGTTAATATTTAGTTAGTGTCAACATGTAGGGGAGGGTATCTTCATATTAAATTGTCCAGACAAACGTCTGTAAACAGAGATCTTAGGTACTCGTGGATAGTGTCTTGTTTTAAATTTTCTGATTTTGTTTTCGCTAAAGATAGGAAACCTACCGGATTCCAAATATTCCCTCGCCATTTCATAGACACCGATTGAGAGATTTTTGTAATATTTTAACGGCTCCTTTATGTGCGATTGTTTGTATCTCTCTTGCACATGGTTTACCGGGTATGTTCGCAAGTTAGTCTGGTCATTTTTTCATGGGTTTGGTTGCTTATCTAATAACTGTAATGATGGCGATCTTAATATTCCAGTTTCTTTTTATCTCGTACATATGACCTACATATCGTTTTATGTCGTACATATGACCTACATATCTTTTTATGTCGTACATATGACGTGTGTATTTTGTTACCTTTTTCCTTTCACCTTTGTTTAAACCGGCATCTTTGGGAACCTTCTACTACTAGATTTTTTCTTTCATTTCTATTCCATATCACTATCTCCGGTTAAACAGCATGCATACAAGTATACTTTTAACACACACACATAACTACTTCATTTACTCACATAAAATTAATATACGAAAGAATAAATTTATGCGTAAACTTTAAGTATTTACTCCAACAATGCTCAATACGTAGGTAGAGCTAGTTAGTAAGTTATAAAATATATATGGCGATTAAGCTACACTGAATATTCCGCGTTTCATCCACTCTGATTCTTCAGGCTTAGGTAAGCCTGAAGAATCCTAGAGTGGATGAAACACGGAATATTCAGTGTAGCTTAATCGCCATATATATTTTATAACTTACTAATATATATATATATATATATATATATATATATATGTTAGTCATTTACTTGAAATGTACTTGGTATGTATATACCAATCGAAATGTATTAAACAAATCTTTTTATTAAATAATTTTTTTTTCATGATGAAATTTTTTTATATATAAATTTTGAAACAATCCAAGCTCAAAAAATGCCCGTTTATTGGGTTCCAGAGTATATAAAATAATAATTTTCCAAGTTGATAGAGTTTTGAATCTAGAGTAAACTTTAAAAATCAAACCACATTACTTGAGATTGATTAACAAATAAAACACTAAAAATAGTAATTTATAGTTAGACATCATAAATCTCATGAATTCAGAATTTTGTTGTTCTGTTTCAAAATAGTCCAAATTTAACAATTCTCGCCGTAATTTAGAACAAATATATGATAATAGAGTCCACATAAATTTCTTCAATACAGATGATGGACATGTTAAAAAGCATGAGCGGTGATATTTACTGCTCGATGTAGTTTTAACAGAATGAAAATGTATCAAGATACGTACAAACTTTGTATTTTTATTTCAAACATATCTGATGAGATGTAACTACGAAAATTATTCAATGATATAAAATTTAAAACTGTCTGGTTTATGTCGAAACAATTGTAATATCCGAAAAAATAATATATGAAGTTATTTCTTCTTGTTATTTTTGGCTTTTGCCAATATATACATTATATATATATATATATATATATATATATATATATATAATGTATATATATGCTCGATTGCCTAAATGTTAATGATGTTGCTTAATATTTGAGACACTTCACATGGTTTAAATATATTAAACATATATATATATATATATATATATATATATATATGCATGTGCATGCGTTTGTATGCATGAATGATATGTATTCATAATATATCTTTACCCAATAGTTTACGAAGCCAACGCGTTATCCATGTCCGTAATAGATGCATTCTGAAATAGAATACGGACTATTTTCGAAAGAAATGACAAGCGTATCATTATGAAACATTGTGACAATGCCAGCGTGTAAAATGGTGGCGATAAAAATAACGAGATGAATGATACACATCGCAATATCTGCAAACTTGTGATTCACACGTGATAGATGAGTTTCCTTTTGTGCATGTCTCGACCAAATAAATTTGTGTTGTAAAATAATAAAGTTTCACGTGATTGAATATCGCAATTAATGTAGACAAGGGCGGGAGATATCTTCTCGAAATGAGATATCATTGGTGTACCTGGGATGATGATATAAACATGGGTTATGGATGAAGTGAAGTGTAAATAAAAATATGACGGGAAAAGAATATATCAAAACTACAATTAAAAGTTTAAAACGGCCAGAACTTTCTTGCCAACCACACACAATATGATAATAATAAAAGTATAAATTAAAGAAATTAATGATTATAATGAAAATGTTGAAGATCTATTGCGTTGAATTTATCAAGGGAGAAAAAACTAAAAGTGGCACAGAACGAGATCTGAAATTTTGGGGCATATATATATGTATATTTATATGTTCGTGTGTGTATGTATATATATATATATATATATATATATATATATATACTTATGTCTATATACATTTATATATATGTTTATACATTTATATTTGTATATAAATTTATATCTATATATATGTATATATATTTATATCTATCTATATATGTATATATATTTATATCTATCTATATATGTATATATATTTATATCTATATATGTATATATATTTATATCTATATATGTATATATATTTATATCTATATATGTATATATATTTATATCTATATATGTATATATATTTATATCTATATATGTATATATATATTTATATCTATCTATATATGCATATATATTTATATCTATCTATATATGCATATATATTTATATCTATCTATATATGTATATATATTTATATCTATCTATATATGTATATATATATTTATATCTATCTATATATGTATATATATATTTATATCTATCTATATATGTATATATATATATTTATATCTATATATATATGTATATATATTTATATCTATATATGTATATATATATTTATATCTATCTATGTATATATATATTTATATCTATCTATATATGTATATATATTTATATCTATCTATATATGTATATATATTTATATCTATCTATATATGTATATATATTTATATCTATCTATATATGTATATATATTTATATCTATCTATATATGTATATATATTTATATCTATCTATATATGTATATATATTTATATCTATCTATATATGTATATATATTTATATCTATCTATATATGTATATATATTTATATCTATCTATATATGTATATATATATTTATATCTATCTATATATGTATATATATTTATATCTATCTATATATGTATATATATTTATATCTATCTATATATGTATATATATTTATATCTATATATGTGTATATATTTATATTTTATTTATTTTTATTATTTTTAAAGCAGTATCCTACGTACACGCGTGTTTCCAGGTAACTACCTCTCATCAGCGTAGCTTGACTTTTTCTAGGAATTGAACTCCTTGAAACAGTCAAGCTACGCTGATGAGAGGTAGTTACCTTGAAACACGCGTGTACGTAGATTACGGTTTTAAAAATAATAAAAATAAATAAAATGTTATATACGTTCAAATAAATTATGGGCGAGTTTATAAGTAAAAAAAAAAATGAGCTTCCAGGCGAAGCCACTACTTTATCGTTAACAACAAAAACAATAACAAATCTATATATATATTTATGTATATATATGTGTGTGTGTATATGTATATATATATATATATATAAATGTGCATATATATTTTTATATACTGATAACTTATAATATATTTAAATTTATACAGAGAGACAACGTACAGATACGTACATGTAGAGTATGTGGGAAACATATATATGCTTTACATATATAATATACTATAAAACGGCTCTGTTCAGTCTTTTCAGACCATGATTATCCATAGAGTGTTAGTTTGAGCGAAATTATTGTGACAACGTTGCGCAATCTCGACCCACACCCCTCTTAAGTCGATACTGTTTAAATTCTAGTTGCAAGTACATATAAGTTCAAGAGGACTGGAAACAATGCCGCAATAAGCATAGAGCACATACAACGTCTAGCGTTCCCAACTGGTCACCGATCTGGTACTTGTCAGGCTCATCGTTGATTAATTTCGTAATCTTGCAAAACCCGGTGTGATTGTACCTATTTACTATGCCTCCCCACGGGACAGAGTTAGACACCAGGGTCGTTTTTTAACGTGGAGAAAAGGTACAAAAATAAAAATTGTCTCAGTCGTGAAGGACCTCTCCTCCACCGAAAGAGAACAAGAAATAGAAGTGCAGCATCTGAAGAACAGATGGTATTTATTTGCTCCCCCACCGAGCAAATTAGGCACAAGGCCGATTTTTAATGTGAGGAGTGAAGAGAGGGGGAATGGAAAAAGGGGACCAGCTCCCGAGAGGTGGGAAATGGGAGCTGGTTAAAGGTCAGGCATGTGGGGTTGCCCCCACATCTGGTCTTTGCTAGTCATAGCTTGCAGCATCTGAAGAACAGATGGTGTTTATTTGCTCCCCCACCGAGCAAATTAGGCACAAGGCCGATTTTTAATGTGAGGAGTGAAGGGAGGGGGAAGGGAAAAAGGGGACCAGCTCCCGAGAGGTGGGAAATGGGAGCTGGTTAATGGTCAGGCATGTGGGGTTGCCCCCACATCTGGTCTTTGCTAGTCATAGCTAGTCATAGCTTGCAGCATCTGAAGAACAGATACTACACTTTGATCTTGTCCCGAAGGCCAAACCCGGTGTGATTGTAACCGCGCGTTAAATTGATATATTATTCATATATAGTATATGATATACGCACTGAATATATAATATATACTGTACATATATGGTAAATTTGCTTTTTTTAAATTCAATAATTGTTTTGACCTCGTTGACAAACATTTCGCATTTGTATTTATGTGTAATATTTGAGTCTTTATTTAGAAGGATCGATTTAATTTTTAAGGAACATTTAATATTTGCAGGATTACTCTTCCCTCTCTCCCCAAAATAAACAGGAGCTGGTAATGTTGGAGAGGATTATATGATAAGCGAACAATATCTACTACTCTTATCCTTTCATCAAAGGTAGAGGTAATGCCTGGTGTGATGGTGTGAAAGAGAATAATGACTGGGAGTAGGATTTTCAACAGAACATATACGTCAGTAAAACCTCTGGAACGAACATGTAGTACACCGCCATGGATTAAGGTAGTAATGTGTGTGAAGATATACCACAAAATCATCCTCTAAATGGAGCATTACATTTGTCTGAAATAATACAGTCAACCGTATTGGACATCATGCAAATAATACAATGATACATTTTAGAAATATTTTGTTAGATTGTTTTGTTTTACGGCATATCGACCTCCAGTGACGTGTAGAGAACATTTTTAGAGCAGGTGCTCAGGTGAAAAAAAGAAAACACACACATGATATAGTAATGGTGGGGCATATGCCTATAATATATTCCTCTGAAAAGGACACTTTTAAAACATTCCTTTCTGCGCCTTCTTAACTTATTTTTGCTTATTTAATGCCGAATCCGGTATTTTTGAAAGAAGTGTTTCATGCTTAAAACATTTTATATCTTCAAATATTTATTTCATGTTTTATAGAAAAATTGATTGTTTTGCAGAACATGATTGAGTTTTGCAAAGAGAACTAATAAAACAGCATTTTTCGAGGGATTTTAGTTAAAAAGCCGGTATTTTCGTACAACATGATTTGGTAGCACCAAGCAATTTAAGGAAGAGATAGTATGGTTCGGTTTCAGACTGACAGATTGCCAGTAGTAACAGATATTTTTTACATTTGAAATTCAAATTATAGTCTTGTCTGATCGAACTAGAAAATAATGTTTAGAAAAATGAAATTATGAAACTGGCGGCATAATTGATTTCAGTGAATATTTTGAGGAAAGTGACAAAGCTTTGTCTGTCCTTGATACCCTGTGGTGAGAATCAGAAATCTTTAGTCGAATATTACTATGGTTATACTTTTTTTTTGTTTTTAAATAAAATCATCGAAGCCGGTAGCTCTTCTTTACGGCAACAATATTCATATCTAAATCAAACGCTTCAGAACTAAAACCAAACCAAAAGAACAAAAAACAAAAAATAGAATATTTAGATAAGGAATCCGAAAACGTTTTGCGATCTCTATGATGTCAGCGTGGGTCGTACGTTTATCGGAAAGATGAAGTGATGGAGTTGGCAAACTATTCGTCGCTGGAAAATTGAAAATATTGGCGAAATCTTGGCACTTCCGGAGTTTCCTTTGACGGAGATATCATGCACGCACCGAACAAGGAGAGACAACTGTGAAGCTAAAATCGTCTCTGATGATTTTTTCTATAATAGCGAAAGGTGCGAAATATATGACATGATCTCATACACAAATATATATGCTCGACATAAAAGATTAATTATATATATATATATATATATATATATATATATATATATATATAGTCTATGTGTATATGTGTGTGCATTGACATCAAAGAAAGAAACTAGAAAGCTAAATATCAAACGATTACTGATAATAGTGAAAAAAACGAATATGGTTTGATTAGAATTCTTTCAGTATAGATATTAATATTCGCTATTGATAAGTATAATATATGAAACAAAAGTTGAACTTTGATGTATGGCATTACCTTTGTACATAAATATCATACATCTATAAACTATTGCGTATATAACCAAATCGTGACAACTTATTTAAAGATAATCTAGTCATAACAGCTCGATGAGAAACTGTATGTGGCTTCATCTGCTAGGTGATTTCTTTGGAGTAGATAAAAACTACTGAATATCATAGTTCTATTAACGTATTTTAATTACACAGTCTCATTGCCTCAGGCGTTAGAGACAATGGATACGTATTGTATGGGAAGCTACCAGTGTAATTGCAAAATGAACGGTGTGCAGTCCCTAAACACACCTCTCTTCTTGATCGGTATAGTTTGATTCCAACGGCGTTGAGCAGTTCAAAACGACTAAGAATAATGTCGAGATAAGCCTAGAGCAGGGAATGCACCTGTTATTCCTAAATAGTCAGCCATTTAATACTAGCAAGGCTCAACTTCACTTAAACTTGCTTCTAACGGGAAGTTTAAGCATAAATTTATACTTCCGTATATTAATTTATGTGGTTAAATGAAGTAGTTATATATATATATATATATATATATATATATATATATATATATACATACGTAATGCGTATATAATAGTAAAATTCGATACAAAGTTAAGTATTGCTGTCGAATCTAGCGAGTTGCCACCCAGTGCATCATTCTTGCATTTGTAGAATACAAAATAAAATAGAATTCATAATCTAATGGGAGATACATCGCTGCAGTTGTTCTATTACGCAAGAAAGGTTGACAGAGATTCCTATTTTATCAGTATTGCCATGGTAAATGATTTAACCCAGCTTCAAACTTTGTTCTCAACCCCATTAAACCTTCTAAGCAAAAACTTTTCATTTCACCAACACCAAAGCAATCTTAGTTTATCCTCAGTATATTTAAAGTAAAACTGAACTTCATGAATAGTTTCATTTCCAATGACTGCTAACTCATTAACACGTTACAATCGAAATGCTCCCCAAAGACTACAACATTGTTGTTTGAAAGACCAATTTCAACAAATATTGGTACTGTTGTTCTGTGAATTATTCATACTTCCCATCCATTTCCTAGTACTTTTCTAACATCCAATCGAAAGTCTCACTATCTCTCTTCTTTGATTGGTTTTTGGCCTTAGTAAATTGTAAATTATTAGTATTATCTATCTATCTCTATATATAGAAGTGAGAATGTGTATGTGAGGACACTTCTCAACCTATATACTCAACGAATCTTTGATCTACAAACTTGAAATTTAGCATATAGGATATTCAGACATGTGGAAAACTTTATTCGGAATTCATCCCGAAAAAAAGGGACTGCTAAGGGGTTAAATTGAAATATTCGTGTGTAGGGGTCGAAATATTTTTATGCTTTACAAATGTGCCTTCGTAAATGGCTTACATAACAGATTCATTATTGTAAGAATAAATAGGTTTGAAAACACTTCAAAGATCGCGCCAAGCTGGCCTAATGGCTATCATACTTGACTTACTGTCTTTAGGTTTTAGTTTCAATCACAGCCAAGATATTTTTTTACTTTCAAGACGTTAACTGCTTAGAAAAGCATAATAATCGACAGCACATGGCTTTACTTTCTGTATGAAGTAAAATATAATATTTATGCGTATTTAACTACCCGATAACATCGGGCGACCTGCTTGCAAATATATAAAAATATGTCTATCAACATTTGTGAAAATCAGTTTCAATAAGGGATTTCGATGAGGTTATTACACGTAACATTTCGTGTCACTGGTATAGCAATAAAATTATTTGAAAATCATGGTTTCACTCAGGTGTTTAGATTAGATGGTTACACTTTATATTTATTACAGTCATGCGTATCAAAATCTACCTATATTTTCAATATGATAATGTATTAATGATGAATACACAGGAAACCACAAATAATTATCAAATATGAATTCAACAATTAACAGAATCTGAATGGATGGCATTTACATCGTTATAAAGATGAGTTGAGGGTTGGTTGTTTTTTTTTACGGCATATCAACCCTTTTCGGGTTATTTAATGCCGAATCCAAAGATCTTGAAGAATTTTTTTTTAATAGAATATATTTGTTGTTTTCGCGTCGGTTTCTATTTAACCCATAGTTTGGACCCTAACAGGTACTACCACTCCGGGTCAGAGTGGACCTGGGAGCAATGGTAATTAAAGGGTGGCTCCACACTCCCCAAAGCCCACAAGATGGGGCCTCACCACTGGATATAGTTTAAGGTCATATGCAGGACCCCCATTGAGGGACTTTTACCCTATGCAGGGGGGCAGTCAGCGTATTCTAATGCCCCACCGACAGGGCCATGAGTTGAGGGGAGGGTCAAACTTCCATATAAAGAGGCATTAATCCTTCATGACTTGATTGAACTTATTTGTTCAGTGGTAAATAAATGAATATAACGGCATAAATAAACTGGCAACTTATTCAAACACGCCTTGTACGTATTATTTCAGGATCTGTGTAGATACCAGGTATCTCCAGGTTGCAACTGTTTATTTCATACATTCAGTATGCTGCCATCTGTCTCAGAGAATTGAGGATTTCGTTTGTTGTCATAAACACACTTTTTTCAAGCACTATGCATAATAATCAAGATAAGTTTATGAAATGCAAAAATTCTCAGTAGTAGTTTAACTTTTGGAACTTTATAATTTTCCTAGCTTGAAGACAATCGTAGTGTCATTACATTTTAAACAAAAATTAAAAAATAAATATTGTTTTAATCATAATTCAGGTCAAAAAGGGTTAAAAGGGCATGGAAGAAATACAGAAATGATAACATGCAATAAGAAAGTGTGGTGGTTGGGTAGGGAAGATGAGGAAGATGGGGAAGATGGGGAAAGATGAGGAAGATGGGGAAAGAGCGTAGAAGATAGATATGCACAGAAGACAGGTCTTTGATCAGAACTGTGTGCGTAAACTCACACCAAGCCACTGGAAGCTGTCTAATGTCAAAGTCCAATGTCGGTGTCACACGCACCTGCCCCCACCCCTTGCTTGCAATAAGATGCCTTTGTTGGAAAAGTCACATTCTCCGAGACGAGGAAAGCGAACTCGTACGTAAAGCTATTGTTTACAAAGCCGTGCCCAGATTGGCAAGTATGATGGAGAGAGGGGGAGGTCAGTTGAAACATTGGCCGCGGCGGTCAAAACAGGCACAGACACCATGACCGCCGAGTCTCTGTTGTATTTATTTATCTCCCACAGTGAAAATGTGACACAATGGTCGGAAAGTGAGATTAAACAGTCAGCGACCCCAAGACGGAGTAGTCCTACCTGTAAATAATGTCTGTGACGATCTGTCGAGATTCCCCGGTAGAGGCACCTCAGGCGATTATTAATAGATTAGCCCCTTCAAAAAGAGAGAAGGCAAAGCGTATCGATTATAGATGTACTGCACGTAGATGCTGGATAAGCACTGATCTTCTGGTTATTATTATTTTTTGCATAGAACGAAAGATATGTTTATTGTGTGATGATATCTCATATTTTCATCTTATTGTCTGTCCTACTCCGTAAAAGAAAACATCTAAAAATATATATATATTTGATGCAGAAGTCAATAAATGTCACGTTTTCTATCTGAAGATTTTCTCATTTTTTTTTTAGGGCTTCTGTTATTCGTTCACTTCATATGTTTCTCCCGTATATAATTATCAAATAAAGCTGAATAAAAAATAAAACACAAAACAAAGAAAAAAAAAGAAAAAGAAAAACAAACAAAACAAGACAACAAAAAAAAAAAACGAAAAATGCAAATAAGCTTCTCTTGAATAAGAGGATACAATTAGTTTTATTCTTGATTAGATCTCTTATTGCGAAAACACACTTAACATACGCAAACCATTTGATCTAACTAAGCAACTTAAGTACAGCCCTTTTCGAACGATACTTGAGCATTTGCCAAGCGCAATAGTGGATTTTACGCTATTCTGATGCGTGCAGCGTGTCTTTTCCCCCTCAGTTCGTGGTTCCCGCCTGAAGAGGTAAATAAACGCACGCTAGCAATTATAACGAAAACATCAAAAAGACGCCATCTTATACTCAAATAGATTTGAGAAATTCACGATCAGATCAAGGCTTTCGTTGGATTTACAAATTGTATAGGTTACAAGCGTTGACTTCAATTATGATTATTTACAGTTGCTTATGTTCTTAAAAAATGTCAGTTGTTTTTTGTTTTTAATCACTCCAAAGAAAGCATATTGCCAGTTGGTTGTTTGTGGAGACGATGATGTAGCAGTGAAACTACATAGACTGTGATAGGAGAGTATAATTGTTTCCCTTGCAACAAGCTCACACTCTGCGAATAAAGAAAATTCTGCGAGGCAGATAGTGTCGATACACCTTGGCTCTATCTGCCTCGCAGAATTTCCGTTCATGAGAATATAGTCAGGCCGCCTTAGGGACTACGTCTCTGGATTTTCTGTTGAGGTTTGCTCCTTTTGCTTCTCCCCTGAAAGGGTAATCACGCAAGGCAGTGTCGGTTTTGCATCAGAATTGCTTCTCCTAGGTAAGCTACCTTTTGAAATTGACGAGCGTCACCTGCTCGAAGTGGCTGATTCTAAGGCGCCAATAGACCGGTTTTGCCCCTTCTCTCAGACTTATTAGAACAACGTCTAAAAAAGCACTATGTAAGGAGATTAATCTCAGTACAGTCGAGTAAGTAGGAATCGGAGAGGGAATTTTAAAGTCTAGCAGCTCGAAGTACGACACTATTAGTGTCGAAAGTGTTCTAGCATCTAGACACCCCTATAGTAATTGGGTGGAATTTTCCTGCTTGTAGAGTTAGTTAGGGGTATTTAGGTCGAGAGGGCATATGCTAAGAGTTCGTCAAAGAAGGTCCCATTAAAGTACTTGTGACATTTCGGTGAAAGGACAGGAATTGGAGCTTGTTTGGTAGTGTGGGGCCTATTATGTTTGAAAATGTTTTGGCCTCCGTCTAAGAAAGTGAGGTTAACAATAGATGCACTAGTTCATCTATACTTCATCCATAGACTAATAATGATTTTGCAGAGATACAGGATACGGTCATAAGGGAACCGTTGTCTAGCACGGTAGAAGGAGCCCATCTTCTTTGCAGCAGCATTGACAATAGCTACGATGCATTTGTTCTAATTCATGTTCCATGCGAACTTTAAGCAGAGTTTAATCGATAAGCTCTCAGAGTGATTTAAATCATGTGAATAGATACATGAGAAAGTTTTTTTGTAATCGTTTAGTTCAGTGTAGCACGGGAGGATTTTTTTCTGTCATAATTTATATTTTATTAACGTGTTTCTTTTTTCTGTATCTATGTATGACCTCGTGATACATCAAGTGTGTGTGCATATATATATATATATATATATATATATATATATATATATATATATATATACGCGATAAAGTTACTCATACCCTTTTTGTCTGTTATTTTTATCTTCTCTGGAATCGATTCTTCCCGTTACTGGTCGATGAGCTGTAAGGAATATCTCAGACGAAAACATAATGCTGGTTTTCTGGCACGGATTACTTTATTTCGTCTATGAGTTTACTGAGACAAGCCATCGCACTGTTGACTTAAGCTTTTTTTGATTTTCTTTGCCGAAGCATTTTTGCGTTCAACTCAACACGTCTATTTCGTCCAGAATAAGAAGCCAGCCTCCTTGCAAGCGAGAGAAATATATATTATTTCTTTCTTTCATGCTCTCAATCTTTTTTTTCCACGTTTTCACTCACAGGAACCGAATGACCTATTCCAGGTGCCACCATCAACCCTAGCTCGACGTACGACATACGTCAACAACTTAACCCTTTGAACTTTTTTGCACTAACCAACATGCACAGCAAGATCACAATTTTCAACATGCCGGTGTAACCCGATATAGATTACATATCAAAAGGAAGGACCTTAGTCTTAGTAGCATTAAATTGAGTTGAGGATTGGTATTTTCGTTTATCCGAACTGCTGTTCGAAATGGCAATATGTGGCAGTAATATGGCGCATCGATTGTTTGTATGGTTTAATATTAATGGCTTCGGTTAACGTGTCTGTCAGAATTATCTAAATTTATTACCTACTTCCTTCATTTTAGTTCATTTGTGTCGTTGAATTAATTGAATTCGTAAATGTGTTGCATTTTTACCTCGTTACAATACAATTTTCTGTACAAATATTTTCTTTAAAATAACTTATAGTACTCTCTTTCTGTTGACTGTTTGCCTGGTGCCTATATCTTTCATCTTTTCTAGATTAAAATAAGTAAACATCTCTTATGGAATATTCACATGTCATTCGTGTCAAGTCCTTAAATAAATTGTTTTCATGCATTATCTGGAATAACTTCTAACAAAAAACAGTCTCCCAAACTGCGTTAGCAATCCAGCTTTACATGCAATATTTGTGCGAGAATACTTTGCAGGAAAACGATTAAATGATAGAAGGGGGAGTGTAACATAGATAAAAAGAAACAGCAAAATAAGAAACAAAAAGAGCGCCAGACACAGAGAGAGAAAAGAAGGGGGATGAGCGTGACAGAGAATGCGAAAAAAAAAAAACAAAAAAAAAACGAGCAAGATAGGGCGTGCGAAAAACAACCTGTGAAGGGCAGAGCGCGCGAAATAACCCCGAAGAGAGACATAGTGAGCGAAATAAGCCTGATATAGATGGATAGCTGAATAAACCTGTGAGAGATAGAAAGCAACAACAAAAACTAAACAAAGAAAAAAATAGAGTGACCGAACGAAAAAAAATACAGAAAGCGAAAACGCTGAGAGAAATAAAGGCAGAACAACGGAGAGAAAAAAAAAACAGACAAGAAAGAGAATAAGCACAGATAATAAAAGAGAAAAAAAGAAATAAAAAGACAGAGAACCAATGAAAGAATCAAAACGAACAAAAGAAAAATAAACACAAAATCAAAGAGAGACAGAGAGAGGACTAAAAAGATAGAAAATAACTATAAAGAGAGAAAAAAGGGAGAAAAAAGGGAGAGAAAAAAAGCAACAAGAAGGAGAGAGAGAGAGAGAGAGCCGAAGACAGGGCGAGAGAGAGAGAGAGAGAGAGAGAGAAAGACAGATAGAGAGAGATAGAGAAAGAGCCAAAGACAGAGAAAGAGAGAGAGAGAGAGAGAGAGAGCCAAAGATAGGGTGAAAGAGAGAGAGGGAGAGAGAGAGAGATAAAGACAGGGAGGTTATAGGAAATATAAAGAGAGGTTAGAGAAAGGTTAGAGTTTAAAGGGAGAGAAAGGTTTGAGAGAGAGAGAGAGAGAGAGGGGGATTTTTTGGATACAGATGTTAAACGTAGAGATAGGGGGGGATAAAAAAGAGTCGTTAACAGAAACTTAACGAGACAGAGTAAAAGAGAGATGAATTTAGAGTTTACTTTTCAACGAAAATAATATCACAAAATTTTGGCGATCCCAGGCCGCCTTTTTGTCTTGCCTCAGTTAATGACGTCATAAAAAGACGTAAAATTTAGCAAGCTCTCTAGAGGGCGCCACAAATAACATAAACAACACTAAAACTAAAAGCACAGCTAAAGTCAGTTTTTAAAGTTGATTAGATTTTGATGACAAGACTTCAAAATTAATCTGACGTCTTCCCTGAAAACGCAAGAAGTGCAAGAGTGCAGAAAATTAGCGAAGCCATCGTTATTGGAACGCGTTTTCTTTCATCTTGATGCCCATCTCACACTTGTCTGCGCTTGGCAGGTCAAATCGAAACGGAACACAATCATTTCTTCGCAAAAAACATAAAAAACAACCACAAAAAACAAAAAAACATTTCCACAGAAATAATAAAAAAACTTTGCTAAAATTATTTTTTTGTTTTAAAATTATGTTTTTCCATGTTCGTATTTTGCATAACATGTATACACTATTAAAGTTTATTGGCTTATATTTTGGAGTGCGTGTCTTATTTACAGCCGGCAGGGTTGTTTAGAGTCACTTAGAGTAGCAGTTTCCGCAAACAATCTGCTTAAGATTTTAATTTTACATGTTTATGTTAATTTTAGGACAACAGATCGATTGAAATACTTATAGCAAGGGGCAAGGTTCGAATTCTTGACTTTTACCTTAAAGGACGACGTGCTGACCGTAAAAAAAAAGCAAATTAGTTCTGTATTTCTGTTGAAAGTAATCTGAAACGTCTTTATTCTCTTTCCTATATAAACAAAAGCGCTTTTTGTCCCTCATCTCTTCTGTCAGCCATATGCAAAGCAAAAAAGAAAGTTAGTTTTCTCGAGCTTTGACCGTGATATGAAAAGCTACCTTTTCTATTTAAAAATAATTAACATAAACTTCTTAATATACTCAGTTATGAATATGTGAGCGACATAATGAAGAGTAACTAATTTACATATTCCTTTGAAAACCAAGAGTTCATTAATTAAATATTATTGTTTTTTTTTTTTTATTATACGACTGCTTTCATTTTAACGTCCGAATTTTTTTTCGCGTTTAAATTATCCAAATAAACGATTGTCAATACTTGCTGCTTTTATTTTTATTTTACATCGTTCATTTTCGTATTACGTTTAAGTTATTTTACCGCAATTTTCTTACAAATAGATCTACTTTAACCGGCGGACAACCATAAGAGCAATTTACAACGGCGATTTTCCCACCTCTTTAATTACTTTTTCATTTATTCTCTATTTTTAATACAACTTTCTTAGAAAACATTCATACCTTTTCTACAATGCTAACATAAATGAATAACCCCGAAAATATGTTTTTGTTTTTAAATTACGTTCCAAATAACCAACGCGACAATAAAAGTATTGTTTTACTTCGTACGTTTTCAGCGTCTCAATTGTTTTGTTTTTCGCGTTTAAATTAAAAGATATATCAAAATTTGAATTTAACTTTTAAGTATTATGGTATCTGTTCAGTGCACATTTACCTATAAATATAGCCAACCCACTTATAATTCAATGGCTGTAAGTCTTTTCTTTAAATAAACAATTATAAACAGAACGACTCCTAGAAATCTATCTATATTCTTTATTCAGTTTAATATACTTTCATAGAAATATTTATTTTATGTCACAAGTGTCACAATCATACATTAATTCCATCGCTAAGACGACATACGTACCCAACGGGTCACGGGTAGTCTAGTATGTAATCAATAAAGAATTTTCTCCACAACAATAAATACGAAATCTGCATAAATAAAAATATAAGCGTATTTCACGAAGCCTGTAAGTAATAATTAGGGCTATGTCAAGAGAGTATTCTTCTCATTGTTTTGACTCTCTAGTATATATCCGACACAGACAACCAATCGAGAACCACGTCACTCTATTTAAAAACATACAAGATATTAACTGACATATACTCGAGAGGCAAAATAATGAAAAGAATATGCTGTTGTCATAGCCATAGTAATAATATAGTAATGGCCTGGAAAAGACACGATATAATTGTTTCAATAAAAATTCAAATCATTCCTCTACAATATGAAAAATAATCAGAAATAAAATTGCAATCAAATAGAACTTATTTGGAAATAAATGAAACAACGAGTGGTAATGTGGGTAATTTAGCAATATACAAATTTATATGTTGCATAAATATAATTGAACATATTAGCTTTTTTCATATGAATCAGAAATTCATCACGATACGTCCTCAACAGTCAGTACCACAGATTATGGGCCGCGGGGTGAGGTTTGGTCCATTTCAGTTTCGCGATGTTCCAATACGTAAGGGTTACCCTGTCATTTTGAGAAAATGCTTGTTTTATTGCCAAATGATTCAAGCGCCCTTACTGGAAATGCAAACAGGGCTGCTAAGGGAATTTTAGCAGTTAAAGTTAACCACCATTCTTTTTGCTTTGACTTTTTCCCCTCGCCCTTTCCCAGTTTTATGCCCGGAAGGAAATCAATACGGACTTTAAATCTTACTGTCAGTGCGACAAATAACTCAACTTGATAAATGTTAGAAAGAAACACAACTTTGGATAAAACATGATAGCTTTATAGATTTACGTTTTACTGAATTACAATAATCGAATTGCCGAAACACAGAAAGATGTTATACAAGTGACGTGTAGGTCATAGTATATGTACGACTGATTATTTGCAATAGAACATTTGACAGCTGTAAAAATTGTACATTTGTCAATCATGTATTATAATAATAATAATAATAATAATAATAATAATAATAATAATAATAATAATAATAACAACAACAACGTTATTTACATACCAGTTGTTTCCATAACCCGAAGACCTAACTATTAAAAGATCACTCCTTGATTGAGTGGAGTATATACGAACGTTCCTGGATCGTAGCGGTCAATTTTTTTTTTATATATATTTTTAGAGCTCTCCTCCCCTAAAGAAACGAACATGACAGAATGAGAAAACTGAAAGTAAAAGTCAAAAGTCTCGTCTCCGGCTGTCACTCAGTTCATCTTCAGTTTGATTGGTCATTTCCGACAGAGTCGAAAACACTCACTTTTCATGACATAAAACTTACATACAGACACGTGTGTGTGTGTGTGTGTGTGTGTGTGTGTGTGTGTGTGTGCGCGCGCGCACGTGCGACATTTACTAGTGGCGATTCAGTCGTGGGAGACGGGTCCGATCCCAGCATTATGTCAATCGACTTTGAGCACTGGAGTGTAATTGGACGGTTCGGGAAATAGAAGTACTAGACATGTTTAACCCCCCTCCCCCTGAAAAGAAAGCAAGGGAATACGCTAGTCCAGTAAATAGCAAGTTTTGAATAAGAATAAGAAAACAAAATACAAAAAAAGCTTCGGAAAAAATTCGATAACTAATACAATTTCAGTTGAAAATGTGTAGAAAAAGATGAAGGGAACATATATTTATGTGCACGTGTTTTATTGTCTATACAATTCACTAGTGTGGCTAGATGCAACGAGATAGAAAACCCGACCATCACAAGTTATCGAGTATTGCTAGACCCACTGAGCTTCTCAAACTTCACTGACACTAGACGTATATGATAGCGTATTTAAATATAACTATTCATTCGTTTTGAGAGAAAGATATTGAATGAGAGAGAAAGAATGCGGATAGGATATGTGTAGATAGACGTTTGTATGGGACGATTCCGGTACAGTTACCGATTCTGATATAATTACTAACAGTGTTAATGCAGCAGATACCAGGAAGTGAATTCGAAGTCTAGCACTTATTTAAGTAGACGCATCTCCGCCATCCAGGTATTTCTACATTGAAGAGGTGGGATTTTGCTGCTTGTCGGTTTAGTCCGGAGTATTTTCGTCGAACAAGGGCTCGAAGTTCGTCGGTAGATTTTCCATTAAAATACTTGAAATAGGCAGAGGGATGCATTTCGTCGATGGGACAGATATCGGAGTTAGATTGCGAGTGCAGTACCTGTTAGGGTTATGCCCCTTTTTAACCTTGTCTAGAAGTAGGAGAGTAATTTAGTATATATGAGGTTGTAGGCTAATGCTTGATTAATTAAGAACTCAGAGGATTTGGGTCAAGAAAGGGAGAGGGGCTAATAGTGATAATGTCGTGGGTACGTTCTTTCGCCAGCATTCCTGTAAACTGATACAACAGAAGCAATTTTTCCAGCCGCCAGGCAATCAAGATTCAATAAGGCATTTGTTGAAGAGAACCCGGACAACCTCAACGGGGCAATTTTATTAGTATAACCGGGATTAGATAAAATGCATCTACGTTTGAGGTTTTTTTCGTCGAGGGAGTACAAGAGCTTGGAGTTCATCGGAGTATTTTCCATTAAAATACTTGTAAAATAAACAGAGGGATAAAACATCTCGTCGAGGGGACTGATGTCGGAGTTAGATCGCGAATGCAGGGCCTGTTCGAGTGGCGATTCTTTTTATTTAACCTTGTCTAGAAGTAGGAGACTGATTGCAGATGTACATACTCAAATGTGATAATAATACTTCATACATAGGAAAATAGTGATCTTGTTGAAGTATAGGATACGATCAGGCGTAAGTAACGTTCCATCTTTGTTTCAAAGAGCTCACCTTCTGCGCAGCAACATTTGCAATTCCCGTGATATACTTCGGAAGAGGACATTTTAAGATCGCAGGGTGTGGTTTCTGTCCGCAAATAAAACCCTGAGAGAGAGTGATTTTCTAAATTGAGTTGGAGGCAAATCAGATTAGCCTTCTCAGTTGTCATGAAAACAACCTCAAGCTTGTTTGATAAGAGTTGTTGCTTGTCTATTTAAATCATTGTTATAAATTTTTCAGAAATCACGAGTTCCTAATTTCTTAAACTCGATGCGTTTTCTGGTGGTTTAGGTATATCTTATACTAGCCGATTTATCCGAGCTTTGCTACGGATGTATTTGTATTACACAATACTAATTGGCATTCTTTTAATATTTATGTAATTACAGGTTCGAAACCAAAACTTCTGGGTAAACGACATTTCTTGTACCACTGGTAAAAATGTAAACGAAAGTTCTACATTAAGTAGAAAAAAAAACTGTACAGGTCCGTTTTCAGTTTGTGTTGCTCCCAAAAATGTAAATTAGGATTTTTGCGGATAAACTATGCTTGGTTGTGTATATAAAAAGTACCCCATTTTTAATAAAGGAAGGACTTTCACATAAAAATTTAATAAACAAAAGATACGGCAAAAATTGAATTACACTTGTAAATCATATCTAAAAAAATAGCACGGTTCGTAAACTGCAGAAGTACTAAACAGATAAAAACACCCGCATTTTTGTACTTCTGCAATTATTTTTCTTTGAGTGACGCTGAGACATAAAGCGACACCCCCCTCCCCCGAAAACCCCCCATAATTACGTCGAAACTCCCCCACACAAATATATATTATCAACTAAATCAATTACCCAGACAGGAAAACATAAGATCTTTCTCAAAAGAAAATCGAAGAAAAAGTGAAAAAAAAAAAAACGCGTAGGAATATATCTGATATAAAAAGCATTACTTTACCTTGTTTCTTTTTCAAAGTATTATGGAAACAATCAGATCAGAGATGCGCCGCTGTACAATTAATGCTCTCTATCGATCCAAGTTATTACAACAAAACCATTGCCAAACGGCTCAAAATGCAAGTGCGGAGAGTTCAACGCTTAGGAGAATAGCTTAACGTATCGGACAAACCACGGTTATTGTCTTCGGTATGATGTGAGGGCCACATCATGCTACCTCGCATTTTGGAAGTCGGCTTGAAATTCAACACCAAAGTGTACCTGAATATGCTGAAGAGTGTGGTGACCACCCGTGGCAATCAGGTAGCCGATGGAATACCCTGGGTATGGCAACAGGACTCGGCTCCAACCCACAAGTCCAGAGACCCAGGCTTGGCCAGAGAGATTGCTACGACTTTGTATCCTTCTTTCACTCGCCCCCCCCCTTCTCTCCCGATCTGAAGTCGCTGGGCTACTTCGTTTGGTGATACGTCGAGAACATCACCAACGTAACCTCCCACAACACCAATACCATCCTAAGTATTCGCCGAGCTCTTACCGGCGTTTCTAGAAAAGGCATGCTCCCAGTTCCAGGACTGTATCGAGGCAATGATCGAGGCTGAAGGCGGCTACATTGAGTAGATGTCAGCTTTACCTGAATTGAAGTTTTTAATACGTGTTTAAATAAAGCTGTAGTGTTTTTTTGTTTTTTTAGGGCAAGATTTTTTTTTTTTGTATTTCCTGCTATCCTTTTTTAATATTGCATTCAACTGATCATATTTTCCGATTTGGTTTCTTGTAGTCATTTTTGCTGCTTATGCCTCTTTATCTGGCCGTTTATTGTTTAACAAGCAATGCATTTATTCCACCAATTAGTCGACAAGCCTTTGTCGATTTGGCCATTAATATTTATCATATTTGCCGATCTACAATCGAGGGTCGATCGTTATATTTACAATTTATCTGAACAAGGGGTGGGACGTTTGGCGAGCATCCAATTAGTAAATTACTCAAGTCAATCAACTCATACTGGCTGCTGTGATCTTATTAACCAATCACATCAGGCCGAACCACGCTGCAAATAGTCACGCGTTATCTCTCGACACGCTATGTTGGATTAAGCGGCGTTCACAACGAGATATTTATCTCAAGATTAATAAATTATTATTAACTTGACATGTTGTTTCTTGTTCCGTTATTTGATTATTCGTAGCCTGTAATATGTTGTTTCGGTTTACAGTTTCTATATTTACACAACTATTATACGATGTTTACAACGATTAGAAACATACCCAAGCATCCGTGACGTAGTGGATAATGTACTTGGGTTTCTATTGTAAAGTTACATTCTTATGGAGGTTGAAACATCAATCATCAGTGTAGCGATAGGTGTGTCAGAAATTTCGTGAAAATAGTGAATAATTCCACCCCATCTTTCCAAGCTTATAACTCCTCGAAAAATGTAATTCAAACCCTAATTTTTTTTCAATTAAAGGAGCAAGGACCAAGGTTTCATTAAAAAACAAAACAAAAATAAAACGTGTTTTTTTTAAAAAAGGTTTTACACTTCGGACTTTACAGATAAATTTCTAAAAAACAGTTCTTTTTTTGTTTTAAATTTGAATATATTATTTATTGACCTTTTCTCTTCAATTTGTGATATATAAGACTTTGGTACATAAATTAATTATTTACTTTTTAATAGACATTTCAAAATGGCAGGCGTGAATTATTCGACCCCCTGTCTTTCCAAATTTATAACTCCTCGAAAAATTTAATTCAAGCCCTAATTTTTTTTCAATTAAAGGAGCAACGACCAAGGTTCCATTAAAAAAAAAGAAAAAACAAATAACGTGGTTTAAAAAAAGTTTTAAACTTCAAACTTTGCAGGTAAAATTCTAAAAAAAACACTACGTTTTTTTTTGTTTTAAATTTGAATATATTATTTATTGACTTTTTCTCTTCAATTTGTGAGTAAATTAATTATTTACTTTTCGGTGAGTAAATTAATTATTTACTTTTTAATAGAAACTTGAAAATGGGAGGGGCGTGAATTAAAAAAAAAACGTTTGTCTAAAATATTAAATTCAGTTTATTGGAAAGAACATAAAATTTCACGTTGACCCTGAAAATATCGTAAAAATAGAATCAATAGAAAAATTTTGATAGATTTTTAAAGTTTAAAAATTGAAAAATATTGAGTTCGTAAAATTCATTACTGTTTAAAAAAAAGAAAAAAATTCTATTACTTTTAAAACAACTTTAATAATTTATTTTGGAAGTATAATCCATAAATAAAATAAATAACCCACTTTTAACGGAGAAATTACGAGATTTTTATATTTTATTCGCAGTTTCGTGTTAGGGGTGTCAAAAATTCCTACAAAAATTCTAGTACACCTAGTGTAGCGATACTCAATATATAATTGCAATTGCAAATAACTTGGGATTTTCATTCTGCCATGGCCAACTGAACAAGAACATGCTGCTCCCCCGGATTAAAAAAGGTTCCGTTCAAAATTTTGTGCAAATTCTCATATTTGAGAAATTTTCCCGAGAGTGAGTGTTTTATGAAAATCCGCTTCTGCGATTATATTTCACACTTTGTATAAACCAATTCATTTAGTAGAACTGTGCTTCTTGAATATAACAATAAAACCTATAGACATGAATAACAATATGCCTTAATTCAAAGATCCAAGTTTTTTATTTATTTTAAATAGCGGGACCTGTGGCAATTCCACAGTGGACTCGTCCATATGTAAATTATTGATGTTGATATTCTGTGAATGTTCAGCGTAAATGAAAGCGCCTTGATGTTATTGCAGCTCTTTTGTTGAAACCGCAAACGTATTGTGATTAACTATATATATGACTTGGCTGCATTAACTATATATATGACTTGGCTGCACCAGTGTTTTGACAAGCTTCTGGGTTTGACCTTTACTCCTGATCTGAAATGGAACACGTACATCAAGTTTGTTGCCAAGGTCGCCGGAAAGATGGTGGGATCCTTCTACCGCTCCAGAAGATATCTCACTACTGATGCAATTCTCTATCTATATAAAAGCCAAGTACGTCCAAGGATGGAATACTGTTGCCATATCTGGGCAGGAGCTGCTAAAAACAGCCTATCCTGCCTTGACAGAGTACAAAATAGACTTCGTGGCTTAGTGGGGGATGCTCTTTTCTCTACCCTGCAACGTCTCTCCCACAGAAGAGACGTTGCGAGCCTATCCTTGTTTTATCGTTATTTCCTTGGCAGGTGCTCGTCTGAACTCCAACCTCTTGTCCCCCCTCGCCAATCTTTCACGAAAAACACCCGTCTAGCTGAATCCACTGTTTATCTGTGCCTAAATCAAAACGTGGATTCCATGAAAAAAGCTTCTTTCTTAGAAGTGCACGCCTATGGAACTCTGTCCCGTATGCCTGCTTCCCACCTGACTACAACTTGGATGTGTTCAAGTCCAACGTTAACAAATTCCTAATGAACCGCCCCCTTAAGTAAACACTTAATCAAATCTCCACACTAACGTAATGTACTTGCAATGACCCTTATCCCTGAGTGGCTTCTGGGCCTTGATAAGTGGTGACCACCGTGTAAAAAAACCCTCAAAAAACTCGAAACAACAAAAACTTATGAAGAATATATACATATATAACTTGAATCCACTCGGTTATAATCGAAACCGAAACCAAAATTTATGAAGAACTTTTGGTAAAATTATTTATTACAAGAAATAGAAGTCATACCAATCAAACGACAGCCACACGGAAGAAAAAGAGATGTAAGCTTTATACACAAAATAACACACGCCATCGTAATAATATTTAGACAATCAGCTGTCTCACCAGATAAAAAAATTCGGTACATTTTACAGTTCGGCTTCTTTTACGCGAACACGAAATACTTTAAATTTATTATTGCAATTATCCTAATGTGAACATTTAAATAAGGTATTGTTGTAATATCTGAGCTGGTCAATGAATAAGCGGCTTGACAAGACATTCAAAGACGAATTACACAAGGCCACTCAAGGATAAGGGTTAAAGAGTGTACAGTAGAAATTGGACAATATAGTAATCATTAGTAATGAAAATTTGGTAAATTTGATAACTTATATGGAACGGCTCATCAAGAACTTATTTACGTTAGACTTGAACACAACCATATTGTAGTCAGCCGGAAAGCAGGAAAACGGAAGACAATTCCACAGGCGTGCAGTTCTAAGAAAGAAGCTTTGTTCATGGAATCTACGTTTAGGTTTAGGCACAGATAAAGAGTGGGGGGATTATTGATAGTGTTTACAGGTAGACGAGTGTTTCTTGTGAAAGTTAGGCGAGGGGGGACCATAGACTGAAGCTCAGTCGAACACTTTCCATGAAAATAACGATATATCAGAGACAAACTCGCAACATCTCTTCTGTGAGATAGAGGTTGCAGGGATATCTCCTACGAGGCTACGAAGTCTATTTTGAAATCTATCAAGGCAGGACAAGTCCTTTCTAGCAGCTCCTGCCCAGATGTGGCAACAGTATTCCATCCTTGGACGTACCTGGCTCTTATATAGATAGAGAATTGCATCAGCAGTGAGATATCTACCGGATCGATAAAAAGATCCCACCATTTTTTCAGCGGCCTTGGCAACAGATTTAATGTACGTGTTCCATTTAAGATCAGGAGTAATGGTCAAGCCCAGAAGCTTGTCAAAACTTGAGGCCTCCTGAAGACGAGAGCCATTCATTTCAATTGATGCCAGATGTGGATCAGAATGTTGATGGAAAGAGAGAAGCTTGGTTTTAGATGCATTAAAAGTAACCAGCCACTCCTTTCCCCATTGCACCACGTGCTCAAGATCAGAGGAGAGAGAATTGGAGAGAACTTGGTCGTTTACTGTCTTAGATGTGCTACTATAAATGGTTGTGTCGTCAGCTCCTATCAAGAAGTAGCAATCATATATATATATATATATATATATATATATATATATATATATATATATATATATGTCATCCGCATTCACAGCTCATCAATGCGGCTATACAGGCAACTACCTCAAGCCAGGATTGAAACCCGACTGTCTGTACGACAGTCAAGGTTCGTAATCACTACGCTATCGGCGGCTGCTGTGTGATTCATGAGTTTTACGATGTTTTGACATCGTCCGGACTACCTAAGCTAAATTTGCTTATACAAAAGACATCGCTTATACGCTAATGGTATAGTGTGTATCACTCCTTAATATGCTCAACTCAAGATGAGGAGACGAGTGCCTCACAGCCCGTTTCTTGAGCGGATTGTGACCTGTGAAAAGTGTTTTTTACGGCAACCAGCGGCGGTTAGCTCAGTGGTTAGCCGCTGAGGAAGGTCTACGACACTTTCTGAAACAAGACTTGCACCAAAAAAGGTCATGCTGATTGTTTGGCTGTCTGTTACCGGATCATCTGTTCAAGTTTTTTTTTAATTCACACGAAACTGTCACGACGAAGAAGTGCTGTAAAAAATGGATGAAATGTATCAGAAACTTCGACAACAACACCCAGCATTAGTCAAAAGAAAATGCTTAATTCTCCTTCATGACAATGCCCGACCGCATGTTGCTAAACCAACCTTGGAAAATTGAACGAATTTGTCTACGAAGCTGCCTCATTCGCCATACTATCCAGACCCCTCACATACCAAGCATCTCGAAAACTTTTTGCGTGGCGTGAAAAATGCTTCAAAGACACAAGCGATATGAAAAACGCCTTCAGTGACTTCATCGCCACCAGAACGCAAGATTTGTAGGCTACTGGCATGAATACACTTGTTTTAGATTGGCAAAAATGTGTTGAATCTCATAACGTTTATATTGATCAATAAATTTTTGCTTGAACCGAGATAGTTCATTTGCAATTAAAAGTTTAAAACCGCAAGCATTTTTTTGCCGACCTTATGTTAAGATTTTGCAACGGTAGACATTTGGTTTTCAATAAAGATTGACATTTTTTTTATATGTAAATGAAATGAATAAAACTTACGTTGTTTTTTCTTAGTCAAGTCTTTTGTCATTAAAGACCAGAAGCAAACAATTTTTGTACTAAAGCTAAAGTACTACAAATAATATACATCACTCTAAAGTATGTAAATTTTTTCTGACATGGAAAACCATATTCCCTTTTGTACGAAAGAAACATTCGCAAAAGCGCAAATGTATCACAGATAAAATGTAGAGAACCAATCATCTTTAGAGCGTTTTTAGCACGACTTGTCAAAAGTGATAGCAAATTCAAAATTGACAACTAATTTTTTAAACTAATAAAACGTCTACTTTGACTCCTATTTTCCCCTTGCTGTTGAACATTAATGAATATTTGAAAGCGTTTCATTTAGCAACGCAAGCAGAATAAAAAGTAAAACACTAAAATCCGATCGATATTTTTCAAAATTGTTAATCATTATATTATTGACTGTCCACTTTAGCGTGCCTTGTAAAGTATATATTGAGATTTATTTTGTATTCTAGTAGATGGAAATATCGAAAATTTTCTTTTGAAGAATTATGGTTCCAATTTGTCGTTGAATTGATTTACGATATTTGACTGTAATGCTAGTGTAATTCCTCTTTCATGAGTAATTTTTTGAGTTAGGTATCATACGATGATTTTAAAATGCATTCTCCGCACTATCTCATGTTACGTGATTCTGTTCAACGAATCAAATAGAGTGTTTATCAACCATCCTGTCGGAGTTAATTCTTGATCCCTTAGTACGGCCTTCGCCATGACGATGTTACATAAAAATGTAAATTTGTAATTTCAGTACAACTGCAATTTGAAACATTTCAAGCTACTTATTTCGGATTAATTTTAATTACGACTGCTTTAAGTTGTTTTTGTTTTAATCAACTTTAATTAGAAACGTTTCATTTCATTTAGGATCAACTTCAATTCGAAATATGCCAAGATCGTTGTTTCACATTAATTTTATCCAATAACGTTCCAAGCTTATTTTATTTGGATTAGCAGCTCTGTAAAACTTTAGAAGAGTTTCCGATGGATAGCTAATCTGCACAAGTTCTGAGAGGAAAAATGGAATTTTCAGTAAATAGCAAATCCGTATGAGTCTTGAACTGTGAAAGTTTGCAGACCAGGGGCATGATTCATTCTCATGTTGGAATTCTAAAATATCCAGTAGGTTTTATTACGTGATTCTCGTTTCTCATTGGTTCCTAGCAGATCGTGGATCCATTAGATTGGTCAGTTTTTATCGCTCATGTAAATACAACCTTTCAATTTTTCTTTGATCATAGTCTCTTATTATATAAAAAATACTGCAACAAACTTTCATTCGAAACATTTCAAGATTGTTGTTTAAGACTAATTTAAATTAGTAACGTGTCAGGATTCTTCTGGATCAACTCTAATTCGAACGGTTTCAAGCTTGTGTTGTCGGATCCATTTTAATTAGTAACGTTTCAAGCTTATTTCGGATCAACTTCAGTTAGAAAAGTTTAAAGCTCATTATTTTTGATCAACTTCAATGAAATATGAAACTAAATACCTAAAAAAAGCACAAGAACAGATGTGAAGTAAAAGGGTACAAGAAAAATGGAAAAAGGCACGAGAAAAAGAGCTGATTGGAAAAAGGGCAGAAAAAAGCTGAAAAAAGGCTTGAGAAAAGAAGGTGGAAAGAAAAAAAGGCACAAGAAAAGCTGGAAGGAAAAAAGACACCAGAAAAGATGGAAAGATAAAAGCACGAAAAAAGCTGGAAAGAAAAAAGGCATGTGAAAAAAAGCTAGAAAGAAAAGGACATAGTAAAGCAAGCTGGAAATAAAAGGGTCACGGGAAAAGAAACTGGAAAGGAAAAAAATCACGGAAAAAAAGTTGGAAAGAATAGAAAAGCACGAGAAGAGAAAATAAGAAAAAGGGCACGAAAAAAGAAGCCGGAAAGAAAAAAGACACGAGAAAAGAAGCAGGAAAAAAGACTCGAGAAAAAAAGCTAGGAACTAAAAAGGGAACGAGAAAAAAACTGGGAAGTAAAAAGATCACGAGAAATGAAGCTGGAAATAGAAAGGACACAGTAAAGCAAGCTTGAAGGAAAAAGGGGCACAGTAAAGCAAGTTGGAGAAAATGCACGAGGAAAGGTGGGGGAAAAGCACGAGAAAAAAGTTGGGAAGAAAAAAGCTACAAAAAAATGCCGAGTAAAAGATCGCACGAAATTAGTTGGGAAGAAAAAGTTCCCAAGAAAGGACACCAAGAAGAAAAAGGTAACAAGACAAAAAATTGGAAAAAGAGCGTGAAAGTTAACTGGAAAAAAGGGCAAGAGAAAAAACTGGAAAGAAAAAGGGCACGAGAAAAGAAGCTGGAAAAGAAGGAGGGCACGAGAAAAAAGCTGAGAAAAAGGGGTACAAGAAAGGAAGTTTAGAAGAAAAACGCTACTAGAAAAAAACTGAGAAGAAAAAGGACACAAAAAGAGTAGCAATGAAGGAAAAGGGCACGGGAAAAGAAGCTGGGCAAAAGGCCACTAGACATTTGCTGGGAGGAAAAAAGGTACTAGAAAAAAATTGTAAGAGTAGAAATGGTACGAGAAAAAAGCTCGAAAGTAAAAAATGTTCGAGAAAAAAACTGAAGAGAAAAAGATGACGAAAAAAGAAGCTGCGAAGAAGGGCCAAGAGAGAAAGCTCGGGGATTATAAAAAAAAGGCACGAGAATGGAAGTTGGGAAGAAAAGGGTCACAACAGAGGAAGCTGAGAAGTAAAAGGGCTCGAAAAAGGCAGATGGGAAATAAAAATGCTCGAGAAAGGAAGCTGGGGAGTAAAAAGTGCACGAGAAAGGAAGCTGGGAAAAAGCATTAGAAAGGAAGCTAGGAATAAAAGTAATAACGAGATAAGTTGGAAAGAAAGAAAGATCGAAAAATAAGGTGAGAAGAAAAAAAGGCACGAGAAAAGTAGTGGAAGAAAAAAGGGCACGAGAAGAGTAGTGGAAGAAAAAAGGGCACGAGAAGAGAAGCTTGGAAGGAAAATGGCACGATAAAGGAAGCTAGGAAGGAAAAACCACGAAAAAAGAGGCTTGGAAGAAAAAAGCCACGCGAAAAGAAGCTTGGAAGAAAAAGGCTACACGAAAAGTAGTTGGGAAGAAAAAGGCCACGAGAAAAGAAGCTGGAAAGAAAAAGGGCACGAGAAAAGAAGCTGGAAAGAAAAAGGGCACGAGAAAAGAAGCTGATTGGGGAAAGGGAGCGAGAAAAGAAATAAATAATGCCGGGATAAAGAGGGAAGAGAAGAAAGCTTGGGCGAGAAAGATCTTGAGACAGGAAGTTGATGTGGGAAAAAGCTAGCGAAAGAAAGCTGGTGAGGGGAAGGCAAGAGAAAGGAAGCTCCCTTTCTCTTACCTTTCCCCACCTCAGCTCCTTTTTTCTTGCCTTTCCCCACCTAAGCTTCCTTTCTCCTGATTTTCCCTACCCTCAGCTTCTTTTTTCAGAGAAAGTGAGCTGAGATGGGGAAAGGCAAGAGAAAGGGAGATGAGATAGGGAAAGGCTGGAGAAAGGAAGCTGGGGCGGGAAATAGCAAGAGAAAGGATGCTGGGTTAATGAATAGAAAAAGAAAGGAAGCTCTGGCGAGGAATCGTAAGAGAAAGGAAGCTGGTGAGAGATGCTCTGGAAAAAAAGTTGCGGTTGGGAAAGAGCACTAGAAAGGAAGCTGCCAGGGGAGAAAAGGAAAGAAATAATCTGGGTTGGAGAAAGGGCACGAAAAAAGAAAGCTGGGTTGGAGAAAGGGCACGAGAAAAGAAAGCTGGAGTCGGAAAAGACAAACGAAATAGAATTGGCAAGAGAAAAAGAGCTGGGTTCGAGGAAAGCTAGAGTAAAGAAAGATGGGGTGAGGAATGGACAAGAAAGGAAGCTGGAATGGAGAAAGGTCATGGGAAAGAAACATGAGATAAAGAATGCATGAGAAAGGAACTCATGAGAGAGAAAACACAAAAAAGCAGCTGAATTGGGGAATTGCAAGAGAAAGACGCCTAGTCTGAGAAGTGTATGTAAAAGAAAACTGGTGTTGGAAAAGGGTACGAGAAAGGAAATTGGGGTTGGGAAAAGGCGAGGTAGAAAGCTAGGATGAGGAAAGGGTACAAAAGAAAGAGAGCTGGAGTGAGGAAAGGGCACAAGAGAAAGAGAGCTGGGGTGAGGAAAGGGCACAAGAGAAAGAGAGCTGGGGTGAGGAAAGGGCACAAGAGAAAGAGAGCTGGGGTGAGGAAAGGGCACAAGAGAAAGAGAGCTGGGGTGAGGAAAGGGCACAAGAGAAAGAGAGCTGGGGTGAGGAAAGGGCACAAGAGAAAGAGAGCTGGGGTGAGGAAAGGGCACAAGAGAAAGAGAGCTGGGGTGAGGAAAGGGCACAAGAGAAAGAGAGCTGGGGTGAGAAAAGGTCACAAGAGAAAGAGAGCTGGGGTGAGGAAAGGGCACAAGAGAAAGAGAGCTGGGGTGAGAAAAGGGCACAAGAGAAAAAGAGCTGGGGTGAGAAAAGGGCACAAGAGAAAGAGAGCTGGGGTGAGAAAAGGGCACAAGAGAAAGAAAGCTGGGGTGAGAAAAGGGCAAAAGAGAAAGAGAGCTGGGGTGAGAAAAGGGCACAAGAGAAAGAGAGCTGGGGTGAGAAAAGGGCACAAGAAAGGAAGCTGGGGTGAGAAAAGGGCACAAGAAAGGAAGCTGGGGTGAGAAAAGGGCACAAGAAAGGAAGCTGGGGTGAGAAAAGGGCACAAGAAAGGAAGCTGGGGTGAGAAAAGGGCACAAGAAAGGAAGCTGGGGTGAGAAAAGGGCACAAGAAAGGAAGCTGGGGTGAGAAAAGGGCACAAGAAAGGAAGCTGGGGTGAGAAAAGGGCACAAGAGAAAGGAAGCTGGGGTGAGAAAAGGGCACAAGAAAGGAAGCTGGGGTGAGGAAAGGGCACAAGAAAGGAAGCTGGGGTGAGGAAAGGGCACAAGAAAGGAAGCTGGGGTGAGGAAAGGGCACAAGAAAGGGAGCTGGGGTGAGGAAAGGGCACAAGAAAGGGAGCTGGGGTGAGGAAAGGGCACAAGAAAGGGAGCTGGAGTGAGGAAAGGGCACAAGAAAGGGAGCTGGAGTGGGGAAAGGGCACAAGAAAGGGAGCTGGAGTGAGGAAAGGGCACAAGAAAGGGAGCTGGAGTGAGGAAAGGGCACAAGAAAGGAAGCTGGAGTGAGGAAAGGGCACAAGAAAGGAAGCTGGAGTGAGGAAAGGGCACAAGAAAGGAAGCTGGAGTGAGGAAAGGGCACAAGAAAGGAAGCTGGAGTGAGGAAAGGGCACAAGAAAGGAAGCTGGAGTGAGGAAAGGGCACAAGAAAGGAAGCTGGAGTGGGGAAAGGGCACAAGAAAGGGAGCTTGAGTGAGGAAAGGGCACAAGAAAGGGAGTTTGAGTGAGGAAAGGGCACAAGAAAGGGAGTTTGAGTGAGGAAAGGGCACAAGAAAGGGAGTTTGAGTGAGGAAAGGGCACAAGAAAGGGAGTTTGAGTGAGGAAAGGGCACAAGAAAGGGAGTTTGAGTGAGGAAAGGGCACAAGAAAGGGAGTTTGAGTGAGGAAAGGGCACAAGAAAGGGAGTTTGAGTGAGGAAAGGGCACAAGAAAGGGAGTTTGAGTGAGGAAAGGGCACAAGAAAGGGAGTTTGAGTGAGGAAAGGGCACAAGAAAGGGAGTTTGAGTGAGGAAAGGGCACAAGAAAGGGGGTTTGAGTGAGGAAAGGGCACAAGAAAGGGGGTTTGAGTGAGGAAAGGGCACAAGAAAGGGAGTTTAGTGAGGAAAGGGCACAAGAAAGGGAGTTTAGTGAGGAAAGGGCACAAGAAAGGGAGTTTAGTGAGGAAAGGGCACAAGAAAGGTAGCTGGAGTGAGGAAAGGGCACAAGAAAGGGAGCTTGAGTGAGGAAAGGGCACAAGAAAGGGAGCTTGAGTGAGGAAAGGGCACAAGAAAGGGAGCTGGAGTGAGGAAAGGGCACAAGAAGGTGAACTTGGGTGAGGAAAGGGCACAAGAGAAAGAGAGCTGGGGTGAGAAAGAGAGCTGGGGTGAGAAAAGGGCACAAGAGAAAGAGAGCTGGGGTGAGAAAAGGGCACAAGAGAAAGAGAGCTGGGGTGAGAAAAGGGCAAAAGAGAAAGAGAGCTGGGGTGAGAAAAGGGCACAAGAGAAAGAGAGCTGGGGTGAGAAAAGGGCACAAGAGAAAGAGAGCTGGGGTGAGAAAAGGGCACAAGAAAGGAAGCTGGGGTGAGAAAAGGGCACAAGAAAGGAAGCTGGGGTGAGAAAAGGGCACAAGAAAGGAAGCTGGGGTGAGAAAAGGGCACAAGAGAAAGAGAGCTGGGGTGAGAAAAGGGCACAAGAAAGGAAGCTGGGGTGAGAAAAGGGCACAAGAAAGGAAGCTGGGGTGAGAAAAGGGCACAAGAGAAAGGAAGCTGGGGTGAGAAAAGGGCACAAGAAAGGGAGCTGGGGTGAGGAAAGGGCACAAGAAAGGGAGCTGGGGTGAGGAAAGGGCACAAGAAAGGGAGCTGGAGTGGGGAAAGGGCACAAGAAAGGGAGCTGGAGTGGGGAAAGGGCACAAGAAAGGAAGCTGGAGTGGGGAAAGGGCACAAGAAAGGGAGCTGGAGTGAGGAAAGGGCACAAGAAAGGGAGCTGGAGTGAGGAAAGGGCACAAGAAAGGAAGCTGGAGTGAGGAAAGGGCACAAGAAAGGAAGCTGGAGTGAGGAAAGGGCACAAGAAAGGGAGCTGGAGTGAGGAAATGGTACAAGAAAGGGAGTTTGAGTGAGGAAAGGGCACAAGAAAGGGAGTTTGAGTGAGGAAAGGGCACAAGAAAGGGAGTTTGAGTGAGGAAAGGGCACAAGAAAGGGGGTTTGAGTGAGGAAAGGGCACAAGAAAGGGAGTTTGAGTGAGGAAAGGGCACAAGAAAGGGAGTTTGAGTGAGGAAAGGGCACAAGAAAGGGAGTTTGAGTGAGGAAAGGGCACAAGAAAGGGAGTTTGAGTGAGGAAAGGGCACAAGAAAGGGAGTTTGAGTGAGGAAAGGGCACAAGAAAGGGAGTTTGAGTGAGGAAAGGGCACAAGAAAGGGAGTTTGAGTGAGGAAAGGGCACAAGAAAGGGAGTTTGAGTGAGGAAAGGGCACAAGAAAGGGGGTTTGAGTGAGGAAAGGGCACAAGAAAGGGGGTTTGAGTGTGGAAAGGGCACAAGAAAGGGAGTTTAGTGAGGAAAGGGCACAAGAAAGGGAGTTTAGTGAGGAAAGGGCACAAGAAAGGGAGTTTAGTGAGGAAAGGGCACAAGAAAGGGAGTTTAGTGAGGAAAGGGCACAAGAAAGGTAGCTGGAGTGAGGAAAGGGCACAAGAAAGGGAGCTTGAGTGAGGAAAGGGCACAAGAAAGGGAGCTTGAGTGAGGAAAGGGCACAAGAAAGGGAACTTGGGTGAGGAAAGGGCACAAGAAAGGGAACTTGGGTGAGGAAAGGGCACAAGAAAGGGAACTTGGGTGAGGAAAGGGCACAAGAAAGGGAACTTGGGTGAGGAAAGGGCACAAGAAAGGGAACTTGGGTGAGGAAAGGGCACAAGAAAGGGAACTTGGGTGAGGAAAGGGCACAAGAAAGGGAACTGGGGTGAGGAAAGGGCACAAGAAAGGGAACTTGGGTGAGGAAAGGGCACAAGAAAGGGAACTTGGGTGAGGAAAGGGCACAAGAAAGGGAACTGGGGTGAGGAAAGGGCACGAGACAGGGAGCTTAGGAAGAGAAAGTGCACCAGAAATTATGCTGGGGTGGGGAATAGCAATACCAAGGAAGCTGGTCATAGCGATGAAGGAGAAAGAAACTGATTGGGGAAAGGGCACGAGAAATGAACGTGGATAAGGGAAAGACAAGAGAAAGGAAGCTAGTGTTAGGAATACACGAGTAAGGAAGCTGGGGTGAGGAAAGCGCAGGAGAAATTAAGCTAGGTGGGGAATAGCAAGAGAAAAGTAGCTTAGTGAGAGATGCACGAAAAAGAAAAGTGGGATAGGAAAAGGCACGAAAACTGAAGCCGAAAAAATAGGGTACAAGAAAGAAAACTCGGGAAAATTGGACAAAAAGTGGAAACTGATAAGAAAAGGGACCGAGAAATGAAGCTGAGAAAAGGGCAGGAGAAAGAAGCTAAGAAATAAAATGGCAATATTGACAAACAGGGCGAGTATAAAATTATAAATTTGTGTCTCTGTAAATGTAAAACATTTAATATATTAAGCAAAAAGCGACATTTTCTGATTTTGTATTAACACATTTTTGGATTTTACCGTTTATTTAAACAAGGCTGTTGTGTATAGATTGTATATGCGTTCTTAAATGTAAAATTTATTATATGTAAATTATTTTATTAGATGGAAAATATTTTTATTGTTCAAAAATCTCTTCCACATGGTGAAGCTATGAGTAATATCTTATATTCTATTTTCTTCCTCGAGAGTTATCCACAAATTGCCATTATGTATGGATTGCGAGATTATTGTTGCAAAAGCAAAAACAGCGAAGTATTGTTTGAAATTTAAATTGTTTGCTTTTATTGAGCGAAGAATAATTATTTTGAAGAAACCATAAAAATCCGACGAAGAATAGCAGAGTTTGGATATGGAAACGGAAAGAATTGCATTGTTGATAGGTGCGTGGGCGTGAAGCAAGATATTGCAGAAGTAGTTTGCAGATATGGGACAAGGAGAAATAGAAAAGATTATGAGGTGAAATGGTATTCCAAAGATTTATTTTATATCGAAAAACGATGGAATAGAAAAATAAATTTTTTTTTGCGAGCATATCAGAGAGAGAGAGAGAGAGAGAGAGAGAGAAAGAGAGAGAGAGAAAGAGAGAGAGAGAGAAAGAGAGAGAGAGAGAGAGAGAGAGACAGACAGACAGACAGACAGACAGAGAAAGAGACGTAGTGTTTTTTTAGATGGAAAAAAACAAACAAAAAGATAAAAAGGAAAAAGAGGAAGTGAGAAACGACAATTAGAGAAAGGACAGATGAAAATTAGAGAGAGACAGAGCGAAGATGATGGAGAAAAAGAGAAGAGGTTAAACCAGAGAGAGGTGAAGAGAGAGAGGAAGAAAAGTAATAAGAAAGAAGAGGGAAAAGAAAGGGGAGGAGTGAAGAGATAGAGAAGGGTTTAACTTAGAGAGGGGTGCAGAGAGAGAGAGAGAGAGAGAGGGGGGTGCAGAGAGAGAGAGAGAGGGGTGCAGAGAGAGAGAGAGGGGGTGCAGAGAGAGAGAGAGGGGGTGAAGAGAGAGAGAGGGGTGAAGAGAGAGAGAGGGGTGAAGAGAGAGAGAGAGAGGGGTGAAGAGAGAGAGAGAGGGGTGAAGAGAGAGAGAGAGAGGGGTGAAGAGAGAGAGAGAGAGAGGGGTGAAGAGAGAGAGAGAGAGGGGTGAAGAGAGAGAGAGAGGGGTGAAGAGAGAGAGAGAGAGAGGGGTGAAGAGAGAAAGAGAGGGGTGAAGAGAGAAAGAGAGGGGTGAAGAGAGAAAGAGAGGGGTGAAGAGAGAAAGAGAGGGGTGAAGAGAGAGAGAGAGAGAGAGAGAGAGAGGGGTGAAGAGAGAGAGAGAGGGGTGAAGAGAGAGAGGGATGAAGAGAGAGAGAGGGGTGAAGAGAGAGAGAGGGGTGAAGAGAGAGAGAGGGGTGAAGAGAGAGAGAGAGGGGTGAAGAGAGAGAGAGAGAGAGGTGAAGAGAGAGAGAGAGAGGGGGGAAGAGAGAGAGAGAGAGGGGTGAAGAGAGAGAGGGGTGAAGAGAGAGAGGGGTGAAGAGAGAGAGGGGTGAAGAGAGAGAGAGGGGTGAAGAGAGAGAGATGGGTGAAGAGAGAGAGAGAGGGTGAAGAGAGAGAGAGAGAGGGTGAAGAGAGAGAGAGGGGTGAAGAGAGAGAGAGGAGTGAAGAGAGAGAGAGGAGTGAAGAGAGAAAGAGGAATGAAGAGAGAGAGAGGGGTGAAGAGAGAGAGAGAGAGGGGTGAAGAGAGAGAGAGAGAGAGAGGGGCGAAGAGAGAGAGAGAGGGGCGAAGAGAGAGAGAGAGGGGCGAAGAGAGAGAGAGGGGTGAAGAGAGAGAGGGGTGAAGAGACAGAGAGGGGTTAAGAGAGAGAGAGGGGTTAAGAGAGAGAGAGGGGTTAAGAGAGAGAGAGGGGTTAAGAGAGAGAGAGGGGTTAAGAGAGAGAGAGATTAAGAGAGAGAGAGGTGAAGAGAGAGAGAGGTGAAGAGAGAGAGAGAGGTGAAGAGAGAGAGAGAAAGGTGAAGAGAGAGAGAGAGGGGGTGAAGAGAGAGAGAGAGGGGTGAAGAGAGAGAGAGAGAGGGGTGAAGAGAGAGAGAGAGAGGGGTGAAGAGAGACGGGTGGACAGACAGAGAGAGACAGGCGAACAGACAGAGAGAGACGGGCGAACAGGCAGAGAGGTTAAAAGAAAGAGAGAGGGGGAAGAGAGAGAGACTGTGAAGAGAGAGACTGTGAAGAGAGAGAGACTGTGAAGAGAGAGAGAGACTGTGAAGAGAGAGAGAGACTGTGAAGAGAGAGAGAGACTGTGAAGAGAGAGAGACTGTGAAGAGAGAGAGAGACTGTGAAGAGAGAGAGAGACTGTGACGAGAGAGAGACTGTGACGAGAGAGAGAGACTGTGACGAGAGAGAGGGTATAGAGAGTGAGAGGGTGTAGAGAGAGAGAGGGGGTGACAAATAAGGCGAGAAAGGAGAGGAATTATAAAGAGAGAGAGAGAGAGAGAGAGAGAAAAGGAGCTGTACAGAGAGAAAGTTGTGACGAGAGTCAGAGTGGTGAAGAGAGAGAGAGAGAGAGAGAGGGGTAAAGAGTTAGAAAGAGGTTTAGAGAGAGAAGTGTGAAGAGAAAGAGTGCAGTGAAGAGAGAGAGAGAGAGAGCGGTGAAGAGAGACAGATAGAGTAGTGAAGAGAGAGAGAGAGAGCGGTGAAGGGAGAGAAAGAGAGCGGTGAAAAGCAGTGAAGAGAGAAAGTGGTAAATAAAGAGAGAGAAAGCGGTGTAGAGAGAGAGAGAGAGAGAAACCGGCGTAGGGAGAGAGATAGATATAAAGAGAGAGAGAGAGAGAGAGAGAGAGGTGGGGAGAGATAGCGGTGTGTAGACCGGTAAGGAGAGCAAGAGAGCGATTAAAAGAAAGAGGACAAGAGAGAGAGGAGTGTGAAGAGAGAAGTGTGGAGAGAGAGAGGTAAAAGTGTAGGAGAGAGCGGTTAAGAGAGAGGGAGAGCGGTTTAAATAGAGAGAGCAGTGTGAATAGAGGGGGGGAGAGAGAGAAGTGTGAAAAAAATTAGAGAAGTGTGAAGAGAGAAAAGTGTGAAAATAAAGAGAAATGCGAAAAGAGAAAGAAGTTTGAAAGACAATGAGAGAGAAGGGTAAAGAGAGAGAGAGAGAGCAGTGAAGACAGAGCGATGGGAAGAAAAAGAGAGTGCAGGAGAGAAAGGTGAAGAGAGAGAGAGAGAGAGGGGGGAAGAAATGGAGATAATGAAAAAATGGTATACGAGAGAGTGGAAAGATAGGGAGAGAGTATAGAGATTGAAGGTTCAGAGATAGAGAGAGAGAGACGAAGACAGATAAAGAAAGAGATAGGGTTAAAGAAGAGAAAGGTGAAGAGGTAGAGATGGGTTAAAGGGGAAGGAGAGCTTAAAAGAGTTTAAGAAAGAGAGACAAAAAACAAAACAATGGAAGCGAAACCAGGAGTAAAGAAAGAAAGCAGAGATTAGGGGAAAGATAAAAGAAGAGAGACGTGAAAATACGTGAGAGATACGTTGAATTTTTTTAAAGAGAGAAACAAAAAATAAACAAGTTTTGCAACAAATACTGGACTAGGAAAAATTGCCTCCAAATAATTTTTCAGATATTATCCACAAAATGCAAACAAGAAACCAAAAACAAGACACAAGCAATACCTGTTCGCTTAAGCATAGAAGAATGGCTTAGTTTTTCTCTCTTATTTTCAAATTGAATTGCCCCCCTTTGCTTTTCTTGAATCAACAACATTCAAGGACACACAATTAGTGAGAAGACAATGTTGTCGTTGCCATTTGTATGCAACGGTGTTTCAGGCGTTGCTTTTACAGTGGTAATTGTTTCATTGTTACACTAAAGATTAAAGTTATTACAATCTTTGTTAGCTCGGATGAGCACTCACTAGTGCGGCGATACCGTCATTCTTATATTAAACATATTTATAATTGATTTTTATTATTTGGAAGTTTACGAGGAGAAATTTACCGCCTTGACCAATTAAGTTAACTAGCAAAAATAGAATTGTAATGTTGAGGAATGTAGATGTGTAAGAAAAGAAAAAAACAAGATGAGGAGGAAAGACAGAAAGATTAAGGGGGATAATAAGAAGGGGGAGTTAGTTGCGTCTAACTGCAACGAAATGTAGCACCAGGCCGGAAGATGGAGAACAAATAACTGCCTTTGAGGAGCCCTAGTCGGAAGAAAGAAAATCTGAATAAAGATCTTGTAAGGACGCCCAAAGCGACTAACCGATGTCACGAGTTACAAGATGCTGCCTAGAAGGATGAAGCGCAATTATACCGCGTTTCGATATAGGGCTCAACCACCTGAAAGAATCAACTGTGCAAAGGAAAGTGATAAATAGATAGATAGATAGAGAGGGTTGAAGGTATAAAGAAAGAAGGTAAAGGGAGAAGGCGGGTTAAAGAGATAATGAAAGTGAGTCAGAGAGAAGAGATTGAAGAGAAAAAAAGAGGTTCAAAAAGAAAAAGGAGAAACATAGGAAGGAGTCAAACAAAAAAGTGTGCAAAACGAAACGAAGCTGAAAAACGGAAGTAAGAAATTAACTAAGAAAGGCCGAGGAGACATAGGAAAAACACTGAAAAAACAAAAAACGCAAAACTATAGTTTTCTTAAAAAAAAACATGCGTTACAAACAAACAAGGAATGTCACAAAATCAAATAAGATGAAAACTAATTCAAAGCATAACAGACCAAAAAAAAAAAAATAAAATAAAAAACTGAACTTACTTGTTGGTCCTATCCATGCCCAAGCCCCTCCATCCAACACATGCAATGTGTAGATCAGTAACAGGCCGCAAATGTACTTCAGAGGGCACATTGAACTTACCTACAAAAAAGGAAAATGCAAAATTATATACAATACTAAGACACTTATTTTGTTTTATTTAAGAAAAGCGATAAGGTCGGTGCAAAAGTCCTTACCGGTTTGTTAAATAACTATTTTAAACCATTGACATTTATTTCGTACACATTTTTATTACTTAAACATATCACCCTGGTTAGTTTCTAACATTTCTCTGCAATATTCTAACCCATGTGGATCCGAAAACAACTTTTTTGGTCAGTAGAAAAAAAAAGTTATATTCCATCATGATAATGTTCGTGATTACCCCGCACTATTAAACAAAGATCTAAGAGAATTTTGTTATTGAAATCTTGCCGCATCCTGCGTATTCTCATGGCCTAGTCACCTTGAATTATCACTTATTTCGGTGATTTTCAAACTATTTAGATGGTCAAGTGAACATTACGAGACTTAATATCATGAATGAGATTCATATTGCATATCAAAACCTAAAAATAAATTACATGCGAGGCATTTACAAGATCGTTGACAGATGAAAGCAAGCTATAGAGAGTAAAAATTGATATTGGTTTCAATAAAGATTATTAAAAAATAGTACAGTATTAAAAAACATCAATAGTGTGCTTATGTTAATCGCCGTATTGCCGAAATATAAATTCAAAAAAACATCACAATGATCGGTTCATTAGTTTAAGAGATTACAATGTATTTACACATCCATACATATACATGTCTATCTATATTTCTTTAAATAATAATCCTCAACGATTTCCCTAGACGAATTCATAATTAAAGTATACTCTAACTTAACATCTAAATCTGACCCCCAAGATCGCCATGGACATGGAATATGTGCCTACATTAAAGATGGCTTTCCATGTGGTAGGGATATCTCCAAAGAGCACCTTAATTTACCTTATATGTGCTTCCGGGTCGCACTAGCTTATACCATTGCATTTATATTTGCCCTCTATCGCCCCCACAACAATGGGGTTACTATTTTTAAGAGCATATCTGAAAAAATTGACCACATCCTGTCTGCTCATCCTTCAACTAACATTCACATTTGCGGTGACTTAAATGTCCATAATGTGGAATGGCTGACCCACTCAAATAAGACCGATGACGAGGGGAGGTTTTGTCATGATTTTGCAACTGACTATGACCTCACTCAGATTGTTCACGAACCCACCCATGTGCCCGATACTACCGGTCAGTATGCAAGCCTTCTAGACCTTTTCCTCACAACTTCCCCTGAGCTATGTTCATGTTCCGTTCTATCTCCTCTGGGATCCTCCGACCACTCCGTTGTAGCAGTTAAGATAAAAATGAAATGTAATAAGTCCTCAGACGTACCTCTCCACCGTACTGTATATCGATACTCTATGGCTGACTGAGATAGCTTCCGTACATTTATATCTGATCTACCTCTGCATTTCATGATTAAAAAGGATGTGTCCTCTATAGTATCAGACCTGACCGAATGGTTAACCATAGGCATAGACCGATTCATACCATCCATAAAATTCCAACAAAAAACTGACAGCTAGCCATGGTTCTCCCCAGAATGTGCTGCTGCCATCGCGCACAGAAATCACTTTTTCCATAGCTACCAACGGAATAGATGTACTGAGACTAAAGCTGCTTTCAGGAACGCCAGAACTACTGTAAAAAAGTAATAAAAATGCAAGAGAGCTATATGCTCAGTCTGTTAAATCCAAAGTAGCTGATCAACGGCTCGGTTCCCACCAGTTTTGGTAAATAGCAAACAGGATCCTGAACAGAAACGTGTGTTTTATCCTAACCATCACCAATGGACATGAGGTCATCTCGTCAGCATAAGACTATTTTCCAAGAACTGTGCAGCTTATTCTACCCTATGAGACGAAGGTCATCAACTTCCCGTATTTCCACCTATAAGGGAAAACACGCTATGCAACATACACATATCTGTGCGTGAGGTCGCACAGCTAATCAAGAACCTTGATTCCAGTAAAGCAGCTGGCCCTGACGGCATTCCAGTTATAGAGCTGAAAACGCTCCAACCAGAACTTGCCCCCGTACTCAAAAGCTGCTTAAACGTTGCCTTAAGGAGAAGTGCTTCCCAACACCCTGAAAACGTCATCAGTATGTCCTGTGAAAAGTAATCTCCCTCTCAGTACAGACCAAAGTCTCCTGTGTGTCATGAGTAAGTTGTTGGAATCCATATTAAATAAAGTAGTAGTTAACCACCTCAACAGAAACAACTTTCTTAGTGACATGCAATATGGTTTCCGCTCTGCAAGATCTACTGCAGATGAGCTAACGGTTATATCTCATAGGATAAGTGAATCTTTTGACAAATGCTTCATTTCCAGAGCAATTGCTCTTGACATATCAAAGGCCTTCGATAAGGTATGGCATAAATGCCTACTTCACAAGATTTCCAACTACAGTATCACTGGAAATGGTTTCTCAATCATTAAATTGTTTCCCTCCGATAGGCTCATAAGAGTAGTCGTTGATGGGCAGAAATCAGAGGCCCACAGTATTAATGCTGGAGTCCCTCGGGGGTCCATCCTGGGCCCAACTCTCTTCCTGATCTACATCAATGATCTCCCAAAACACATACTTAAATCATTTGTTGACATCTATGCTGATGACACAAACATCTATGGCAACACATTAAAGGCCGTAAATGACAAAGTTCTCTCTAATTCTCCCTCCTCTTATCTTGAGAACGCGGTACAGTGGGGGAAGAGGTGGCTGGTCCATTTTAATGCATACAAAACCAAACTTCTATCTTTACATCATCAACGCTCTGATCCCCATCTGGCATCAATTGAAATGGATGGTTCTCGTCTTGGGGAGGCTCGATGTTTTGACAAGCTTCCGGGTTTGACCTTTACTCCTGATCTAAAATGGAACACGTACATCAGGTTTGTTGCCAAGGACCCTGGGGAAATGGTGGGATCCTTCTAACGCTCCAGAAGATATCTCACTATTGATGCAATTCTCTATCTGTATAAAAGCCAAGTACGTCCAGGGATGGAGTACTGCTGCCACATATGGGCAGGAGCTGCTAAAAACAGCCTATCCTGCCTTTAAAGAGTACAAAATAGACTTTGTAGCTTAGTGGGGGATGTCCTTTTCTCTTCCCAGCAGCCTCTCTCCCACAGAAGAGACGTTGCGAGCCTGTCTTTGTTATATCGTTATTTCCATGGCAAGTGCTTGTCTGAGCTCCAATCTCTCGTCCCCCTTCGTCAATCTTTCACAAGAAACACTCGTCTGGCTGAAACTACTGTCAATAATGTTCCCCACTCTTTATCTGTGCCTAAATCAAAACGATTCCATGAGCAGAGCTTCTTTCTCAGAAGTGAACGACTGTGGATCTCTCTTCCGCTTGCCTGTTTCCAACCTGACTACAACTTGGATGTCTTCAAGTCCAACATAAACAAATTTCTAACAAACCGCCCGCTCCAATACTAATGATTACTACAATACTATCTCATTGATTACTGCATACGCAATAACCCTTATCCCTGAGTGGCCTCCGGGCCTTGATAAGTGGTGACCTTCATGTAACCCCCCCCCAAAAAAAACGATCATTCCGATTATTTGTAAATTTAAATTTCGGTTACAAAAAAAAAAAAAAAATGAATCCTAAATCATGGTGCTTTTCTCTTCGTTTTAAATGTAGAAGTGAATTTTATATTTACATTTTCAATAAGCGTCTTACATGTATTTCTTTGTGCATATAGCCGATGTTGTTTTCACACAAATCATCAGAGCGAAATAAATATTATAGACAGTTAGAGATAAGTGGATGGAATAAAAATAAAAAATATAAAAAAAAATAATTTGTTTCAAGGAAAGAAAAACATAAATTTTGGAAATCCAATAATACTAAAGAATCATGTGCGGGGATATATATCTCCACAATAAAAGTACACTTAACCGCATGTGAAAAACATGCCGCCACGCTATTTTTGCATATTATATATATATATATATATATATATATATATATATATATATATTATATGTATATAATATATATATATATTATATGTATATTATATATATATTATATGTATATTATATATATATTATATGTATATTATATGTATATAATATATATATATATATATTATATGTATATTATATATATATTATATGTATATTATATATATATTATATAGATCTCAATAATTACTACACTGTGGACGCCCAGGCGTCCTTACTTGCTTAGATCTCGTATTATAACAAAGTTGCAATAAAAATAGTTTGTAAAGCCACAAAATATAAGTCGCAGTATAAACAACGCCGGGTAAATATAGTTATTACTATGAAATAAATTTCATAAGGATCGATGTTTAAAAAATAAGCAAAAGTATGTAGACAATCCTGGGATGAGCGACGAGCGGACTAAATAATATGCAGGTGGGAGGACAAAATATAACATCTAGAGATGGCAGTAGTCGTGAAGTATCGTCATTTCCGTCCAGGAATAACGTAGTTTCTTCTCTAACAACTAAATCTGATACCAATCGGAGATGTGTAATGATCTATATACAAAAATAAGCGGTGCGCGTGCGGCAACTGTGTTTGTGTCCGTATTTTGATTAAATACATTTCCCCCTTTTGGCTGTCTAAGAAAATGAGTGAATGCTCATCTTTTTCAAACGAATAAAACCTCAATTTTAAATACGATTTCTGTATTTATGTTCAGGCTTCGTCATGAAAAAAAAAACGTATATACTTGAATTATACATTGCATGTGGAAAACTTTCACTTTGCCCATCGTAAATACTTGTCGGTCTACACCTTTCTTTACTAGTACATAATTGAAAAGAGAAGATTTGGTAGTTTTTTTTCCCGTCATAGCATATTCCATAGCCTAGGGCATTATCCATTTTGCCGATGAGAAACGTAACACCAAATTGAAATCAGTAGTCAGATCATAAATAATTTATTATACAAACTTATATTTTAATTAACACTAACAACTCCATTGAGATTTGTCTTTAAGTAGTTTTCTGAAGATGAGCGAAAAGCAAAATGAGTGTAATCTGAGAATGCGGTGTTAATGGTCAAATTTAAAGCGATGGAATAGAGAGAGAGAGAGAGAGAGAGAGAGAGACAGAGAGAGAGAGAGAGAGAGAGAGAGAGAGAGAGAGAGAGAGAGAGACTGTACTTGAGAAAGCGAGTGTGATAGAGAATCTTACAAAGAGACGAAGAGAGAATGTTACATAGAGAAAAAGAGAGTGTGTTACAAAGAGAGGAAGAGAAGGGATATGATAAAGTGGAAAAAAAAATAGAGTGATACCAAGAAAGAGATAGAGAAAGACAGAAAGAAAGAAAGAGTGGGATATATATATATATATATATATAGTAGACTCCTGACGCCGGGGTTAAAGGAACTGGTAAAAATCTATTCGAAATGATACTCTTCGAGAAGTCGTAGATTGAACTATTTTTACCGCTGATAGCTAAAAATAATATAAGTAATTAACACATCCGTTCGGCTATGACTGACCAAACAAGGACAATCTACCTTCAGTAGATTAAAAAAAAAAGTTCCAGTTCAAAACTACGTTCTCGAATTTCACATAAATACCCCAAAGTCCGAAATGCAACTGAAAAAGGCAGCAGGTTACTTCGTTCGGATCTTTGTAAAGATAACCGAGATGAGAATAATAATCGGAATAACTCACATGATACACAATATTAATCATCATACGAGAAGCGAGGTAACATAATGATATACAACCGCAATGTAAGGACAATAAATCTAAACTTTTAACGAGACAGCAATGATAGCTTAATACCATGTCCATGATGATAGTCATAGGAGAAACGAAAGTAATTTTAAAGAGATGAAATCATCGGAGAATTTAGGCCATAGGTTGAAGCCCAGGGGAAACACGTTTTTGCCATTATTTCAAAGAGTGCAGATACAATAAAATCAAATTTCGATATAACACTGAAGAGCATAGGTGACAGCAAACTAGTTACCGGACTTGGTAATCAGATTTAAAATGCAGTGGGATCTATTCGCTTACGCATTAAATATCATTTTCGAAAAACGTTTTCTGTTTATCTGTGCCGTTGTCCGTCGACCGCGTTAAACAAAGCACACTATTTTACCCAACGAGAATAGTCAAGTGTTGTCGTCGCAATAGGGTAAAACAATACCTCTCGGCATTTCCCCAACAAACGGAATATCTTTAAACAAGTCGGTGGAGTGAAAAGAGAATGTCTTGACCATTAATTACACGGTTTGGCTTGAAAAGGACCAACTATTCGCAAGAGTCGTAGTCCGTTATTGTTCTAAAATTCTGGAGCATCTGTTCATTGTTTTTCTTTTTTATTCAATCTTCACCCCAAACAAGTAAAGTGCCAATTTGAAGTAGGGACTATTACCGGAGCCAATTTGCGGGGGGCATTATGAAGGGAGAGGAGTGGATAGATGTTTGTTCACATTACACTTGAACTTCTGCATATCAGTACAGTTGGGAAAGCAGAATCCCGGAAGGGAGTTCCAAAGACTTGCAGTTCTGGGAAGAAACTATTGGAATAAAAGGCTTTCCTATACCTAGGGATCTCTATTGTAAAGAGGTGGGACTTAGTTGCTTGTCGGTTTTCTTTTCCAAGAGTAATAGTGCGAAATATAACGCTACCACTTACAGAGTTTTAAAGTCAGTGATTTCATGATTATACAGTGTGACCATCTCGTTTTTAGCTCTCCGAAAATATACCCATTAAATCATTAATGAACTTCACATTGAGTACAGCTAAACTTCTGTCTATACCGGACTTTTTTTAGATTACAGCAATATATGCCGAATAATTTTTTGTTATGTTGTTGTTCAGTGTTATGCGGGGATACTTTAATGATCGTTACATTAGCAAGGTGTATGATACAGAATAAGCTTCTACACAGATAGGGTCTTAAACCCGAATGCTTTTTTCTGTAGCTCTATGGCAAAGACCACGTCTATCAGAACATTTTCTACACTATTTCCAAACTAAAGACGATCATCACAGTCAAAAACCAGGTCATTGCCAAAAAAGTCTATCAGAGCTATTTACAATGTTGTATGACGTAGCCATGTGCGCTTATTATTGGGAAGCAATAAAACAGGCTTGAGTATTTATTAATGAAAATTGGTGGATAAATCAAACTGAAATTTACTTGAAGTTAGTATGCTTGTAGTGTACCAAAAATTATGGGGTTTATTAACCATTCCAGGGTTGGCATGTTTTTGAGCCACTCTGTATACCAAGGTAATTCATCTTATTTTTAGCCATATTAATTCCTACGATCTTCCGTGAACAATAAGAAATATTTCTCTTTCAATTTCCAAGTTTCCACTTTGCATCTGCAGCTGTCGATTCTAGCCATCACTCACATTTTTCAATGCAACCTTGTCTGCTGTCGCCTATGCTCCCACTCTCTATTAAACAGTCTTCCACAGTCATTATTAACTATAGCCAGGGGACATTTTTCAAATCTCCCGGCCAGCATAATGTATCGCAGAAACGCTTGTATACAGTGCCGTTTTATCTTTTATTCTTGCTTTTGGCTTACAACGCAAGGAATACCGAAGCCATTGAATTTTGACACTATTTTATCTCTGGCCAGTATTCAGACTCGCTTCCGCTCAGTGTATCCATAAGAATGTCCTCTTTCTCACGTTTTGCAGAAAAGTACACTACACTTAACTGGCTTTTTTTTCAAGAATTTTAATATTTATCGTTATTCTCCGTTCTATAAAACAAACCACAAGCCTTTTCTCTCAATCAGCGACTTATTACTTGTATCACTGACGTGTTTAATCATAGGCAATTATAATCAATTTTTTCATCCACCCCTATGTCTATTAAACCATTCTTTATCATTCAGTCCAGTTATTCGTTCGTTACTTTTTTCCTAAAGTAAAGGCACCGCTTATCAAGGACCAAAAGCTAATTGAGGATTATGGTCAATGAGTTTCAGATGATTGGTAAGCTAACACAGTGCTGATTGGTAATGATAGAACTTGGCCAGAGATTGATTAATTAAGATAGCTGATCAGCATTAACTTTTTACATTATATTTGGAAAATGACAGCTTGGAAGCAGATCCGTTCCTCAAGACGAGAAGTTCTAATAAAGAAACTTTTTATCATATAATCTTAGTTTAAGTAGATAGAGAGAAAGTCAATTATAGAAAAGTGAAATTGTTGCGAATTATTTACAGAGTGGGCATATATGCAGAGTAGAAAAACAAAATAGTCATTCTAGAAAAGACGACATTATTCCATTTCCGTCTGATGAAAACCGCTTTTCTTTTTTTTTTGTTGCAGACCATCTACTAGTTTGCCAATTCTATACAAATCCTAAGAGCGATATAAGCTTTTTATCGTGTCTGAAAGTGATACAATGTTCAATGAGGGAGATCGAAGATGTATCGCTGCACAACTCATGCTCTCTAACGATCCAAGTTATGACAACAGGACCATTGCCAGCACCCACAAAATGCCTCGCTGGATTGCAACGAAACACAGCGACGTGCTCAGGGTTAAGTAAACAAGGTCTCCAGTCACGGTGATGGTGAGGTTTCAAGTAAGGGCCAAATCATGCCTCATCTTTGAAGTCAACTTGAAATAAAAACCAAAGTGTACCTAGATATGCTGAAGAGTGTGCTGATCCCTTGGTGCAATCATGTGGCCGTTGACAGACCCAGGAGGTTGCAGCAGGACTCGTCGCCGGTCCACAAGCCCAAAGGGACCCGGGCTTGGCTTCAGAACAAATTCTACGGCTTGGTACCCTCCTCTCACTGGCCCCCCTCCCTTCTCGAGCTGGCTCCACTGGACTACTTCGTTTGGTCATGAGTCGAGGACAACACTAACATGACCTCCAACACACCAAAGCTTGTCTGGTCGCCGCTGTCCGTCGAGTATTCTAGTTCCAGCTTCGTACTGAGACGGTGATTGAAACTGAAGGCGATTACATTGAATAGTGCCAGCTTTTCTACAAAATCAAGTTACACGAGTTGATCTTTTCAATAAAAGTTTTAAAATAAATCTGTAGTGTTGTTTTCTTTAAGGCTACAACTTTTCCGTTCCACTCTGTACAAGCTAAGCCGAGCATCTGCCATGAAAATTATAAGGCAGTGTAGACTCGCCACGTTTAGGTAAGACGTTGCGAGCCTGTCAATGCTCTATCGTTATTTTCATAGAAAGTGCTCGTCTAAACTTCAATGTATGGTCCCTTGTTGTTAAACTCACGAACAACACTCATATAGCTAAGACCACTATGTAAAAAAAATCCCCCATTATTTATCTGTGCCAAAACCTAAACGCAGATTTCATAAACACAGCTACTTTCTTAGAACTACACGCCTGTGGAACTCTTTTAGGTTTCCCCACTTGCTAGCTGACTATAATACGGTTGCCTTCATGTCTAACGTAAATCAGTTCTTGACGAGCAGTTTCCTTTGGCCAAATTTCCACTACTAACGAATACTACAATACTGTCCCACTGACCACAATACACTCATCAACACTTATCCTCGAATAGCCCCCAGGACTTGATAAGCCGTGACTCTTTTATTAAAAAAGAAGATGTAGGAATACATAAGATTTCAAAGTCTGTTTTATACCTTATCAAGGCAGTAAATAACACACTTTATCGCTTCCTCCCCGATCTGGCAACAGTACTGCATTCTAATCAGAAGTGGGTTCGTTCGGAAAAATAAAGTATATAAATTGTGTATGTTCCATCCTCAATGAAGGAATTTGAAAAATTAAAATAACGTATAAAAGTTAAATCGGTCTTAAATGTGTCTGTTACAAAAACCGACAGATTTAGCGTCTTACTTGTTTAAAGTGTTAAAAATTTAAAGTTTCTTTAATTGTGACACATTTCATTACAGACCGATGCAAACCTTCAATTAATAACTCTTAATTTTTGACGAGGTCTCAGGTAGGGATGTATACAAAAAGTCGATGTAGAATTAATCAGAAACATTGTCATAACCATTTCCGATTCAGAGGTGGTTGGCAGAAATGATACTTTCGTTTCCTCTATGCAATCTTATAAATGCTCTAAATCTATTTGCTATTATTTTGGAAAATTCTAGTTATTTAAAATGTATAATAGATTGAATAAACGTTGAAATGTTGATTACCTTAGAGAATTAACAGCTTACCAGTGAATAAAAGAAACATTGATTACAAATTCGGAATTTTACGAGAATCGAACACTCAAAGCACGTGTTGGTTTTTGAACCCTACTGCCAACCTCCGTCTTGGCACAATAAATAGAGACAAAAGAAATTTTATTGCTTGAACAAGGAAGCGCCCTTTTCCTCTCCTAATCTCTCTCGTAGTTTCTTCCGTAAAAAAAATGTTCGATTTAACAACCGCTTTTGTACTGTCTTCTCTCGGACAAAAATCGACACGAATCATCTGTCCTTTGGAGATTTGCGCATGTCTTTCGTTTCCGGACAGCCAATTGCAATTTTATTAAACCGACATTTTGAAATTCGTTGCGATGAATTGCGCTCGTCTAATTGAAAACCGACGGAAATAAAGACGAATAATGTTTATAATAAGACGAACTAATGCTATTTAATTAACGAATAATAGTTAAATGAAACGAAACACGATGACTCTCAACAGAAAAGAAAGTGAATCCTACTACTACTACTACTACTACTACTACTACTACTAATGAAGACCTTTCACTGTTAATAAAAACATAAATAAAAACTACGCTTCTAGATTTTTGAGATGGGGATTGATTATTTGTCTTATTTGGATTCTTCGGATTTCTGTTCTCATCTTCAGTGTTATTTTGATAACGTTTAGGTCGATATAAATTTATTTCGAACTCGCGAATCTACACAGAAATTCGAAGGGAACCATTTATTCAATCCACGGGGTTAGCATGCACTTGTATCATCAGACATGACTGGCCAGAAGTTCTAAGTAATTCACAATTGTATTTTTTAGTATTATCTACACTAATGATTGAACTTTTAACCTCAAGAAGAGTTCAATTTGTACTGAATTCTACCAAGTAAATCATTGACTCCATCATGGGTCCACAAAATAATACTTAAGATGAAAACAGGTGTAATAAAAATCCAAAAAATACCAAGTAATTAATAATAACAGAACAAGAAAACAACAATAACAAAAATAAAAAACAATAAAAACTAACAATATCAACTAATAATAACAATAATATTAACACTTTATAATAACAATTAACAGTAATGATAACAATAATAACTATTAAAAATAATAACAGCAACAACTAACAACAATAACAACTAGCAATAATGATAGCAATAACAAACACAACTAGCAGCAATAATGATAATAATAATAATAATAATAATAATAATAATAATAATAATAATAATAACAGTCTTTTTTATGAATTTGTGTATAGAATTGAAAGAGTTCAAATAGGCGATATTTTTTGCTTCCGGTGAACCATTTCTAATATTCTTAAAAAGCTGAAAATAATTACCGATTCCCTTTTAAATTTATAAACATAGAATTGTTTTGGGGCGTAGAGGGTCGCATCACTGTAACATTGTGTACTATGTGTATATATGTTCGCACACGTAAAAACAAACTTTTTGGGGCGATTCAAAGATTTTAATTTTTCCGAGAGTTTAAGATAATAAATATTTATCATTTTATTATTAATAAGAACAATAGAACTTAAGTTTTAAACAAAACCAAATAAAAACAGAATCGTTTTGGCATCAGAAATCAGTTACTAATTTTAGCGAATTCGATACCCAAAACGTCCTAACTTAATTTTCCCGATTCTGCTTAATCGCCCAAACACTTAATTTGATTAACATTTTAAAAGAAAATACCTTATCCGAAGAGGCAGAGTATTAATATGGAGCTCGTTGTCAATATCTTACAAAACAAATCCAGCGTACGATATAAATAAACAACCTCACTGCATTGCTCTGTCTAGTTCAGATTTCAGAGAAACAATTAAACGTATAATATATTAGCCTAGGTGCCCGGCGTGTATGGAGAAAAAAGTGTTAGTAGGCAGGCAGGCAGGCAGGCAGGCTCAAACCCGTACCGCGAAGGAGGAAAATAACGTGAAAATAAAGAAACAAACAAAAACAACAAAAACGTGACGTCTTTTATGTTGCGGCCATCGACAAACCGGAAGTGACGAATGTTTAAATTAAGGTTAGACAATCGAAAAGAGGGAATGACTTGAAAATATCGGCGAAAAGCGAACCCTCACTGTAGAAAAGTGCCAAGTTGAGGGTGAAGGAATGAATGTTTTTGTCCAATTTTTCGATATTTGTCGTCCAAAGGGTCGAGATTCAAATGATACCAATCTCGTGAAAATCAGTCGGCTCTGTCGAAATTTTAAGGCAAGCATGCATACATACATACATTTAAACAGACAGGTGAGATTTATATCATGAGAGAATGTTACTTAGAATTACTTTTTAATAAGACGACTACAGAACTCATAATAACAGAGAAAAATACTAGTCCAAAAAACAAAAGCAATCTTCATTTATTGTTGATACACGCGAGTGCAATATCCAGAGTTTACTCGAGTTTCGACAGAAAATAATTGACATTAGACTTCATCTCCTGCGAACGATTATCTTTAATTGAATAGCAGGAGTGTAATACGATAGGGATTTCGAAGAACTTTCGACACTTTGTAATCTGTTTTCGCGTTCAAATTACTCCCTTTTAAGGTTTCTTCTTTTATTATCTCTATCTTGGAGGTATCCCTCTCATCCATTCCAATTTGGTAATCTTTTTCGTGAAATCGATTCCCGACTACTTCCATTTGTTGTTTGGTATTTTTTTTTTATTGATTATTGCACTTTCCTTCTCTTATATGTTTAAACTGTGTTTCCTTGGTTACACTTTCTATTTGTATGTTTAAAATGTGTCTCCTTAGCTGCGCCCAAATGTGTCTACAAAAGGATTGGTCCGTCGACCGATAGGTAACTCTTCTATTTAAAATCGAATTTCCATCGTAAACTGCGCAGATTGAATGGACACATCTTAATCGAGACCTGGTATTTGGAAATTCAAATATATACCATTTGCATTGAATAATCATAGGATACGAGTTATGTAACTTTTTTCTTCTGATTTTCCAATTCTTAAGAGTCCTTAATCTTAAGCATGTAATTTAAGGCATTTTCTAAAATCGATGTATTCTGATCCATAATGGAGATTAAGGATTTCAGACATAAGATTTAATGCCATGATATCTAGATTTTAATATCCATCAAAGTGATATCAAATTGGCGGAATTTTGTTCAACGAATTTATTTTACATTTATTTTATTTGAGTGTGCTTTTCTTCTTCATAATACTAATGAATCAGTGGTTATCAAGGCTAAAGCCATTGGAGGATAAAGGTGAATTATATTTTCAATTGGATGCCGACTAATACTATGAAAGGATTTGCAATGATGAATGTAATTGCCAAAAGATGCTCCATGGAAAAATATTTTCTCTCTCCCTGCTGAACAGTGTGCAAACGAGACCACTGACTGGTTCAAAACTGCAATCGAAGCGCATGTTCCCATGCGGAAATTTTATAATAAGCCCCACTCTCCCCAATGGTTTACGTGGACTTGTGCAACTGCCATTACTCAAAAGCAGCATGCATACCGTAGGTTTAACCGACATAAGTCCAGTTCAAACAGACTGAAGTATATAGAAGCTAGAAATAACGTTAAGAAAGAAATAGCGACAGCTAAGAGAGAATTTACGGAAACCACTAAAAAGCGCATCGAAGCACAAAAACTAGGAACTCGAGACTTCTGGAAAATCTACAACAGTGTAGTAAATAATGGGCAATCAACAATTCCCCCACTAACCAACAATCACGAGGTTGTCTCCTCAGCAACCGACAAGGCTAACATGCTTGCCAGTCGGTTTGCCTCAAACTCCACACTGGACCCTTCCAACCACCCCCTACCTGACTTTCCTATGCGGACAGACGCCACACTAGACGATCTGAAAACCACCCCTGCTCAGGTGCATGCTATCATAAAAAACCTTGACACCTCAAAAGCATGTGGACCCGATCTTATCCCAGCTGTGCTATTAAAAAAGTGCTCAGCCGAAGTAGCTCCAGTTCTCTCCAAACTCTACAACAAATGTCTTAATGAAGCTTGCTTTCCGGGCTGTTGGAAAACTGCTTCTGTTGTACCAGTATTCAAGAATTCTGGCGAAAGGACAGACCCATCAAATTATCGCCCCATTAGCCTCCTCCCACTTTTTGCCAAAATATTTGAGACCATAATTAACCATGCTCTAGTCCATCATCTTACAGATGCTAAACTACTGACTGACAAACAATATGGATTTAGACAAGCCCGTTCCACAGCAGACATCCTCACCGTGATCTCTGAACGTATATACCAATCACTGGACAAAGCGGGGGAAGACAGAGCGGTAGCTCTAGATATATCTAAGGCTTTTGACAGGGTATGGCATGAGGGTCTCCTCAGGAAGATTAGATCTTACGGTATCACTGGTAGAACACTTAACATAATTAAATCCTTCTTAGATAAGAGAAAAATCCAGGTAGTCCTCGACGGTCGCACATCTAAACAATATGATATAAATGCGGGAGTGCCCCAGGGTTCTATCCTTGGACCTCTATTGTTCCTGATATTCATAAATGACCTCCCCGACAACATTGCCTCTGAGATGGGTATATATGCTGATGACACTACACTCTATGGCAGACACGACAGGAAGACGAATGAACACATTTCTAAAGAAATGGCAGAAACACTAGAGGAAGACCTCCAATCTGTAGTGGAATGGGGACAAAAGTGGTTGGCCGCGTTCAATGCTGCCAAGACTAAACTAGTTTCATTCAATAATTACAAGAAACCCTCTCTACCACCAATAGCAATGGCCAACGACCCTTTATCTGAGAGTCCATCTTTCAAACTCCTTGGCCTAACGTTCACAGGAAACATGAGTTGGAACAATTACATTGAAGGCATTGCCAGGGCCGCTGCAAGAAAGGTAGGCTCTCTCTACCGTGCTAGAAAACTACTAACACCCGAAAGTATCCTGTACCTCTATAAGGCCACCATTCGCCCATGTATGGAGTATTGCTGCCACATCTGGGCTGGTGCATCTGCTACTAGTCTCTCGCTCCTTGACAAGGTTCAAAAGAGAGTCGCAAATCTGATAGGCCCTGAACTGGCATCTAAGCTTCAGCCTCTGTCCCATCGACGAAATGTTGCATCCCTCTGCCTGTTCTACAAGTATTTTAGTGGTGAATGCTCTGATGAACTGCAATCACTTGTGCCCCCACGACGCGAGCACCCTCGACAAACCCGACAGGCTACTAGATCCCACCCCCACACTGTAGAGGTCCCTAGATGTAAAAGATCTTTTTACTCCAATAGTTTCTTCCCCAGAACCGCAAGACTCTGGAATTCCATTCCAGGTCCCTGCTTCCCCAACAGTACTGACGTGCAGAAGTTCAAGTGTAACGTGAACCGACACCTTGCTGCCCAAATCCCTACATAGTACCCCAGTAGTTGTTGCCCCTGATAGTAGCCCCCTACACCAAAGTGGCAATTTGCCTTGTTTGGGGTGAAAATGTAATAAAAAAAAAAAAAAAAAAAAATTTAAATACCTAAGAGAACGATTCATCAAATACTTGTTGGCATTGGACTTGAAAATGATCGTGTAGTATGCAAGGAAGCAGTTGCATGGTAATGTGTTGTACGGATGGGACGCTCTTTAGATAATAATTCTATGCATAGAAATTTAAATTGGTTTTATGCACACAGGATAGAGTTCTTGCTTTTAATGTTTTAAAACAGAAAGAGATAAGATATTGTAGCTCAGTCGGGCGGCTTCTTGAAAAAAAGAAGAAGAATAGAGTAGAGAATGACCAGCAATATGTCTTTCGTACGAAAGGCCATGTATAAACGAGAAGAAAACAATCGCAACTAGATTGCAAAGTAAATTGTATTCTCTGTAAACGAAAAGAAGTCAAGTTTAAGCTTGAAATATAGTTTTCATTGGAAATCGCGTAGATTGAGTGAACGCACGATATGACTGATAAGTTTTAGTTCCAATTTACAACACAAATAATTGTGTTGTTTTTACGTTTTTCGTTCCTCTCTGATATTTTTTGAAACTTTAAATTTAGTTCTTTTAGTTTATGTTAAGATGTAAATTTATTAGTTCTTTTACAACATTCAGTTTGCGTTGAAAGCAAAGGATATGGTTAAGAACAATTTAATGTGGGAGAAAAGTAGAAGGGACTGGCTCAATAAGAAGGCGTGATAGAAAAGACAACGGGAAATAGAAACAAAGCACGGGAAGTAGATAACAGAATTCGGAAAAAAGAGCTAGGGAGAATAGGAGAGAGAGAGATAGAGAGAGAGAGAGAGGGGGGGGCGAAGATCAAAGTAAAGAGAAATTGGTGGGGGGAATGAGCGAGCAGAAAGGAAAACTGACCGAGGGGGTAATAAAAAAGAGAGCGAGGGGGATGGAAAATATGCGGGGGTATGAGAAAAGAGAGAGCGATGGAAGGAGAAAGGAAAAAGACAGCGATGGAAGGAGAAAGGAAAAAGAGAGCGAGGAGAAAGGAAAAAGAGAGCGAGGAGAAAGGAAAAAGAGAGCGAGGAGAAAGGAAAAAGAGAGTGAGGAGAAAGGAAAAAGAGAGTGAGGAGAAAGGAAAAAGAGAGTGAGGAGAAAGGAAAAAGAGAGTGAGGAGAAAGGAAAAAGAGAGTGAGGAGAAAGGAAAAAGAGAGTGAGGAAAAAGGAAAAAGAGAGCGAGGAGAAAGGAAAAAGAGAGCGAGGAGAAAGGAAAAAGAGAGCGAGGAGAAAGGAAAAAGAGAGCGAGGAGAAAGGAAAAAGAGAGCGAGAAGAAAGGAAAAAGAGAGCGAGAAGAAAGGAAAAAGAGAGCGAGGAGAAAGGAAAAAGAGAGCGAGGAGAAAGGAAAAAGAGAGCGAGGAGAAAGGAAAAAGAGAGTGAGGAGAAAGGAAAAAGAGAGCGAGGAGAAAGGAAAAAGAAAGCGAGGAGAAAGGAAAAAGAGAGTGAGGAGAAAGGAAAAAGAGAGTGAGGAGAAAGGAAAAAGAGAGTGAGGAGAAAGGAAAAAGAGAGTGAGGAGAAAGGAAAAAGAGAGTGAGGAGAAAGGAAAAAGAGAGCGAGGAGAAAGGAAAAAGAGAGTGAGGAGAAAGGAAAAAGAGAGTGAGGAGAAAGGAAAAAGAGAGTGAGGAGAAAGGAAAAAGAGAGTGAGGAGAAAGGAAAAAGAGAGTGAGGAGAAAGGAAAAAGAGAGTGAGGAGAAAGGAAAAAGAGAGTGAGAAGAAAGGAAAAAGAGAGTGAGGAGAAAGGAAAAAGAGAGCGAGGAGAAAGGAAAAAGAGAGCGAGGAGAAAGGAAAAAGAGAGTGAGGAGAAAGGAAAAAGAGAGTGAGGAGAAAGGAAAAAGAGAGTGAGGAGAAAGGAAAAAGAGAGTGAGGAGAAAGGAAAAAGAGAGTGAGGAGAAAGGAAAAAGAGAGTGAGAAGAAAGGAAAAAGAGAGTGAGGAGAAAGGAAAAAGAGAGTGAGGAGAAAGGAAAAAGAGAGTGAGAAGAACGGAAAAAGAGAGTGAGAAGAAAGGAAAAAGAGAGCGAGGAGAAAGGAAAAAGAGAGTGAGGAGGAAGGAAATAGAGAGTGAGGAGAAAGGAAAAAGAGAGTGAGAAGAAAGGAAAAAGAGAGTCAGGAGAAAGGAAAAAGAGAGTCAGAAGAAAGGAAAAAGAGAGTGAGAAGAAAGGAAAAAGAGAGTGAGAAGAAAGGAAAAAGAGAGCGAGGAGAAAGGAAAAAGAGAGTGAGGAGAAAGGAAAAAGAGAGTGAGAAGAAAGGAAAAAGAGAGTGAGGAGAAAGGAAAAAGAGAGTGAGGAGAAAGGAAAAAGAGAGCGAGGAGAAAGGAAAAAGAGAGTGAGCAGAAAGGAAAAAGAGAGTGAGCAGAAAGGAAAAAGAGAGTGAGCAGAAAGGAAAAAGAGAGCGAGGAGAAAGGAAAAAGAGAGCGAGGAGAAAGGAAAAAGAGAGCGAGGAGAAAGGAAAAAGAGAGCGAGGAGAAAGGAAAAAGAAAGCGAGGAAAAAGAAAGCGAGGAGAAAGGAAAAAGAGAGTGAGGAGAAAGGAAAAAGAGAGTGAGGAGAAAGGAAAAAGAGAGTGAGGAGAAAGGAAAAAGAGAGTGAGGAGAAAGGAAAAAGAGAGTGAGGAGAAAGGAAAAAGAGAGTGAGGAGAAAGGAAAAAGAGAGCGAGGAGAAAGGAAAAAGAGAGCGAGGAGAAAGGAAAAAGAGAGCGAGGAGAAAGGAAAAAGAGAGCGAGGAGAAAGGAAAAAAGAGCGAAGGGAAGAAAAAAGAGAGCGAGGGGAAGGAAAGGAGAGTGCCAGGGGGAAGGAAAGGAGGGAGCGATGCTAAAGTAAAACAGCGGGCGAATAGAGGGTTAAAAGGGGAAGAAACGAATCAGTGAGGTGAGTAGAGGATGAGGAGGAAAGAGCCAGATAGGGAATGAGAAACCGAGGAACAAACGCGTGATGACGGAGAAAGAGTAAGTGGATAGTTTACAACGGAAAGATCAGAAAGTACAGGATAATATTGAAAACACATTCCATAAAACATGATTATTTTGTTTTCATCGTTTATTTTATCTAAAATTCGAACTCATTTTACTTTCAAACACTTAAGAATAACGTTTTTTAAGATGTTGAACGAGTATTTAGAATGAGGGGGTTAGTTAAACTTTAAACATGAACCGTTTCATCCAAATTATCGGATGAACAAATTGTGTTTTAAAATAATTTTAAAAATAAAAATAAAAACAAAAACCCTGAAAAATCAGGGAAAGCTAATTTACTCTGGAATATTTTGGTTAGTAGTGTTTTAGTGGTGGATGTTGAGATTAAGATTGGTCCTCTCGCACCAGGCGCACCTAAGGGAAAACATAGGGAACAACATACGATAAATTTAAATCGAAAACCGCGTCACGCTTCCACCTATTTAAAAAGTAGATGAGAATTTCACCAGAGTTTATGAAGCTGAATTAATTTCGAATAAGAATATAACAAAACAACGTAAGACGACATTCGTGTCGTCGTGGTTGTAATCGTGGATGTAGATGTCAGGTAACAAGTGCGGGTATGATGAGAGATGACCTGAGGGAGTTAAGTAAAATAGCGGCGTTATCGTCATTGTGGAATCCGCCAGGGGGAACAACATACGATACAGTTAAATTGAAAATCGCCCCCCCCTCCACTTAAAAATAGATGGAAATTGTACTTGAGTTTATAAAGCTAAATTTATTTCGAATAATAATATTTAAAAAAAAAACAAAACAAAAAACCCCAAAAATCCCGGCAAATGATATAATCAATTTACTAAACCCTGCATTAATTTATATATCTATATAAGTAATATCTGTGTGAGGACACTTCTCAACCTATTTATTCAACGAATTCTTGATCTACAGATTTTATATTTAGTATATAGGATATTCAGACGCCAACAAATACAAGACAAGCGAAAATGCCCCAGATGCCGTATTAAAGAAGGGACATTTTGGTCTATTAGAAATTTCCTGAGCAGCCCCGTCGGAATTCACCTGTCCAGTCGCCTTAGTTAGTTAGCAATAAATCAACCCCCCCTCAAAAAGGGAAGGCATGACCAAGGAGGGTGGATCTTCTGGGAGTACTCAAAACTAATACCTCAGCTCGACAGATAAAGGACAACCGAAATGGCTCTATTCCCGTCGGTCGGATCGTCCTCAACGGATTCTCGACTGATATGTGCCAGTTTAAAGTCTTTAAGCAGCTGCAGCAACTAAGTGATGGGTTCGAAACCTTATCATAAGCTCTTCAATAAATAGTGTTTACTAGTGTGACTTTTCATCACCACTGTGACGTAACCCACGCCCCTGGAAAATGTTCTTTTCGAACACCGGCCTCGTCTCGAACATCACTTTCCCGAACACCTGTGTGCTTCTATTTTTGCTGTGATCTCACTTCGCGTAACCGGCTTGGTCATTTGCATATCTTTTACGCTGCTGCTATCAGCGTCAGCGACTGTTATATTTATATGCAAGTGTATGCAAGTTTGTAAATTCAATAAAATGTAAAAAAATAATATTGAAGATTTTAAATTGTAAATCTGTGTGGAAAAGTTAAATTAATTCGTTATATTTTCTTTCGTATGGGTTGGCAATACTCTATAAAAAAGTTTCAATATTTCTTATAAACAATGTTCGGCTGGCATCATGAAGGATAGAACATTTTTATTTGAAAGCATCCTATATATCTGAAAAATTATTGACTGTTCTTTTACGCTTGGTATAAACCTTGCTCAGTTAAGCGCTTTTGGGGCGTATCCTGATCATTGCATCTCAAAACGTGATCGTGATATGCCCCAGTACAAATATTATACAGAATATTTTCAATTCACTAGGCATGAATTAAGTACTGTTGAATGATGCAATACACTGAACGAAGCCGAATTGGGCAGACAAATAATGTAATAAAATTAATGTTCACCTCCGTGGTTAGTATTCAGCATTGGAATATTTTCGGCTATTTTTAAAAACCGTTCACTACTATTAATAGTATGAGAAACCATCCAACAAAACCAATGCGTATGATACTTGAGGATCGGTCAGTTTCGTCCAAGGTCAAAACTTTATAGGAGGAAAACATAACAGTTGCATAGTCTCAACATATTTTTAATATATTTTCCTATGCCTGTCCAATACACTACATATCGCAAAGTTTTTCATTCTCGAAATATCAGGGTAATTGACATGAAAATAGTATTTTGTTCTGTAATGTCGCAGAAATAACTATTCGGTCGCTACTAAATTACAGATTGACTACACTTCTTACACATTTTTTTATTTCTATTATTTTGTTTCTAAAATCTATTGATAGACCACCTTTTTTAATTAGGGTTACCGAAAACTTCATAATAACGTTTCAGAATACAACTTAATATAAACTTGATTTTTTGCACAAACGTTTTTGAATTTTTGAGATGAAGATTGGTCATGTGAATTTTTCGGACTACTGTTCTGATTTGGAGTGTCATTTTGCTCACCGTTTCAGTCAATATAACCCCTAACCTTCTTCAGGTGTATCTTGTCGAACCTGGGAATCTGGACGGAATTTCGGACGGAAACTGTTATACCGACCTTCCTTGGACAGAGAAATTTACACCGATTAGCAGCATAAATAGCGCTAGTAATTTCAAACACCGGTGAAAGAGATGCGACTGCACTTCAACTGCTAGCCGAGTGCCCAGCAGATATACACGTCGTCTGGATTATGATTGAAATTTTCAATAGTTGCCCACACAGCTGTTCGAGAAAATGCGTCATGATTATTGTCCGCTTTAGTAACTGTGGTCCTCTCCAGAATTTTTCTTTGTTCCTCCTGTGTTTTCATCAATATTTCCTCGAAGCGTTTCTGTTGTTGAAACATTTTTTCTTCAAATGCTTGTTTAAATCTCTTTTCTTTCTACTTGTTAAAGTTGCTGCTTTTGCAACGCGAGATTTTGCTCTGCCTGGAATTGGCACAATTCCAATAGTGAATCTTTGAATTTCGCATTCAGTTTACAATTTACGCTTGTATTAAATAAATATTCCTTAGTAAAAAAAAAAAAAATGAAAAAAAAGTCAACCAAGTTTTCTTTCCCAATTCTTTTGTTTGAAGAACAACAGTTTAGCAGTCCTTTTGTAACTTAATTTGTTGAACGCTATATTTCTAGTCTTACTAGAAAAAATCCAGCGAAATAACATTTGCTTAACATTTTTTTTATTTGCACGCGTTATCACGTAGCAAAAATAAAATCTGTCGCTTTAAATATCCGACGAATTCGTATGGGAAACTTTAAGTTTTTTTTTTTTTTTTTGCTTTTTTTTGCACTTCAACTGCAAGCTGAGTGCCCAGCAGATATACACGGTTTCCTATCTTTGTACATTATTGTTAATATACTTGTTCCTTAATCGAACCTCGAATTGATTGTTCTACTTTTAACTGTTGTTCCACGACAGCAGAAACCGTTATTTACTTCACGGGGGTAGCGTGCTCTCGTTCCATCACACATGGCTTGATAGATATCAAAAGTAATTCACAATTCAATATTTTTCAATGGTTCACACTGATAATTCAACCTTCAGGAGGACATCCCCTTTAGAATTGGTTTTTCCAAGTATTCAAATAACTGCGACTGAAAAATACAATTTCGAATTACTAAGGATCTTTATCCAGTCATGGCCGACGGAACGAGGGCGTGCTACCCGTGAAGTAAATAAAGGGTTCAGTTCGACATTCTATCCAGATTCCTAATTTTGACAAGATACACCTGAAGAAGGTCGGAGGTTACATCGACCGAAATGTTGTGAAAATCACACTCCAGATGAGAACAGTAATAAGAAGAACCGAAATAATTAAAATCGTACAAACGTCCTGCTATTTTAAAACTTGGAAAATTTTTAAGAATTTTAAAGTTTATTTACTTTTTAATTTCACTCTGAAGTGTAAACTTAATGCATAATGTGGCCGTAAATAAAACATTTATATTTCATATAGACAATGTTTCTCCAATTCAATTTCCCACAACTAAAGTACAGTTTAAGAAATCGAATTATTTATATTTTTTCTAGCGAATTTTTCTACGAATAAACACTCTGCTTTGCTCAGCATCTCTTGAATGTTTGCGAACACAAATGAAACGTTGATAATTCTCTGCAATATCTTAAACTTTAAAGTTCTTTTTCTTGTTTCTTCCGATTTCAACATTCTTATGTGATGCTTGTTTGAGTGTTTGTTAATTACATGAGCGAAATCTATACATTTCAATCTTTTGTGAAAATAGACAAGTTAGAGCAAAGCAATCACGTGAGTAACTGTACCGCTTCAACAAATGTAAGTTTGCATTAATATGTTAATATACAAATGACGAATTAAAATACCAATTTAAGGCGCAAAGAGTGTATTAATACGATAATTGCAATTATCTGAAATGCGAAGCAAAAGCAATTTCGTTTTCTGGAGTAGTAGCCCTATTAAGGTGGTGCAAAAATAATGTCTTTTTTTGACGTTCAGCTTCATATCAACAAACGACATTATTGTTGCACCGTTTTAATAGATAGCACTTTTAGAAGCCGTTTTGTGTAAATTAACTTTTGTAACGTAGCCGTTATGTTGCAAATAAATGTCTCGCTGCTATCAATTTTAGCCTGGACTGCGTTTTTCTTCCTTCACACGCATGCTGGTCACAGACAGCTCGTTCAAATCTTCGCTATTTATGTTCGTCTTCTTCGGCGCTTACATTTGTTTCTGCCCGAGCACATGTTGCATTTTTTCTTTTTTTGTAATGTTATGACCCTTTTAGGCTGTGATCATAGCGTAGTATGTGTTAACTGTGGCAAGCAGGACCAAGGGTCAAAAATTATTATTGTAATTATTATTATTATTATTATTATTATTAATAGATTTGAGCGACAGATGGTCGCTGGATCAGTTATTATGATAAGAATAAACAATTAAATTGGGGAAGAAAGGATTGACGTGGAATCGCAAAAAAAATGCGAAAATAGAAAATAGACAGAAACATTTTGGGTTTGGATAAACAAATTTTTTTTTTTTTACACAGTGATCACCACTTATCAAGGCCCGGAAGCCACTCAGAGATAAGGGTTATTGCAAGTACATTACGTTAGTGTGGAGATTTGATGAAGTGTTTACTTAAGGGGGCGGTTCATTAGGAATTTGTTAACGTTGGAATTGAAGACATCCAAGTTGTAGTCCGGTGTGAAGCAGGCAGACGGAACAGAGTTCCACAGGCGTGCAGTTCTAAGAAAGAAGCTTTGTTCATGGAATCCGCGTTTTGATTTAGGCACAGATATAGAGTGGGGGAAATTTTTCACAGTGAATTCAGCTAGACGGGTGTTTTTCGTGAAAGATTGGCGAGGTTCAGACGAGCACCTGCCATGGAAATAAGGATAAAACAAGGATAAGCTCGCAACGTCTCTTCTGTGGGAGAGAGGTTGCAGGGTAGAGAAAAGGGCATCCCTCACTAAGCCACGAAGTCTATTTTGTACTTTGTCAAGGCAGGATAGGCTGTTTTTTCTGCCCAGATATGGCAACAGTATTCCATCCTTGGAAATACTAGATGGGGACATTAGGTTGGTCTGAGACACGTAATGAGGTGACGGAAGAGAACACGTGATGTAGTTAGTTTTAGAGGTATTGAAGAGTTGAGATTTGACCATAAAAGCGGACAGACGATCCAGACAGGGGTGGACAGACAGCTAGGAGCGGGTTGTAAGAATAGAAAATGTAGACGAACTGCAGATCCTGTGAAAACCATTTGAAACAACTGTAATAAATTTATATTATAAAAATATAAACAGTTGTTTTGTGGTTTCACAAGTATGAACAGATGTCTCAATTGGATGGTGCTGATCGTTCATGGTTCGCCAAGGAGCAGCAGGAAGATAGAAGAACTCTTGAATAAAAAGGTATGAAGTATATATAATTCTTCTTACAGATGAATTAGAAAATATTTCCGTGCGATAAATCTGATACAACATGACTCAGGTTTCTCGTCAATATCATATCCTCCTGGCTAAACAACATACATACGATGTATACGTTTATTATCTGTCCGTTAACAGAACAATATTTCACATCCACTAGATAACACATGACCCGTTGTAAATTACCATCTCTTCTATTATAATTATGATATACAACATTTTTTCATCCCGCGCACACTTCCTAATTTGCATATCTCTTTTTTCGTCTGCTGCTGCTAATCTCTTCGCAGCCAACCATCTTTTGCCGCTTCTTATATGTACTATGTTAAATTTTCACTTTCAACAATAAATAATATATAACAAATAAAATTGATAAAGATTTTATTTTTTATCTTCGTCGAAGGATATAGATTTCAAAACTTTGTAAAAATTAACATACACCACCGATAGGCTTGTGAAGGAAATCTAAGATTTCTCAGGACGAACACCACAGACTGACACAAGGCAATCAAAATAGCGGAGATGTGGCACGAAAAGAGCACTTTAGTCTATTAAAATTGCTTGGGCAGTCACGTCGGAATTCTTCGGTCAGGGCACCTCAGTAAGCAATAAACAGACTCCCCCTAGAAAGAACCTTCTGGAATTACTCAGGCCTAATATCACACTACTGAAATGCTTCGGTTCCTGCCGGATTGATTTTCCAGAACCGTTTCTCAACTAGTATGATCGGCTCGAAATCTCTAAGCCACTGAAGAAACTAAAAGACGGTTTCGAGATTTCTCCGTAAGATCCTTCATACATATACACATTAGTGTTGAGCCGCTTGATTAGGATCTGAATCGGGAATCAAGACAAGGCCGAAAGCCATTAGTCGCGTGCTCTCGCGTAATGAATGAATGCATTAATGTAGAATTGACATGAAATTCTTAAAGATAAACTAAAATAACCGAAAAATGGGCTGCAATCACTTAAATAAAAAGTAAATGACTTAGAATGACTTTAATGAACTTAAGGATAAATTGAATGACCTTAAGAATGACTTGAATGCTTAAAAATGACTGGAATCCTTCAAACCCAACTTGAATGGCCTGGAGAATGACTTGAATGGCTTTGAGACTGATTGGTTGTAAAGTGGGTGATCATTTTACATTAAATTAATACAGAAAAGTGATCCCCACTTCATGTCACAATAAGTACAGCATGTAGTAAGAACAGATACTACACTTTGTTCTTGGCCAGAAGGCCAAGAAAATGGTATTTATTTGCGCCACCCCCACCGAACAAATTAGGCACAAGGCCGATTTTTAATGTGAGGAGTGAAGGGGAAATGGGGACCAACTCCCCGGGGAGTAGGGGAGCTGGATAGTGACAATTGGTATGAAGAGTTGTCTCTACATTAACCAAGGTCTTATACGTGGGATTGCTCCCACATATGATCTTTGCTTGCAGTATCTGCCGGAACAGATACTACACTTTGATTTTGGTGAAAAGGTTAAGAAAAGCGGTATTTATTTGCTCTCCCACCGAGCAAGTTAGGCACAAAGCCGATTTTTAATGTGAGGAGTGAAGGGGAAATGGGGACGAACTCCCCGGGGAGTAGGGGAGCTGGATAGTGACAATTGGTATGAAGGGTTGCCCTTACATTGAACAAGGTCTTATATGTGGGGCTGCCCCCACATATGGTCTTTGCTTGCAGTATCTGCCGGAACAGATGCTACACTTTGATGTTGGCCAAAAGGCAAAGAAAAGCTTAAAAAGCTAAGAACAGCGTCTATTAACAACAGACCTTTGATCTTAACCAAAAAGGCTAAGTACAAAAGTGTTACGGACCGACCGACCGACCGACCGACTGACCGACCGACTTATAGAGTCGCTTGCACACGTCTAAAAATGCGAACGTTTTGGAGTATCGGAATCGATATCAGAAAAAAATTCGTGCGAGTTTCGAGATGCTATAAACGATTTCTTAAATTCCTTTTTATTTGTTTGTTTTTCTTTAAAACATGATTTACATTTGCCCACATTAATGTCAATAAAACTAAAATCTATAAGTTTCTCCCATCGCGTGTATTTTCTGTTTCTGTAAATAGATGCTCAGTAACCCGACCCCACCCCGCGAAAAACCCTCTTATATTTATAAATTGCAATCGAGAAATATATCGAAATTAGAAATTCAAAACACAATCGATAATTGTATCGGAATCGGAAAAAAATATTGGAATCGTCTCATATATATAAAGTTAAAATGCGAATGTATGTGTGCGAGGACAATTCTCAACCTATATACTAAACCAATTTTTTATCTATTGATCTACAGACTTTAAATATTGTATATAGGGTATTCAGACTTGGGGAACAAACGTTTTAATTTGTTTAAACCCGAAAAGGCGGCTGCTAAGGGGACAAAATTGAAAATTCGGTCCATGAGGAAGTCATCGAATTTTTAGCTGTTTGCTGTTTTACGAATATATCACGTGACATATTCATTATAAGAATAAGTATGGTTTGTAAACACCTTTTAAAGGTCAAGGTCACCTAATGTCTATTTTATTTGCCTTGAGGTTTTGGTTTCGACGTTAACTAAAGTATTTTTTTTACTTACATAATATTCGCCTGCATATGTTTCAGTTTCTGCTTGAATCAAAATACCATATTTATGCATATTTTATGACCGAGAAACGCCGGGCGGCCTGCTAATATATATATATATATATATATATATATATATATATATATATATATATATATGGAAGTAGAGAAATACAACATTTATAGTTAGATAAAAAGTAAAATATACACAAAAATGTGAACGACAATTGAAAAAGGATAAATGATATAAAAAAAAAAACGGTTAGAAAAGACGAGTGTGTTCGTTTACAGAAAATCGGAAAATCGACTTTGCATGCTTTAGGGGGTGAAATTGAAGCTACGATATTTTCGCATTTCAAGATGGCCGTCCTCACTGCTCACGGCAACCATTTTATTATCCGTCAACTGAAACTTGCTGTCTCATTCAAAACTAACAAACATAAACTACCATGTCCACCCACGGGATTCAGAGACAATTAGTGAAAAAGGGGCCAGCGGTGGTAAGTAAATACGCAGTGAATAAAAGCAGGAAAGAAATATTGCGAAATGGCTTCTACTGTCTCTTAAGTAGATATGTTCTGAGAGCAAACTATGACAGTATCTAGAAAATTGTTTGCATAGCGAGGAAAAGGTTACAACAAATTTTACCTTATCGAGAGAAGCCAGTTAGAAGACAGATACGATGATGCCGTAGTAAAAATTCCAAAAAGGTACAGGCAAAGAAAAAACAAAAAGGTAGATGCGGGGGAAAACACGTTTTTAAACATGAGATGAGATACGTATCAGAGAACAGCGATACTAAAATAGTACAAATTGAGATATTCTATTTACAAAACTTTCGAAAAAAAACTTCATAAAAAAATAAGGAATAAACATCTTATGAGTCTTAAGTACTACGTGTTTTTGTTTTGGAATGATAACTAATCATATGCATGCTCTGAATGTGAAAACTTCAATTTCATTAGCTAAATATTTGTTCCAATTGAAAATACTATTAATAGAATATATACTTCAGTAGTATATATTTCATTATAATAGTACGAGAATGAACACGTATATCCAAAAACAAACATACATCTATATGCATACATATGTATATATACATACATTGATATATTGATTTTATTTGCTGGTCCACAATATAGTTTAGAAATACGGTAACTGTTACAAAATACCTATTACCAAAAACCTTAATCATGTCAACCTAATCTCCTCCGATAAAAAAAAACCTTCTCCCTGAGCTAAAAAAATATCACGCAAGTATGTATCAATCACAGATTTCCAGAATATATTTTCGACAAGCAAATAAAATCAGTGCTCCAAAATTTAAATAATACCATTACAAAAAGTAATTCCACTACAACAGCGAATCCTAATACCAATGCAACCGGGCTTTAAATTAGAAGGAAAGGCCATAAAAATACTCTCCATAGGTATATTTCCCCCCACAGACAAAAATAAGATAAGACTTACCATATACTATGAAAAATTAAAACCTCCACTTTTTTTTTACATAGAAGTCACCACTTATCAAGGATCAGCGGCCATTCAAGGATAAGGGTTAAAGCGTGTACAGTAGTCAATAGGACAATATCGTATAATCGTTAGTAGTGAAAATTTGGTGAATTGGGTTACTTAAGAGGAACGGCTCATTAAGAAATTGTGGGCGTTGGATTTGAAGACGATCATATAATAATCAGCTGGAAAGCAGTGAAACGAAAGAGTTCCACAGGTGTGCAGTTCTAAGAAAGAAACTTTGTTCATGGAATCTATGTTTGGGTTTAGGAACGGATAAAGAGTGAGGGAAATTATTGATAGTGTTTTCGGCGAGACGATTGTTTTTCGTGAAAGTTTGGCGACCGGGAACTACAGATTGGAGCTCAGACAAGCACTTGCCATGAAAATAACGATAAAGCAGAGACGAACTTGCAATATCCCTTCTATGAGAAAGTTGCAGGGAAGAGAAAAGGACATCCTCTACTAGACTATGAAGTCTATTTTGACTTCTGCCAATACAAGATCACATCTTTCTAACAACTCCTGTCCAGATGTGGCAAAAGTACTCCATCCTTGGACGTACCTGGCTCTTATATAGGAAGAAAATTGCATTAAAAGGATCCCATCATATTTCCAGCGACCTTGGCAGCGGATTTGATGTACGTGCTACATTTCAGATCAGCAGTAAAGGTCTCCCCAAGATGAGAGCCATTCATTTCAATTGATGCCAGATAGGGATCAGAGCGTTGATGATGTAAAAATAGAAGCTTAGTTTTAGATGCATTAAAAGTAACCAGCCACCTCTTTCCTTATTCTACCACGTTCTCAAGATTAGAGGACAGAGAATCAGAGAGAACTTGTGATTTTGATGTGCTGCCATAGATGGCAGTGTTGTCAAAATAAATGTCTACGAATGATCTAAGGACATGCTTTGGAATATCATTGATGTGGATCAGGAAGAGAGTTGGACCCAGGATGGACCCCTGAGAGAGTTCAGCATTAATACTGTGAGATTCTAATTTCTGCCCATCAACCACTACTCTTATGAACCTCTCAGAGAGAAATGATTTAATAATTGAGAAGACATTTCCAGCTATACCGTATACTGGAGAACTTGTGAATACCCTATCAAAAATGTTTGATGTCAAGAGCAATTGCCCTAGAAAGGAAGCCTTTATCGAGAGTTTCGCTAATCCTATGAGATATAACCATAAGCACATCTGCTGTAGATCTAGTGGAACTGAAACCATATTGCATGTCACTAAGATTATTTTTGCTGAGGTGGTTGACTACTTCTCTATATAAAATACGTAAACCGTAGTTACGTGTCCAATTCACGTCATAAACATTCGATATAATCTTTCTTCAATTAGGTATTTAATATATATTTTAATGCGCCGAAGTATTACAGTGTAGTTATATACGTATTTCATGATTCAACACATATTTTCTAGTATTGATTACCGTGTATTCTTCAGTTTAATGTCTGTTTATGCAAACATTTGATTATATTATCGAAAATTTATTCCATTAGGTACAATAATAGTAATTCGTATCGGAACGTTAACAAAAAATAAGTTGACAAGTATACCGGTAAGTTTTCGCATTCTAACTCAGATCTCCAACTGACTTCTACTAGTTTTGCTATCCTTAAATATGCGTTCGCGCTTCATCACAATGAATTTTCAGTCTTCCTCCCGCCAATTAGCTACGCAATATATTTTTAAACACATTGAGGTATTACATTTCGTGGCTTACATGTATTTAATAATCCAACACATGTTTGCTAGTATGTATTACAGTGTTGTCTCCAGTTAAATACGTCTGCACCCCCGTATAAACACTTGTTTATATTATCTGAGACACCAGGACAATGTGTTTATGGAGAAGGGTGGGTAGTATTGAGTTAAAGCAAGTGCAGACCCCACTCCCGTCCTTCATTTCTCTAATAGAATCAGTCACTGCCCACAGCAAACATCGATGGTAAACAATTAAGTGCTAAGTCTGAAGACATTCGTTCAGCAAGCAAAGACCTCTGGCGGAGAAGACAGCATAATGAAACCAAGTTATTTACTTCCTATCCAACTCTTTTCATTCATTTATTTTTTGATTGTGATGTTAGATCAATGAAACGCTCGCTTTGCTCGGATAATTTCAGGCGCCGCCATTGTTTTTACCCCCGTCTTCTACAACTTAATGAATTCAAATGTAAACTCTTCCTTATACGCCATTGCGTCTAAAGTAATCACTTTCCTTTTGTTATTGTACTTTCACTTTTGTTCTTCTACTTTCACTTTCCAACAAGTTTAGAATTCCGTAATAACTCTCCGCGCCCTCTGACCCAAAATAGTGGTAATCAACATTTCTTATTAAAAACGAAGTGAAGCCGACGTGATTCCAGATTATATTATGTTGCATAAGATTGTATTACGACGTGTAAAAGTGCTGTTGAGGACCTCGAGCGACTCATTTAGTCTCTATTGGCGCGAAAAGGGACCTGCGCAGGAAGTGATGAGATTTACGGTGCGGGAAGTTGTGAAGGAGAAGGAGTCGCATAAGATGAAGAGAAATTGTGGACGCGAGCAAAATAGAAAGATGATAAGCTTAACAAACGAGAATAGATTAATGATGAAAAGATATGAAAGGTGTGGAAGAGATGGGAATGAAAAAATAAGAACGCTAGACTTTGAATAATTCCACACAAAATAAATGATTTCATACACATGCACACACTATATAACATAGAAAATGCGAGCTTGAAATATAATATGGTTAAGATTAAACCCAGAAAAGTAAAAGGACTAGTTGTTACAACTGGAAAAGAAAAAGACAAGATATTCTAGTAAAAATTATAAATTCATAACTTAAAATGTTGTAGAATTAAGAATTGATTATATAATATTGAATTGTATTTTTTAAATTCTTAAACTATTTTCCTTTGAATGAATTATTTTACGCTACGAAACAGGTGCTTGTCAACGTTCTTAGGGGGGAAAATTAGAAGATGGTTAACATCTTGAAATTTGAAATATAGATTTTTGTCATTTATTTGTTATATATACATCCTTACATCATTCGTAGATATTTATGCTGATTACACTACTATCTATGGTAGCACATCTAAGACCGTAAACGACCAAGTTCTCTCCAATTCTCTCTCCTCTGATATTGAGCACGTGGTAAAATGGGGAAAGAGGTGGCTTGTTACTTTTAATTCATCTAAAACCAAGCTTTTATCTTTACATCACCAACGCTCTGTTCCCCATGTGGCATGAATTGAAATGAATGGCTCTCGTCTTGGGGAAGCCTCATGTTTTGACAAGCTTCTGGGCTTGACATTTACTCCTGATCTGAAATGGAACCCATACATTAAATCCGTTTGCAAGGCCGCTGGAAAAATGGTGGGATCCTTCTATCAATCCAGTAGATATCTCACTGCTGATGTGATTCTCTATATAAGAGCCAGGTACGTCCAAGAATTGAGTACTGTTGCCACATCTGGGCAGGAGCTGCTAGAGAGGACTTATACTGCCTTGATAGAGTTAAAAATAGACATCGTAGCATCGTAGGGAATGTCCTTTTCTCTTCCCTGCAATCTCTTTCTCACAGAAGAGATGTTGCGAGTTTGTCTGTCTCTGCTTTATCGTTATTTTCATGGAAAGTGTTCGACTGAGCTCCAATCAATAATCTCCCCTTCTTTGTCTGTGCCTAAACCTAAACGTAGATTCCATGAACCAAGTTTCTTTCTTAGAACTGTACGCCTATGAAATTGTCTTCCGTTTTTCCTGCTTTCCAGCTGACTACAATATGGGCGTCTTCAAATCTAACCTAAACAAGTTTTTGATGAGTCGTTCCAGATAAGTTAAAAAAATTTACCGAATTTCCATTACTAAGGATTACTTTATTGTCCAATTGGCTACGGTACACATTTTAACCCTCATCCTTGAGTGGCCTCTTGGCCTTGATAAGTGATGATGCTTTAGTAAAATGTATATATCATATGTGACGCACGTACATGATAAGAAGCTGCTGATCACCTTTTCCTATTATTTAATGATTCACGGTTATATATTTGTGTTCCCTTTTTGTATTTCTAAATCTTTCAGCGGTAATCAGCTTATAACAATGCTAATTCTGCATACATGTATATGAAATATATACGGCATGATCACGTTTGATACACCGCCAGATCACTGAAATTAAGCAACGCTGAGCTTGGCCAATACTAGATGGGTGACACTTTGAAACTTCCAGGTGCTGTTTGTGCTTTTCGCTTATATATCGGCATTGTTTCCAGATGTCCTGGACTTCTTCATTACCACTGGACTCAAGCAGTGCCGATTTAGGAGACTTGTGTTTTAGGATTGCGCAACTCTTACCACACAATTACATGCGCAGCTGTCCTTACAAGAGGTATCCGTTGTCTTTCGAGATTAAACGGAGGGAGTGCATAAAGTTCTGCAATATGCGAATTTACTAAGTGAAACAGAGCTGTTAACGCTCAGCAGAAGCGGCATCTCACAAATGCAATTAAGCAAGCCAGTTCACGAGGTGACGGCACAGCGGAGGAAGAGTCAGAAAAGCAAATCAAAGAGAGAAAAAAAGCATAATGTAGCGAGCTACCGGCAGGTGAGTGCAAGCTTGAAATGAATGTGCGACACGTGCGCAAGCAGAGAAATTCGAAGCACGAGTCAGTGAGAAAGGAACTTTTAAACCTGTGTTAGTACTATACTATGAGGTGTCTGTTATCCCAATTTAGCTGAAGTGCTCATAATTCCTAGTTGGCAACTTATTTATTTTCCTCCCTCCCAGCACTCTCTCGACTTAGTGAAAATATAGCAGTTGTATCCTAGTTTTCCTTGGAGGTAAACGTCGCTTTGTCCCTTTTAGGTGTCCAGTCACCCGAGTTAACTAACGTAGGTATGATTTTATGGATTATATATTGTTGTATTTTTCAAGTGGGAAATAGCATGTTTTGATATAAGCGCATATTATGTATCATTCGTCTACGTTGTAATATTTAATATGGAATTAATGTTTTGCTATTTTTTTATAAGTTTTATTATTAGGGATTATTTTTTTTACGGTTTATTACTCTCTCAGGCTTGTAACTATGAGGTTAGATAGTATAAAACCTTAATTTTTCCTTAGTTTTATTATTTATGTTGTTGTATTATTTTTATATTAATATCAACAAGCTAATTCGAACCGTTCAACAGACTTTAGATATATTCTGAACTAACCAGGGATAACTATATTTTACAAAATAACACTATAAACATTTTTGTATTGGGGTGTGTTTGGAACACCCAGGTGACTAACGCATCGTTAAGTTGATATGCAATGTGAAATTCGAACAAAAAATGGTTGGACGACTGCATAACCTGGGTCGATCTGCAGACATAGCAGCGGAAAGAAAAAAAAAAGAGATTAAAAATAGACCAACGTGGCAGGACAGCCGACATGACAGATTTGAAACTCGCGTGGCGACAAAGTGCCAACATGGGAGAAGAAAAAGCAGGTGTTCCACACGACAAAGATTTTTTTAACTACATAGCGAACATTGAAAGTTTTCAAACAAAATGCAATGCCTTATATGGAAAGTACCGTGAATAAATGCCTTTTTATTTCAACTAAGAAAATGTTGAGTCGAATTTCTTTCCTTTATTACTTTGCAAGACTTTCATATATACAATGTATGGGTCAGAGTGAAATTATAACGGCCACATTACATTAGTACCCTAAGAATTTTATTTGCAAGTCTATCAAATTATGTATATATAAGGGTACCTTCAATAAATTTTCAGTCATTTTTGTACAGGAATTTTAAATCGTCGTAGACTCTTCAAAATTGATTATGCTATTGCTACACATCTCATGAGATGACTGAGCAAATGGAACCACAAGTCAAAGACCGCCATTCACTCTAGTCTGCTGCGACGAAATGCCTTGGCAATAAATATATATAAAAAAACAACCATTCGTCTTGGGTTCATGTCTTGCATGCATCTTTATTGTAACAGAACTAGCTTCACCGAATCCTCCCAGACGAAGGTACCAGGTATGTTGTCATGTATATTCGTATTATATGTTCTGAAAACACACACATACAACCAGAGACTAGACGAGCACGCCGTTAAAATAGACATTAACTAGACAGACACGGGCCTAATAAATGGGACTGTAAAGAGAGTTAATAAAGAAGTTAAATACACAACTAGAGGAGAACAAATAGATTTCATAACATGACAACACACCCTACTAAAGCTTGATTGCCATAGCTGGTAAATTTACAAAAATACAAGCTGGACGTGACGGCACTTTAGAAGAAAGATATGACATAAAGTTCTGTTTAAAACTGAGGTGATGGAAGAAGCTGTGACGAAGGTCATTGACACGGTCACACAAGATGATTTCCATGGGGCCTTCCAGAAGTTGTTGAAACGGTACAACAGATGCATTGCAGCCGGAGAAGATATCATCGAATGGGATTAGAGTTTCATGTGTGTACTATCAATTAAAGTGCTCATACGAAAAATCTGGAAACTTATTGAGTGCTCATATATATATATATATATATATATATATATATATATATATATATATATATATATAACAGAGATTATATGTAATAAATCCACACCCATTTATTAACTAACAAGTGAGGATTAAATTTAAATAATAGATACGTGCTAAATTCACACACACAATAAAGAAGTAGATACGAAGAGACATTTTGTTATATAATTAGAATTTAGAAATATTCACGAGTGATTAAACGATAAAATTTGATTGAACGTTTTCCCTTTCTTTTTTTTTTTTGCTATTCCAATGCGATCATTTCTGAAAGTCGAAAGATAAACGGCACGAGTGTCGACAAGAGTCCACATTTGGTTCGTTTTATTCTTGATTTATGAGGAAAACAACGACAATAAATCTCAGATTAAATTTATAATCTTTTGTCTTTAATCTAAGTAATGATTACAGAAAGTGACTCATGCATACCTCGTACATATTAATAGTCGATTCTTGATCACACACACACACACACTTTTCACGCTCTGCAAACACTTCTCATGAAACATTGCAATACAAGTCAATTTAGTACTGAATTCAATATTAATAGAATAACGTTTCAAAATTTTGGAGACGAGGATTGGTTATTTGTATTATTTAGATTCATCGGACTTCTGTACTCATCCCGGTTGCCATTTTTACAACGTTTCGTTATGTGTAACCTCCAACCTTCTTCAGGTGTATCTTGTTGAACTCGAGAATGTTTCTGTCGAATCGGAAATTTGGACGGAATTCTATCCCCGTGAAGTAAATAAAAGGGTCCGTTCTAAATTCCAGAGTTCGACAGAAACATTCTTGAGTTCGACAAGATACACCTCAAGAAGGTCGGAGGTTATATCGACCGAAACGGTGTGAAAATGTCACTCAAGATAATAACAGTAGTCTGACTAATCTAAATAATATGGTTAATATAATAAAAAAAATACACTGGTTGAATTGGTCTCACGGTGAAGATGTTAAAATTATTTTAGTATAATAATATTTGGTTTGAGCAAGATTTGGACGATTATATTTATAGCAAGGGGTTAAAAGTCTGAACCAACCCGATACCAAAATCGCTTTATAAAATGTTAGCAGGGAAACCTAGCGTTGTCCGGGATTGAATGAGGATAAACAAATGTTTTAGCCCCCTCCCCATACTTTTATTGTCATTGGAATCGGTAAAATCACACGCCCCAATGACTTAGTTCACAATACACTGTAGTTTACATTGCACTGTAGAGAACATATTACTGATATTATTTATCTGTAAATAATAGCCTAACTTAAAGTTTAAAATGCAAAAGTCAAGTATCATAGTTCAATGTGCTCTGAATAGAAACATTTATTTCGAACGCGGCCTTGTCTTATAATCGAATCTACTGTTCATTTTATAAGCCTGACCGTACTGCTTGTGCGGTGATAAAATTTCTCAACTTTGCTTGATATTAGTTTGTATAAAAGTTTTAATTTTCTTAAATCGGATTTTCTTTCGAATAACGATACTTATAAGACGCATCCCCATACAAAATTTACGTAAGAACACTTCCAGATATATAAAGTAACTTCATGTGAAATTTAAAAAAAAAAACGGCCAGCCTTTCCAAGTCCACAAGAAAGAACTCAAACGCACAGACAAACTTCTTAGACTGTAATTTGCATTTTTGTGAAGGCTGAAGGTTTAATCTTCTGGGCGCGGGATTCTAAGTATCCAAATTCAAATTACTTAAGACTTCTAGCTAGTCATGGCGGAAAAATGAGAACATAAGAAACCATGTTGATTAAATAAAGAGTTCAATTCGGAATTCCGTACAGATTCCAGAGAACGATAGAATGGTTACAGAGTTCGGTAAGAAACATTTGAGGATGGATGGAGGTTACATAAGCCAAAACGTTGTGAGAATAATACTGACAGTGAGAATAGTAGTTCGAATAATTCAAGTATAATATCTCCTTCATAATAAGCGGAATAAAGATAAAAATGCAGCTGACTAAATTGTAACCCACAGATTTTTTTTCCCGCAGAGGATTGACAGACATCATAGTTGAGGAGTTTTAAAAATATGCAAAACTAGTTGTGTATACCCGGCGTTGCCCAATCGAAACACTGCCGGGCGAAGAGATAAGTCACATATTATTAAATATACACCGAGCATCCTAACTTGTTACGAAAAGTGATCACATGTTGGGTTTATAGAAGTACTAGCGGGGGTACCCGGCGTTGCCCGAGTGTTTGTTTCCGGGACGGGGGGAGTTTTAAAAAATGTTATGGTAGGTAAGTAGGAAGTATCAAACCCGGAGTCATGAGTAAAAGTAGGAAAATAAAGTGTGAAAAAAAAAACCCATCTGCAACGTTAACAGTTCGGCCACCAAGAAAAGTCCATTCCAGTTGTTTAGGAAAAAAAAAAAAAAAACCCACTGTGGTAGGTCGGCGCGAACGTGAAAATATAATGTGAATTGTCCAGCATCCTAACCACTACGCCACAGAGCACTGCAGCTTAGTTTAGTGATTTTAAATAACTTAACATGATAGAACTACGAAGCCAAACCGGTGTTCTCTTCTCAACTGTTCCTTGTGAACGATCTCCAAACGGTGTTAAGTGGTGGCAGGGGGAGGAGGAATTTTTAAGAGAGAAAATATTTTACCACTTCCATTGATCTTAACCGATTTTGGCCGTGACTTCTCAGCAGAAAAAGTATAGAAATCTAAAATTATCGAGGAATTTGAGAACTAATAAGCCTATAACAAACCTCAGATATTGTTCTGCCGTTTGTGCATAATGTATTTGCATGAAATATCTTGATTTTTAATCCTATTAAGGTCAAAATCCCACGGGAAAAAATGAGTTCATTTTATTTATATAGATAGAAAGAATAGATAGAAGATAGAAGAATAGATAGAAGATAGAAGAAAGATAGAAGAAGATAGATAGAAGAAAAGATACTAGCGGGAGTACCCGGCGTTGCCCGAGTGTTTGTTTCCGGGACGGGGGGAGTTTTAAAAAATGTTATGGTAGGTAAGTAGGAAGGATCAAACCCGGAGTCATGAGTAAAAGTAGGAAAATAAAGTGTGAAAAAAACCAAAAAAAAAACCATCTGCAACGTTAACAGTTCGGCCACCAAGAAAAGTCCATTCCAGTTGTTTAGAAAAAAAAAAAAACCCACTGTGGTAGGTCGGCGCGAACGTGAAAATATAATGTGAATTGTCCAGCACCCTAACCACTACGCCACAGAGCACTGCAGCTTAGTTTAGTGATTTTAAATAACTTAACATAATAGAACTACGAAGCCAAACCGGTGTTCTCTTCTCAACTGTTCCTTGTGAACGATCTCCAAACGGTGTTAAGTGGTGGCAGGGGGAGGAGGAATTTTTAAGAGAGAAAATATTTTACCACTTCCATTGATCTTAACCGATTTTGGCCGTGACTTCTCAGCAGAAAAAGTATAGAAATCTAAAATTATCGAGGAATTTGAGAACTAATAAGCCTATAACAAACCTCAGATATTGTTCTGCCATTTGTGCATAATGTATTTGCATGAAATATCTTGATTTTTAATCCTATTAAGGTCAAAATCCCACGGGAAAAATGAGTTCATTTTATTTATATAGATAGATAACACACATCCACCTTGGTTTATGAAAATAAAACTTGAAGTGACTCTCATAGCTTAAAGAGGAACTAAATCCCATAACTTAAATAAGCTTACTTTTTATTTTAACAGCAACTGTTTTCAGCTTTTAATAATTGAAAATAAATAGAAGTTAAATTAAAAATAACTTAAATCAAAGTTAAGTAATATTTCTAAATACACCAATTAAAAATGATTCTTTTTGGCGCAGTGGATAGAGGTGTTGAGTCTCTACGGCGCCAGGCGAGCATCGTCTGCAGATGGCTGTTTCAATCGTACCCAAAATAGACCAGAGAAATAGTTGGCCAAAAACTTAATGAGACAACAACTATGGAAGGCAGTAATTACTGGGCATGCAGTTACAAGACTCAGCATTCATATCCCATCGCGGTTAACCAACTGAAGAAGGCCAGAGGAATAGTTGGCCGAAACGTGGTGAAACAACAACTATAAAAATGAAGATAATAACCTGAAAAAAATAAATACACAAAATATGAAACCTGATCTCAAAAGATTAAAAAAATAAATAAGATTAAACAATATATTAAACGATTCTATTACAACAAATAATTAATCATCGAGCTAATTATTAAAATAGATTTTCTTTAATGTGATATGCAAATGAGGTTACACATTGGATGTAGATTTCTTCTAAGGACATAGTACGAAATAAAAGTGTCTGTTTTCAGTATGAAAATTCATTTGCGAAACAGTGTACGTTTTGTATATATTAAATTGCGAACAAACATGATCTTATCATAATAGAAGATGAATTGTCTTTTAAAAAGTCATCTCTTTTCTATGCTTTTCTATCCTTTAATTCAAGAAAACTACTTTCGTTAATGGAAATACATGTATAAGTAATTCAGATGTTCCTTTCCAAAATAAATATTAGGTATTTTGCCTTTTATATCTCAGAATGTTTATAAATGTATTTCACTGTTCCATTAAGATGCCAACGTACTATCTGTTGTGCTAACAACATCCACTTTGATATTACCGCTTTTATTGGACTTTGGTTATCCAGATTCTCCGTATTGTACCTATTTACTATGCCTCCCCACGGGACAGAGTTAGACACCAAGGGAATCACTTTACTAGCGAGACGAGTAAAACTTTCATAGTTGTATGCTTTATCTATTATACATTGTTATTTTATTGCCACAGACGACACGATGTTACTGCTCATTTATATTAGAACTAGCGGGGGGTACCCGGCGTTGCCCGGGTGTTTGTAGGTGTGTGTGAAAAAAAACCCGAAATGTGAAAAAAAAAAAAAACAGGTGCCCGTGAAAAAAAAAAACGAAGTCTTGACGACGCGCAGTTGGAAAATAAAGTGTGAAAAAAAAACAGGTGCACGTTTTTGATTGACGTGACGGCGATAGCTATTCAGCAGTAAGCATTTTGTCCGGGAGAGTTTTTAATGAGGTCAATAAATCGGTTTGTTTGTTTTTAAAAACTGTTTATTAGGGGGAGCGTCTCGTCTCGAAATGAAAGCTACAGTCTGATATGACGAAGTCGACATTGACCAAACGTTACTTAGCTCTCTAGAGACCACTGGCTTTCGGCCAGTGATTAGAGTAGAGTTTCGCTTTTGTATACCGAAAACCGAATGTAACGCGTGCCGATGCGGGAAATGTCGAATAATTAACATTTGAAAGTCAATAAAATTAAATAGACAGGCGAGCTCCGTGGTTAACTGTGAGATATTACAATTTATAGATGATATAAAAAGTTTTAAAAAGTTGTGAACCGAGCGAGCGCTTCTCTGAAAGAAGCCTTTTGTGGGCATCGAGGAAAAGCGTACATACATACATACATTTTCCCTTTATATATATATATATATATATATATAGTTTAAAACATCTAAATACTCGTTTTCATCTAACATATAAAAATATTTGATTATGAGAAAAATCCTTGTAGGAGTTTATGGCATACTCCGATTCTATGAACATCTGTCGCAAACAATGATCCCATGATATTATTGGACCATCTTTGGACAAAACAGATTCAAAACCTTGATCCTAGATTTGAGATTAAAAAAAGTGCATTTTAGTTTGATTTTTACGTTCGACAAAAAATTAAAAAAAAGAAAGATTTGCGTTGCATCTTGGTTATTTTCTTTTACAACAAAACATTTCTAGGTTATTTAATGTTGAATCCAGTCATTTTGATAAAGGCTTTTCTGTTGCTTCAAGTGATTAATATTTTCACATAGACATGGTGTTTGGTTTGATCGTTTCGTTGTGAAGAAAACAGTTTTTTTTTGTTTTTAGCTTTGCAGAACATGATTGGCTTTCACAAGTAATAATAAAAAAACCATAGCATCCATGTTTGGTAGATTTTATATCATGAAGCACTGCCTAATCTGGTAGTTCCAGATGGTTGCTTCTCTTCAATGTATTTACATAAAAAGGGTTATGATGTGCGTAGCAGGATAAATTACTTTAGCGTGTTATCTTTCTCTCTTCCTATACATATACATACACACACACACAATATATATATATATATATATATATATATATATATATATATATATACTATAAGATGTACTCAGCGTTGCTCGGTACTAAATGTAAAGTTAAATTAAAATGAAGTAAAAAAAAAAATAAAATAAAAAAACGGTAAGAAAGTTCAATAGGTGCATTCGTGTATTATGCTTTTTTCTAAACTGCCCACTTTTTAAAAATATATAACTACTCGAGCTTAGATCGAAACTGAAAACGTTAAGACAGCGAGTCAAATACGATAACAATATGATCAACTGCCAGGACCTTTTTAAAGTGTTTTCAAACCTCATGAAACAATTGACAAAGAGATAAAAATCCGATGACCACCAAGTATCAAGTTTCCGGATAAAAATCGATTAGACAGTTTTCTAAATGTATAAATACTCTATATACAAAATTTCAAATCTGTATATAAAATAATCGTTAAATATATATGTTGGGAATTGTCCTCACACACACACACACATTCTCACTTTTACGAGATAATTTATATTATTATTGGCATGCCGGGAGAAAAATCTAATGAAACGTACGCAGTTATGGAAAATCGACATCTTGTTCTAGTCGGGAGATGAAATCGCAATTTTGCTTCAGTCAAGAGGCGAACTCTCGAATGAATTATCGAGGAAATTTTTAGAAAGGACGCAAAATAGCGTCGCCTGCAGAAAATTAACCGAAGAAAATAATTAGGGAGAATTTTTGAAAAGTTCTTTTAACCTTTCACGGTGTTCATTAGTGAATAGGTTATTTAATGACCCGAACACTAAAACGCCACCGACTGGAAGCGTTGAAAAAGAAACGAAGTGATCAGAATGAGAGAATATAAAAACGGACGTTTTGCCGTCCATCTTGACTGACGGCTAAGACATTTCGATGCAAGGCAATCTGAATAACTCGGTTATTAAGTGTACAATGCGATGCACACATTTGAATTCAAGAGAGTTTGATTCAGGCAACAGCTTGAAGCTCACTTATACTAATTTTAGTATTGATTAATGGGCGTATTCACATGCGTACGTCTGCCTCATAGTTTCCTATTCATTACTCATGAATTCATATAAGCTCATTATATACGGGGTGCCTTCAAGAAGTTTCTAAACTTTTTCGTACTGGAATTTAAAATTGCCATAGACTCTTCCAAATTCAGTATGGTATGGTTAGGGCTAGGATAACAGAATATTATCCTTGTTTTAACTCAAGTATATATCCAACACAGTTTGACACAGTTAATCTACCGAGAACTACATCACTATATACAAACATATAAGATATCAACAGAGGTATACCTGAGTATCCAAACAATAATAAGAATGTTCTGTTGTCCAAGCACAAGTTGTTTTTATACATATTATGAGAGGACTGGCCAATTTTCATGATTTTAGTTTCAAATGAACAGCTACAGCAGGGATTGGGATACACTCTATCAAAGCTCGATTGCAACAGCTGGTGAATTAAAAAAAATGCAACCTGGACGTGAGAGCACTTTAGAAGAAGTAATTGCAATAAAATTATGTTTTAAACTTAGCAAAACGCTAGAGAAACGTATAGAATGCTTTTAACTACTTTTGGACCATCTCGCATCAATCAAGCATCAGTTGTTGAGTGGCAGGAGTAATTCAAGAAGGGCAGACAGTGTGAGAGGAGTAAGGAAGTCAGAACACAAGAGTCGATTGACCGAATAAAGAATTTACTGGATAAGACCGTCATGTGTCTATAGAGACAATAAATACACAGTTTGATGTCAGTGAGGCAACTGTACACGCACTTGTTCGGGGAACTGAAGATACGTAATAAAAGAAAAAATATAAGGTAATTCCAACCAATTTTTCTCACAATTTTCGGATCTTGTAATACATCTTATTTTATTTTAATGTAGTGATAGGTGCTATTTCTTCGTTAAATACAGAATAGATTAAATGATTGGTATAATAACTAAATGATTTTGTGCTACGACACACGAGTAGTTAAGAATTGTTCATGTCAACGTACTTAACGGAATAAATTGTAAGATGATCAACATCTTAAACTTTGGAATAGAGAATTTTGTCGTTTATTTGTCATATATATATATATATATACATTATATATATATATATATATAAAGGGGAGCGAGAGAAAGACAATGACAGAGAGGGTGGATGTATAGATATTATATTGGCAGGAACTCGTTATCGCGGTATGTTTGGTTTTGATGAAGAAATATTTTGTTTTTTTTGTATTTTTAATGCAAGGTTTGTAGACCAAGGAAAATCGAAAACGGAAGCTCCGTAAACGAAGGGTCATCGATGAAGAATGGTTGCAGAAGAATCCATGCGTAAAATATATGAAAGAGATGCTTAGGTAATATAGACGTTTTGGCAGAAAGAAATACAATCAGACAAAGGAGGTTGAAAATTACTATGTGACCCCCCCCCAAAAAAAAACAAGTGTAGGAATATGATAAAATAGATGCAAAAAAAAAGAAAAAGAAAAGAAAATTTTATATAGAAAGCTAAAAGGAAAGCGTAAGATTTTAAGCTCAAGCTTTTCAAGGTGAGAAGTCCACCGTAAGATACAATAACAAAAAATACATGAACTCCAAAACCCGAAAAAAAAATCCGACAAATGAGAACAAACAAAACGTGAAAAATGAGAAGAAAGCGAACTGTGATTAATATTTTGTAGCAGCACCTGCACTTGTTTTCTAATTATCTTTTCCTCCTACGAAGGAGTCGGGGCAGATGAAATCCTAAACCTCACCTCACGGATCGCATCCCCACCATCCCATACGTATCAACACTGTTGCCTTGCACTTTCCCCCGATCATAGATACACTTCAACGCTACCTTCAAATTGATCTTCACCTCAATCTCGCTGATCATTCAAATTTGTCAAAGTTATCTGCACCTTTTTTTTTTCTGCCGGCGGTCTTCTCTTCTCTTTTATGGAAGAATGGTTCGCGATTGAAGCGTTAACAAGAAAAATTTGAAAATTGAAAATTTCTCCTCGAATGGATGGGATAATTGCTCAGCGTTCCGTTTTTTTTCCTTGTATTTTTTTAAAGATAATTATTAGCATTCGAAATGGGCAATATGTTCGCATCGTCTCCAGTTGATTACGGTGTTATTGCTGGTCGTGATTGTCCGTACGTTCGGCTATTGTTGCTGTGGTGTTGATTGGCAATAACATCGGTTATAACCTTTTATTTTGTTTCCTTTTTTTTTTCAACTATCGATCAGATTTGTTCTTTTTTGTTTTCTTTTTGACTCTTCAAATTCTTCAGAGATTTTCAAATATCAATCTTTTTTTTTCCTTACTATTTTTTGTACTTCCTAATCCTATTCTTTCTCTTTTCCTGTTCAAAACGATGCCTCCCCTTCGTATCTCGTTCAGTTTCGACATTTTTATTTTACATAACACGCAGTTTCGACATTTTTATTTTACATAACACGCAGGGCGTTTATTAAACATAAAACATGCGTCCATTAGTCGTAAACCGATTATGATATAGGAAATTGTTTATTCGCTTTTAACGCATCTACATACAATACAAGCCTAAACTAAACCTTTTTTGAGCCTAAAATCAAGATAAAAACAGAGGGAAGGACAGAGAGAGAGAGAGAGAGAGAGAGAGAGAGAGAGGGATTAGAGAGTGGAAAATAAAGAGATAGTGTGTTAGAGAATTAATAAAAAGTGTTAGATAGCAAAGTGAAAGAAGTGTTAGTTAATAAAGGGAGAGAGAGAGAGAGAGAGAGAGAGTGTATCAGATTGCCAAGAGAAAAATGTGTTGGATAACTAAGAGAAAGTGTTTAATATACAAAATAGAAAGTATTAGATGGATACAAGAGAGAAAGTGTAAGAAAGAAAAGAGAGAGGAAGTGTAAGAAAGAAAAGAGAGAGGAAGTGTAAGAAAGAAAAGAGAGAGGAAGTGTAAGAAAGAAAAGAGAGAGGAAGTGTAAGAAAGAAAAGAGAGAGGAAGTGTAAGAAAGAAAAGAGAGAGAAAGTGTAAGAAAGAAAAGAGAGAGGAAGTGTAAGAAAGAAAAGAGAGAGGAAGTGTAAGAAAGAAAAGAGAGAGAAAGTGTAAGAAAGAAAAGAGAGAGAAAGTGTAAGAAAGAAAAGAGAGAGAAAGTGAAAGAAAAAAAGAGAGAGGAAGTGTAAGAAAGAAAAGAGAGAGGAAGTGTAAGAAAGAAAAGAGAGAGAAAGTGTAAAAAAGAAAAGAGAGAGAAAGTGTAAGAAAGAAAAGAGAGAGGAAGTGTAAGAAAGAAAAGAGAGAGAAAGTGTAAGAAAGAAAAGAGAGAGAAAGTGTAAGAAAGAAAAGAGAGAGAAAGTGTAAGAAAGAAAAGAGAGAGAAAGTGAAAGAAAGAAAAGAGAGAGAAAGTGAAAGAAAGAAAAGAGAGAGGAAGTGTAAGAAAGAAAAGAGAGAGGAAGTGTAAGAAAGAAAAGAGAGAGAAAGTGTAAGAAAGAAAAGAGAGAGAAAGTGTAAGAAAGAAAAGAGAGAGAAAGTGTAAGAAAGAAAAGAGAGAGGAAGTGTAAGAAAGAAAAGAGAGAAAGTGTAAGAAAGAAAAGAGAGAGAAAGTGTAAGAAAGAAAAGAGAGAGAAAGTGTAAGAAAGAAAAGAGAGAGAAAGTGTAAGAAAGAAAAGACAGAGAAAGTGTAAGAAAGAAAAGAGAGAGAAAGTGTAAGAAAGAAAAGAGAGAGAAAGTGTAAGAAAGAAAAGAGAGAGAAAGTGTAAGAAAGAAAAGAGAGAGGAAGTGTAAGATAGAAGAGAGAGAAACAGAATGTTAGATAGCTAAATGAAAAGCTATTAAATAACAAAGGGAGAAGGTATTAGATAGAAAAAAAGAGAATGTGCGTAATCCCTAAGAAAGAGAGACAAAGGTTTCAATAGCAAAGAGAGAATATCTTATATAGCTAAGAGAGAAAGAGAGTGTGTGTTAGATAGAATATAGACACGAAGTGTTCGATAACTAATAGAGAATGTGTTGGATAGCAAAGAGAAACAGAGTGTTAGAGAGAGAGAGAGAGAGAGAGAGAGAGAGAGAGAGAGAGCGTGTTAGATAATCAAGAGAAACAGAGTGTCAGATAGCTAAGAGAGAGTGTCAGATAGCTAAGAGAGAGAGAGAGAGAGAGAGAGAGAGCGTGTTAGATAATCAAGAGAAACAGAGTGTCAGATAGCTAAGAGAGAGAGAGAGTGAGAGAGAGTGTGCTATGTAGCTAAGAGTACAGAGGGAGGGTGTAAGTTATCTAAAAGAGAGATAGTGCGTTAATACTTAAATGAGAGAAATGATATTAGATATCTAAAGTAGAGAGACGGTTAGATAGTTACATAACACTATCTTTTGGTTATGAGGATGTTAAAAGCTGTGAGAGAACACTAGATTGCCGAAAGAAAGAGTGCTACATTACCGAAAGAAAGAGTGCTACATTACCGAAAGAAAGAGTGCTACATTACCGAGAGAAGGTGTGCTACATTACCGAGAGAAGGTGTGCTAGATTGCCGAGAGAAGGTGTGCTAGATTGCCGAGAGAAGGTGTGCTAGGTTGCTGCAGAAACGCGTGTTAGATTGCTGCAGAAACGCGTGTTAGATTGCTGCAGAAACGCGTGTTAGATTGCTGCAGAAACGCGTGTTAGATTGCTGAAGAAACGCGTGTTAGATTGCTGAAGAAACGCGTGTAAGATTGCTAGAAGAAAGTGTGCTAGATTGCTGGAAAGAAGCGTACTAGATTGCTTAAATATAATGTGTAAAACACGCTGGAAAAGTCAGTTGGAGTTCCAAGTGAGAAAGATATAGAAGAAAAAAACCGACATAGAAAAATGAGAGAAGGAGATGGATATATATATATATATATATATATATATATATATATATATACACACACACACACACACACACAGGAAGTAAATTCCTGTTAGTAAAGAGAGAAATGGAAGGGATAAACCGAAAGAAGAGAAATAAAAAAGGAACGTATGAAGAAAGACAACCTCATCAAAACAGAACAAAATCGAATGACAGACAAACACGTTCACGCAAAACAAACAAACAAACAAAAACGCAATAAAAAGAAGCTACACACACGCGAAATGTATTTTTTCGCAAAAGTGTCAGCTGTGACTGGCCTTAAACATCGCAAGGCTGTCCCCATAAAGCAAGCATGCGTGAACAAAATATCGAGTTGGAAGAGAAAAAAAAAATAGAGGGAGAATTGTGACATGCAACTTGAAGCTCAATTCGAATTTTCCCATCTGCGTTCGTTAAAGATTTAAATTATTTTCTTTTGTTTCTCGACGTTACGTAATAGAAAATGTAATATTTTTTTTTTATTCCTGTTCGACGACCGAGAAGGATTATTCTTCGCGGAACAAAAAACCAATAGAGAAACAATTTTTTTCTTCTAAAAGCCGAACAAAGTTCATTGCAATAATGCCAGCTTAGAAATATTATACGCAAATAAACATTCATATGAATACCGTTAGATAGGGCCATGAGTTATGTAATAATACCTTTAAATAGTTATATTCAAGGGGAGAAAACCCTTTGTACTTTAAAGTTATTTCCCTTCCCAATTCGTTTTAAAATATTTATCTATCTTTGCGCTTGATCAAACAAAACTAACATATCTTTAAACGTAAAAGGTTACCGAAAGCAACAATAAAATGTTCTCATTTCATAGTAATTCTTTGTTGCAAAACTTTTTTATAATGTTTAAAACAAGAATCGTTTTCATCCATTTTATTTCTTCATATTTGTATTATCCCTTACAAAGTACTTCACAATAAATCATTGAATGCCTACTAGGCACCATTTTCGGGTGTATTCAGTCTTATTCTATATAAAAGTTTGTCAGAGACTTTGACATGAGGGCATGACAAAATGTAACGTGGTCGTTAATTTTCTTTAACGGTGTCGTTACATTTTAACAACAAGAGACCAAAACGTTGCGTCTTTGAGACAGCTTCAAGAAAACAAAAATAAATTCGACGTTGATTTCTTCAGTTTTAACAAAAGGTATTTATTATCGCTGCTTTCCAACAACGTATTGCATATCCTTTTTTATAGTGCCTCACGCACCTATATGTGCTTAATAAACGCTGCCGTTTTTCTTTTAAAGTCTCTCACGCCTTCACCTGGTTATATGTCCATCTCATGCTGGCATGGCGTTCCGGTCCACCACTGCCGTCCATGTGTGTTCCAGTTTTTTTCTTTGTATTTTTTCCTTCTCTTCTTCCGCACTGGCTCGATCATTTGCATGTGTCATGCGGCTGGTGCTGATACAAGTGCCAACTGCTCTTTTATACTAATATGAAAAGAAAAACCAACACAAAACGCGGTGTGTTATCTCCTCAAGCCACCCAGCACGAAGAGGCACCCCCTTTATGAATATATGTCAGTTTTTAATAATAAAAAATATAAAAGCGGTTGACAATAAGGAAACCATATATAAAACTTATGAAGAAAGATAAAGCAAATATTAGCAGATCAACACCAAGAATAAATGAACTAGATCAACCTGTTTATGCACATTAAGGAAAATAATGATGTAAGCCATCTTGTGTCTGGAAGTTGAACTTCAATAGATAGAGAGAGGCCAGCCAGGGTCAGCAACCAGACCCAGATAACAAAGGTGCTGACCCTTATCGCCAACATTGATCATGATTTGTTACTGAGAAGAAGATATTGTTGTCTTGCTGTTATGTTTACTACTAATCAAAGTTTGAAAAGGTGGGCAAAACAACAATTCACATCCATGGTAAAAAAATATATTAAGAAACGAAACTAAAATGTTTATGTGCTGGAATGCTTTCTTAAATTCGAAGCAGATATCAAGAACTTCTCCGCTTTCTAAAGTTCAATTCTTCACTGCTGCGGCGGACCGGTTCCAGCATTGCTGACTCCCAGCAACCCCACTAAGAAGCCCTGATGAAAGTCCTGAGAAAGTCGCAATAAGGACCATCGTCTTTCTATTTTTTCTCCCTAACGTGGCAGCAAAAACGTGTCCTGCGTGGAAGTTTAAATTAATCGAGTGAAATCGTCAATATTGTTTTTGCGTCATTTATTTGGGATTTGTTCTGGGTCAAACTCTCCGTGACTTCGTATGCGAATGCTGAGCCTTATTATTTTTTTTTTATCAGAGTCAAAGAAAAACATCTGGAAGCATGCAGGGAAACGACTAACTGCGACTAAAGAGAAGTTTATGCAGATAAAACAATCCTAAGGTTACTGTATGCGACAGACCGACTTTACTAAGAAATAAATAAAAATACAAAACCACATCTATAAACCAGATGTTGTTGGCCTGCTGTATTCTTAAGTAAGAATGTCATTCATAAAAAATGAAAAAGTAGTCGACAGTAGAAAAAAGTTATGACAAAGACAATAGGATGAATACACGAAAGTAGGATAAGTAGTCAGCTGAGAGTGGCTGAGTAAAACATAAGATTTGGTAATAAGATTTCCGATGCTGATATAATTATATTTAGAGTTAGTTTAATGAGAGTTTTCAATTTGCGAAACGTGCCGACATTTGCGATTGGTGGAGACCGAGCTGAGTTTTAGCAGGTGGAGAAATGAACCGATCATCCGACTGAGAAACATGCCTCCACAAACAGCCATGAACAGACAACGTTTGAGAATACTTAATCACAGACACTCCGGGAACAGCTGACTTATTCCAGCAACGTGTTACTTTTGTTCTTATTCCAATGTGATCACGTATGCGATCATCTGGTGACATTACTGTAACATATTCTATTGTACAGCAAGCGGCCTAAAGATTTACATCTAGTGGGCATAATTCTTGCTCTAGTAAGGATGGAAAGGCAGAGAAAATCATAATACCATGGCCATACCATTTTTATATCTATCAATTATTTTAATAACTACGAAATGTGTTCCCAAAGTTACATATCTCTGCTAGCTGGGGGATGGCATATGATCAAACGTGCATATCTACATCATCTTCATACGGTATTTCTTTTGCTAACCCCTTGATCTCATATCTTGCTTTCTCCCTCATTCGGACTATTTTGCTAGACTTTCATTTCGTTCATTCCTAATGCCACCCCCTTAAATCGAACACGCTCTCTCACCTTATTCAGCCTTTTTCTCAATCGCCTCATTGCGAACATCTCCCTATTCGGTTATATCCTCATCTCGACCATCTCCATTTCATATCTACGCCCTTATCCGACATCTTTCCTTTCATTCCACCGCCTCCGTACTGAGTTAACGATGTCCATTTCCTCTAGCTATTCTTTTCCCGCTTCTAATTATTCGAAGTTATTTCCCTTTTTCCATATTTTTCAATTCAATATTCTATCTAACATGATACTTACTCAGATTCAATAACATCTATCATTCCTCATCTTTCTCCTCAATTCTCTTTTCTAGTCAAAACTTCAACAAAACGAATTCATTTTCCTATGACCAACAATAAACAAGAAAAATAAAAAGAAAGGCGCTTTGATTTTTGAAAAGAGAATAGAAATCCCCATTCTGTGTTGGTTTGATGCGAGGCCAAAAATCTACAAAAAGCTGACCAGAGGCAACTGTTCACCTTGCATTGCCGATGCGGTCAATTCTCCATTCAAACGTAATGAAGGGGAAAGTGTAGGCTTTTCTTTTCAACCTATTAGTCTTTTACGCCCGTTAAAGTTTCACACGAACAATGTTTCATTTCGATTCACTCACTTTGAAAAGCTTTTTATTTTCTAAATAGATGGTCATTCCGGAATTTGATTCCATTTCTTGCGGCTCTTTTCTACTTCTTTGACTACTTTCAAGTACTCGTGCCACACACGCGTATAGATAAACATATATATATAAACATATATATATAAACATATATATATATATATAAACATATATATATAAACATATATATATATATAAACATATATATATATATATATATATATATATATATATATATATATATATATATATATATATATATATATATATATAAACATATATATATATATAAACATATATATATATATAAACATATATATATATATATATATATATATATATATATAAATATATATATATATAAACATATATATATATATATAAACATATATATATATATATAAACATATATATATATATAAACATATATATATATATATAAACATATATATATATATATAAACATATATATATATATATAAACATATATATATATATATATATATATATATATATATATATATATATATAAACATATATATATAAACATATATATATATATATATATATAAACATATATATATATATAAACATATATATATATAAACATATATATATATAAACATATATATATATATAAACATATATATATATATATATATAAACATATATATATATATAAACATATATATATATAAACATATATATATATAAACATATATATATATATAAACATATATATATATATATAAACATATATATATATATATAAACATATATATATATATATAAACATATATATATATAAACATATATATATATATATAAACATATATATATATATATAAACATATATATATATAAACATATATATATATAAACATATATATATATAAACATATATATATAAACATATATATATATATAAACATATATATATATATATAAACATATATATATATAAACATATATATATAAACATATATATATATATAAACATATATATATATATATAAACATATATATATATAAACATATATATATATAAACATATATATATATATAAACATATATATAAACATATATATATATATATAAACATATATATATATATAAACATATATATATATATATAAACATATATATATATATATATAAACATATATATATATATATAAACATATATATATATATAAACATATATATATATATATAAACATATATATATATATATATAAACATATATATATATATATAAACATATATATATATAAACATATATATATATATAAACATATATATATATATAAACATATATATATAAACATATATATATATATAAACATATATATATATATATAAACATATATATATATATAAACATATATATATATATAAACATATATATATATATATAAACATATATATAAACATATATATAAACATATATATATATAAACATATATATATATATATAAACATATATAAACATATATATATATAAACATATATATATACACATATATATATATATAAACATATATATATACACATATATACATATATAAACATATATATAAACATATATATATATATATAAACATATATATATATATAAACATATATATATATATAAACATATATATATATATATAAACATATATATATATATAAACATATATATATATATAAACATATATATATATAAACATATATATATATATAAACATATATATATATATAAACATATATATATATATATAAACATATATATATATATATAAACATATATATATATATATAAACATATATATATATATAAACATATATATATATATAAACATATATATATATATATATAAACATATATATATATATATAAACATATATATATATATATAAACATATATATATATATAAACATATATATATATATAAACATATATATATATAAACATATATATATATATAAACATATATATATATATATAAACATATATATATATATATATAAACATATATATATATATATATAAACATATATATATATATATAAACATATATATATATATATATAAACATATATATATATATAAACATATATATATATATAAACATATATAAACATATATATATATATATATATAAACATATATATATAAACATATATATATATAAACATATATATATAAACATATATATATATATAAACATATATATATATATAAACATATATATATATAAACATATATATATATAAACATATATATATATATATATAAACATATATATATATAAACATATATATATATAAACATATATATATATATATATAAACATATATATATATAAACATATATATATATAAACATATATATATATATATATATAAACATATATATATATATATATATAAACATATATATATATATATAAACATATATATATATAAACATATATATATATATAAACATTAATAAATGTAATTTAGTTTTAAAAAACAACAACAACTTGATTTTGCGGCCATTTTTGGCGGTTCCTTATATATATATACATATATATATATATACATATACATGTATATATACATATATATATACATGTATATATATATATACATATATATATATATATATACATATATATATACATACTAGACCACCCGTGACCCGTTGGGTCAGTACGTTATATTAGCTATGGAATTCATGTATGAGCGTGACACTTGTGGCATAAAGAAAATAGTTTTTTTTTTACATAACAGAAGCATTTCTATGAAAGTATATTAAAATGAAAAAAGAATATAGATAGATTTCTATGAGTCGTTCTGTTTATTATAATTGTTATTTTTTTTAAATTACAGTTACTGAATTATAAGTGGTTGGTCATACTTATAGGTAAATATGCACTGAACAGGTATCATAATCCTTATTATAGTTAAATTCAAATTTTGATATATCATCTTTTAAATGAAATTGTTAGTTGAAAGTACAGAATAATAAAAAAAAACACTCTCCACATGTTAATAATGGCTTTTTAAATAGAAAATGAAAATAAAATGTAACTTTTTTCATTTAATTTAAGCAAACATTCAGTACCCATTGTGTAAAGGAAAACACTATTTAATGTAATAGAAATGTGTGCATTTACCGATTCAGCTTTCCGTTTGGAAATGTAAGCAGACGACTTTAAAAAACATGGGAAGAAGAAAAAGAAATTTTTTTGTAATAACGCCCTCTAGTAAAAAGGTCTGCATTAGTTAAGGGGGATAACTCTATCCAGTTTTACATCGCTCCCTTTTTCTGTCTCTCACACATACACGTAACTATTTCTCGCGTACGTAACGAAAACAGAGGGAGTAGGAGTGTTGAAATCTATTAGAGGGAAAGTGAGAGGTGTTTTCTTTCCATAAATTGTATAGGGTAATATTTCATATTATTAATAGATTCATAGATAAATAGATTTTATAATATATATTATAATTATCTATGAATCTATGTATTATTTGTATATATAAATAACTATTTGATCAAATTAAATGAAATTGTTTGTATTAAAAGCGATATAAAAATTCCGGAATTGGAATAACGGATTGAAGACGTTGCTATTTACGCATGCGCAACCGGATGTTGAAAACCGGAAATCTGATTGCAAACATACAAGATCCATAGACTTTTAGTATTATATAGATATATATACATATAATTATTAGCTCTGTTTCCTATATGGTATTATCGAGCTTTTACATCTGGTTAAGATTACTTTATAAATATTAATTCTTTAATATTTATAATATACTTAAGTTTTGCTATCTTGGATTATTTTGGTAAACTTAACCGTAATTCTTATTTTATATATATATATATATATATATATATATATATATATATATATATATATATATACACACACGCACACACATATATATATATATTTACATACACACACATATATATACACAGAAGTATATATATGTATACTCATATACACCCACACATATATATATATACACATACACCCACATATATATATACCCACATATATATATACGCACATATATATACAGACATAAATATATACACACACAAACACATATATATACACACATGCGTATATATGCACACACATATATATACATATATATACACACACATATATATACACACACACATATATATATATAAGAATTACAGTTTAGTTTACCGAAATAATTATATATATATATATATATATATATATATATATATAAGATATATAAATAATATCTATATATATTTGTACAAAGATATATATATTACACCATTTACAAAATCATGACTTCCCCTCCTCCGACGTTAAAAAAAAAATTTCTGCTTGTGCGGTGATAAAATTTGTCAAATGAACTTATGATGTTAAGTTATATAATAGTTTTAACTTTGCTCCAAATCGTACTTATTTAATCTTTTTTTTCGATTATCGATACTTATCAAACCCCTTCTGATATAGAACTTACGCAAGAACACTCCAAGACACCTCAAGTATTTTCGTTTGAAATTTTAAATAGCCGTTTTGGAGTCCGCAGGGAACAAACTTACAAATTCCTTTTATAATAATAGTAATAAAAATAATAATATGAACACATAACTTCCACACACTTATGATTACATTAGCATGCATCTTCTAATATGTGGACAATAATTTTCAAATATTTGTGCCGATGTAAAATTCCATTATTTAAGTCTTTATTCAGAACAATAATAGCCTTTGGCCTCTATAACTTAATCTCATCTACCTACGAACTTATCAATGCCTCTTTACACTTTAATATGAAATATATATCTAACTTTAATATGAAATATGTCTCTAACTTTAATATGAAATATGTATCTAACTCAAGTTCAATCTCCTCATGATGCTAACCTAAGGCTGTCTAATTGGTTTGTAATCCCCGTGTAAGTGATAATCCGTGGGAGCTAGATCAAGAAAATAAGAGATTATGCAGGGTGGAGCAGGAGTTTCGAACGAAATTCTCCTAGGAGATCTCTATTCAGTAATACGGTTATCATGATGGAAGATGACACCGTTTTTGGTGACTGACCATGGATGAAAAGGATATTAACGACGCTTTAATAATCTAAAAGAAAATGTTATATGATATGGCTCAATATTATATAAAAACTGCTGTACGGACCTGATATAAATCATAATATATCCCATGCGTTCTACACGTACGCCTATGAAATGTATCTCAAAATTAGAGAAACAGACAGCAAAACATCATATCTTAAAGCAAAGAAACACTTTCGTTATCGATTCCTTTATTTCAATATAAACAAAACAAAAGCAAAACACCTTTTCTTAACAGAATATCCTCCGTAGATGACTTTCACCATTTCACTTTTAAATCAAAAGTTTAATTCATTTCTGCTCTATTTTAATTTTCTTAATATTCTCTTGGTAATCCAATCATCCTAACCACCCACACATTCTTTTGTAAATCAACCGATAGATTACTTGTAAACCTCCAATGCTATGTCACTAGTCCTTCTTGTCGAGGGAATACGCCAGAGAAGAGACTTGTCAATTAATTCTGAGATGAGCACACTTCCGCTATCTTGCATAGCCAACTGCTAACATTTTTTTCAGGCAGCCAGAAGACAAACTAGAAACATAGAAGTCGAATGTCACGTTAAAAAAAAATGAACACAAAAAATAAATAAATAAAAAAGGTGAATGTTCCGAGACTATTGAAATAGTGTAAGGTTCGTCGAACGCCATTAGTAGATAACAGACCGAGTCTATGAGTTAGGTTATTTTTATGTTTGCGTGTAGGTTAAAAACCGAAAGCTGTATGATTCTGTTTTAAATAGAGCAAAGATACTACTACAGCAATGACTCCTACTATGACTAATAAAAATAGATTTTGCTACAAAAAATGTATAATTTTGGAACACAATATACCTGGATTGCATCCATGCTGATCACAATATGCTTGCCTATAAATCCAATTTCAAGAAATACTTGTCGAACCGTCCTCTTAGTTTATAACACTCTGCTGATTCTATTCAATTTCTAATCATCTCATAGTATTATCAATCATATGAGAGACAGACAAGGTCATATACTCTAATGTCGAAGAGGCTTTTGGTCTTAGTAAATACTGGCATAAAAAAACAGTTTGTCCGTCGGAACGACGAAGTTCATCTGATTATCCTAATAATAGCCGACACGCACTGGGAATTTGTTTTAAGTGAAACTGATGCGTATAGTGCCAGCCTCACATCCTTACCAGCTCAAGAAAGGGTCAGGACAGCTAGAGACCAGGTGGAGAGAAGAGCTGCCGCAATTGCTGACATCCTCCTACATACAGCACTTGATATTTCCAAATGATTTGCCAACCTGATTATGCGGCATTATTTTCACCACTAAACGCCTAGATTGAATGGACGCAAAGCTATAATATACGTCCTTATTGAGTTTCACGTACAGTGCTATTGCACGTCAACGCTGAAATCTATTCGTCCCAGGAAAGCCGCACAAGATTCATCAACCTCGCCGTATATATTAAAGCTATTGATAGTCTTTCTATGTATTCTCAGTAGGGATGCTACGGTAGTCTTTCATTCGTTTGACAGCATGCAAATCAGATTTCTATTCGCGGTTCTTAAGGTTCCTCGGTCGGATCCTATCCGTCCACAAGCGACACGGATCTTAATGATAATTGACACCTCAAAGACAACCCTTGCTCTACATCTTTCTTTTATTATTATTTCGACATCTTAGAATTCCTGTTTTCCTTTTGTAAGGAACATGTGCAGCAGACAGGCTGGATTTGTACGATTACACGAGCGGAAATGAATAGTGAAATATAAAAATGATAATAATCCGGCGCCAATGAGTTATCGCCCCTGCTTGACAGCGGATTTCTAGTTCTTTTTACAAAGAAACAGATTTCCTTATCCCTTACATTCAGCTCTTTTTAATGAAAATTAGACGCTATGTATAGTTAAAATAATATATGATTTTCTCCATCTCTCAAAAACATTTGCCTAGTTCAATAAATAGTATAGTGTTAATAATAGGTCGTTTGATAACTAGGAATTGTCCAAATTTATTTTGTTCAGCGACAGAAAAAAAGTTCATCTCTGGCATATAAGTAAATGGTGACGTCTTGTTATAAAGATAGACGAATCCATTCACTGTATTGAGCGGAAGCGAGAACGCAAGTAAAACCTATCCCCACCATCTGAAATGAATCCCTGAAAAATCCTGCTAGCTAAATAATAAAATGTCTACAGTTTGTGTTTTTAGATCAGCAGAAATTATAATCTTTTAAATAATTTTTTCTCCAGTTTTCTTTTCTCAGTTGTATGTTTATCGTGGGAGGAAGCTTGTTCGACTCCCACGAATTTTTAA
>NC_136508.1:32369754-32373127 GCF_053919585.1 Euprymna scolopes | reverse complement strand
CTCCAAAAAGTGTTATTAAAAATTGTCATAAAAATATGATAGGGGTGGGTGTAATATTAAAATGTCTTACAAGGATGAGTCTCCAAAAAGTGTTATTAAAAATTGTCATAAAAATATGATAGGGGTGGGTGTAATATAAAAATGTCTTACAAGGATGAGTCTCAAAAAAGTGTTATTAAAAATTGTCATAAAAATATGATAGGAGTGGGTGTAATATAAAAATGTCTTACAAGGATGAGTCTCCAAAAAGAGTTATTAAAAATTGTCATAAAAATATGATAGGGGTGGGTGTAATATAAAAATGTCTTACAAGGATGAGTCTCCAAAAAGTGTTATTAAAAATTGTCAAAAAAATATGATACGGGTGGGTGTAATATAAAAATGTCTTACAAGGATGAGTCTCCAAAAAGAGTTATTAAAAATTGTCATAAAAATATGATAGGGGTGGGTGTAATATAAAAATGTCTTACAATGGTGAGTCTCAAAAAAGTGTTATTAAAAATTGTCATAAAAATATGATAGGGGTGGGTGTAATATAAAAATGTCTTACAAGGCTGAGTCTCCAAAAAGAGTTATTAAAAATTGTCATAAAAATATGATAGGGGTGGGTGTAATATATAAATGTCTTACAAGGATGAGTCTCCAAAAAGTGTTATTAAAAATTGTCATAAAAATATGATAGGGGTGGGTGTAATATAAAAATGTCTTACAAGGATGAGTCTCCAAAAAGAGTTATTAAAAATTGTCATAAAAATATTATAGGAGTGGGTGTAATATAAAAATGTCTTACAAGGATGAGTCTCCAAAAAGAGTTATTAAAAATTGTCATAAAAATATGATAGGAGTGGGTGTAATATAAAAATGTCTTACAAGGATGAGTCTCGAAAAAGAGTTATTAAAAATTGTCATAAAAATATGATAGGGGTAGGTGTAATATAAAAATGTCTTACAAGGATGAGTCTCCAAAAAGAATTATTAAAAATTGTCAAAAAAATATGATAGGGGTGGGTGTAATATAAAAAGTCTTACAAGGATGAGTCTCCAAAAAGTGTTATTAAAAATTGTCATAAAAATATGATAGGGGTGGGTGTAATATAAAAATGTCTTACAAGGATGAGTCTCCAAATAGTGTTATTAAAAATTGTCAAAAAAATATGATAGGGGTGGGTGTAATATAAAAATGTCTTACAAGGATGAGTCACCAAAAAGAGTTATTAAAATTGTCATAAAAATATGATAGGGGTGGGTGTAATATAAAAATGTCTTACAAGGATGAGTCTCCAAAAAGAGTTATTAAAATTGTCATAAAAATATGATAGGGTTGGGTGTAATATAAAAATGTCTTACAAGGATGAGTCTCCAAAAAGTGTTATTAAAAATTGTCATAAAAATATGATAGGGGTGGCTGTAATATAAAAATGTCTTACAAGGATGAGTCTCCAAAAAGAGTTATTAAAAATTGTCATAAAAATATGATAGGGTTGGGTGTAATATAAAAATGTCTTACAAGGATGAGTCTCCAAAAAGTGTTATTAAAAATTGTCATAAAAATATGATAGGAGTGGGTGTAATATAAAAATGTCTTACAAGGATGAGTCTCCAAAAAGAGTTATTAAAAATTGTCATAAAAATATGATAGGGGTGGGTGTAATATAAAAATGTCTTACAAGGATGAGTCTCCAAAAAGAGTTATTAAAAATTGTCATAAAAATATGATAGGGTTGGGTGTAATATAAAAATGTCTTACAAGGATGAGTCTCCAAAAAGAGTTATTAAAAATTGTCATAAAAATATGATAGGGTTGGGTGTAATATAAAAATGTCTTACAAGGATGAGTCTCCAAAAAGTGTTATTAAAAATTGTCATAAAAATATGATAGGAGTGGGTGTAATATAAAAATGTCTTACAAGGATGAGTCTCCAAAAAGAGTTATTAAAAATTGTCATAAAAATATGATAGGGATGGGTGTAATATAAAAATGTCTTACAAGGATGTGTCTCTAAAACGTTTTATTAAAAATTGTCAAAAAAATATGATAGGGGTGGGTGTAATATAAAAATGTCTTACAAGGATGAGTCTCCAAAAAGAGTTATTAAAAATTGTCATAAAAATATGATAAGAGTGGGTGTAATATAAAAATGTCTTACAAGGATGAGTCTCCAAAAAGAGTTATTAAAAATTGTCATAAAAATATGATAGGGGTGGGTGTAATATAAAAATGTCTTACAAGGATGAGTCTCCAAAAAGAGTTATTAAAAATTGTCATAAAAATATGATAGGGGTGGGTGTAATATAAAAATGTCTTACAAGGATGAGTCTCCAAAAAGAGTTATTAAAAATTGTCATAAAAATATGATAGGAGTGGGTGTAATATAAAAATGTCTTACAAGGATGAGTCTCCAAAAAGTGTTATTAAAAATTGTCATAACAATATGATAGGAGTGGGTGTAATATAAAAATGTCTTACAAGGATGAGTCTCCAAAATGAGTTATTAAAAATTGTCATAAAAATATGATAGGGGTGGGTGTAATATAAAAATGTCTTACAAGGATGAGTCTCCAAAAAGTGTTATTAAAAATTGTCACAAAAATATGATAGGGGTGGGTGTAATATTAAAATGTCTTACAAGGATGAGTCTCCAAAAAGTGTTATTAAAAATTGTCATAAAAATATGATAGGGGTGGGTGTAATATAAAAATGTCTTACAAGGATGAGTCTCAAAAAAGTGTTATTAAAAATTGTCATAAAAATATGATAGGAGTGGGTGTAATATAAAAATGTCTTACAAGGATGAGTCTCCAAAAAGAGTTATTAAAAATTGTCATAAAAATATGATAGGGGTGGGTGTAATATAAAAATGTCTTACAAGGATGAGTCTCCAAAAAGTGTTATTAAAAATTGTCAAAAAAATATGATAGGGGTGGGTGTAATATAAAAATGTCTTACAAGGATGAGTCTCCAAAAAGAGTTATTAAAAATTGTCATAAAAATATGATAGGGGTGGGTGTAATATAAAAATGTCTTACAATGGTGAGTCTCCAAAAAGTGTTATTAAAAATTGTCATAAAAATATGATAGGGGTGGGTGTAATATAAAAATGTCTTACAAGGCTGAGTCTCCAAAAAGAGTTATTAAAAATTGTCATAAAAATATGATAGGAGTGGGTGTAATATAAAAATGTCTTACAAGGATGAGTCTCCAAAAAGAGTTATTAAATATTGGCATAAAAATAAAACTAAAAAATAAATAAATAAAAATCACACACAGGAGTTATAAAATGCTTCAAGAAATTAAGAGCATCATATTTTCCTCGAGAAAAATTCAGAACATATTTGTATACATTCTAGTTATCATGCGAATATCCTCGCTTCT
>NC_136508.1:32309754-32362254 GCF_053919585.1 Euprymna scolopes | reverse complement strand
GCAGCGGTAGGGGTGTAGTATTATGCAGATGCGTCCGAGAATTTGTAAAAGAGGCTCTGTGTGATGTCTGGTCAGTCAAGATAAAGACTGAAATAGAAAATCACAAGCATATCAGGGTTGCATTAAGTTTGACCCATAGTTATTTTACACCAGTGAAGCAAGATCTCCGGTATGCCAATTCTTAAATTTCTAGAATTTTCGAGTATCAAAATTATTTAATAGACTTTGATGAAAATTAAAATAATTACAAAAATAAGGTTTAGTATTATCAAAAGTTTAGTTTAATCCTTGTAAAAGGACAAAGTTAGAGCCCGGAAAATTAATTATTAAATAAAACTGTATTTTTTTTTTAATAAAGAGAAAAAAGGGGGTTTAATGTAAAAATATCAATACACAAAAAACAAATTTATATATATATATATATATATATATATATATATATATATATATATATATATATATATAGCGGAGGCATTTGGACGATGTAAAAACATAGTAAATTCAGCAGGCGTATAGCGTAATGCTGAGAAGCCTTGACTGTCATATGGGCGGTCGGGTTTCGATCCTGGCTTGAGGCAATTGCCTGTCTAGCCGCACCGATGAGCTGTGAAACAGCGAAACAGTACTGAATGTGGATGACTAAATATATATATATAGCAGGCCACTCGAAATTGCCCGGTCGAAAATACTCATAATTATTATATTTTTTATCAATGCAGAATTCTTATTTATTTTAAACAGAAATACAGTAGGTATTAAATGTAAAAAGATGAAACAAAAAAGAAGAACGATATGAAACTGAGCCATGTTCATGCGATCATTATGTTTTTATTCTTAACTATTTACTTCGCGTAAGTAAAAATATACTCGAGATTAAAAATCGCCATGAATAAACGAAATCGAACAGAGGAAGGATATTTTGAATGAGGAGGAATGGTGTTCAAGATATTAAAAACAATTAATTGAAAACGTGATATTTTTTAAAATTTTACTTCTCATCTTATATTCTTTTTATATATAGATTGCGAATTTTTATATCGATTCGCCTCTGAGAAGCTATTTGATGCTACTAACTGTTTTATTTAGAATCCCGATTCCAATTTTTATCGAAATCAATTACGCGACTAGAATAAAACACTCAGTCTATAGGAGTTACAAAAATTAAAATTCAAGGAATTTTGTCTTTGTCGAATAAATATGAATTCAATTTTATGCAAATCTGAAATATTTGAATCTTTCAATCAGAATGCACTATACTATGCCCCCTAAAATATTTCCAAAACTGTGTCCATATTATGCCCCTTAAAAGCTCTTTAAAAGCTTCCCAAGGAAGTGACATATAGCGGATTTATTGGTTGATACCTAATACGAGCCTGGAGAGGGATGGGAACCGCTAGGCTATTCCTGCCTAACACAGGTTGCATCAAAGAATGTAACGCTCCCACGTCCCTGGAGAGTTAAGGGACACTTTCATTTAATACTGTTAATTTTGTTCAAATTTAAAAAAAAATCGGGAAGTATATGAATTTTCTCTTGAACGTGAAACTATATTAGATAAAATATAGTCCGCATTCCAACGCCTACGCCTAGCAGTTGGTTGGTTGTTTTACAGCATATCAACCCTTTCTAGGTTATTTAATGCCGAATCCAAATGTTTTGAAGAAAAAATTTTTAATAGACTATATTTGTTGTTTTCATGTCAGTTTCTATTTAACCCATAGTTGGTACTACCATAGTACTACCACTCCGGGTCAGAGTGGACCTGGGAGCAATGGCAATTAAAGAGTAGCTCCACACTCCCCAAAGCCGGCAAGCTGGGGCCTCACCACTGAATATAGCATATCCAGGACCAGCCTAGCAATTGTATTCTAAAATTCATAATGATTGATTTACCAGTTTAGGAGTGAATCTTGCACATAAAATATATGAATATATACAATATACCTAATTTCATATAGAGATTAAGAAACCGTTGGAAAGCAATACAAAAGCTGTTTAGCATTTAGAACAAAATTTAAAACAAAACAAAAAAAAATATACAAAATAAAATAAAAATACATTAGATTACATGAAATCCTATTAAAGAATATTATTTACGATCCCATAAATTCATTTTCCCCACCCTTTTCCATTTCTATGATTTTGTTCAATACATAAGTCCGTACGATGCATTTCATTTATAAAAATAAAGAATTATTGATGTCATATCTTGACGTCCTTTAATCGGTTCTTTCACGAGTTTATATCTGGCAAAACGCCCAATAGGCTTCCGCAGGAAATTAACTGGAGTTCTGTTTGGCGCGCAGTTTTTATCTAATATAAACGTCATTGTTGTTAAATATTTTTTCCACATACGTATATTGCGTTTATTTGATCTCCTACGTGTGGCTAGTGTCACTGACCGCTATATTTATATATTCTCCTTTAAATCTTGAATATTTATTGGGATAAATAAATGACCACAAAACTTAATAATAATAATAATAATAATAATAATAATAATAATAATAATAATAATAATAATAATAATAATAATAATAATATATATTAGTGTTGGGGCGATTTATCGGAATCGAGAATTAGAAATATCGGAAAAAATTTGATTTCCGATGCCAAAATCGATTTTCTTTAATTGTCCTTTTTATTTTATTAAAAGCAAAATGTCCACTGCTGGAAAGTAATGATCAAATAATGTATATTTATTAATTATAAACTAATATTCAAACTAAAATGTATAGATCGTCCCTTACAAGTGTAATTTTTACGCTTTAGTAAATATTTGCATATTTGACATGTGCTTTTATGATAATTGGAGAAATAACTAACTCATAGTTAAGTATTTAGAAATTTTTCAAGAATCGGAATCGGCAATTGTATCGGAATCGTGCAATATATTTCAATCGTACCATCGCTTATATATATATATATATATATATATATATATATATATATATATATATATATATATGTATATAATTCTTAAGGATACCACTTTAAAAGGAATAGAGACAGAACTCATTTTTAAAATGTTTGTCCTTTATTGGTAACACGTTGCGTATAATTACTTCAGTCCCAGTGTAGTATCGCAGTATTGAGTTATCTAAATGATCACTTTACGTTATTTATTTATATGTAATTATTATAATAAGTAGTTAAATTACATATAAATATAAGAGTAATAAAAAATGCAAGAGAGCTATATGATAAATCCGTCAAATGCAAAGGAGCTGAGCAGCGGCTTGGTTCCCACCAGTTTTGGCAAATAGCAAACAGGATCCTGAACAGATGCGTGCGTTCTATCCCAATCATCATCAATGGACCTAAGGTCATCTCGTCAGCATCAGACAAGGCCAAACTATTTGCCAAGAATTTTGCAGCTAACTCTACCCTCTGCGACGAAGGTCATCAACTCCCCGTATTTCCTCCTACAACAGACAACACACTATCCAACATACAAATATCTATGCACGAGGTCGCCAAACTAATCAAGAACCTTGATTCCAGTAAAGCAACTGGCCCAGTCGGCATTCCAATTATAGTGTTGAAAAAGCTTCGCCCAGAACTTGCCCCCATACTTACAAAACTGTTTAAGCGTTGCCTTAAGAAGAAGTGCTTTCCAACACTCTGGAGAACCTCGTCAGTATGCCCTGTATTTAAGAACTGAGGTGATAAGTCATCTCCCTCTCAGTACAGACCAATAAGTCTCCTGTGTGTCATGAGTAAGCTGCTGGAATCCATATTAAACAGAGAAGTAGTCAACCACCTCAAGAGAAATAACCTTCTTAGTGACATGCAATATGGTTTCTGTTCTGCCAGATCTACAGCAGATGTGCTAATGGTTATATCTCATAGGATTAGTGAATTTCTTGACAAAGGCTTCCTCTCTAGGGCAATTGCCCTTGGCATATCAAAGGCCTTTGATAAGGTATGGCATAAGTGCCTACTTCACAAGATTTCCAGCTACGGTAAAGCTGGAAATGTTTTCTTGATCATTAAATCATTTCTCTCTGATAGGCTCATAAGAGTAGTGGTTAATGGGCAGAAATCCGAGGCCCTCAATATTAATGCTGGAATCCCTCAGGGGTCCATCCGGGGCCTAACTCTCTTCCTGATCTACATCAATGATCTCCCAAAACATATACTTAAATTATTCGTTGACATCTATGCTGATGACACGACCATCTATGGCAACACATCAAAGGCCATAAATGACAAAGTTCTCTCTGATTCTCTCTCTTATGATCTCGAGCGCGTGGTACAGTGGGGGAGGAGGTGGCTGGTTACTTTTAATGCATCTAAAACCAAACTCCTATCCTTACATCATCAACGCTCTGTTCCTCATCTAGCATCAATTGAAATGGATGGCCCTCGTCTTGGGGAGGCTTTATGTTTTGACAAGCTCCTTGGTTTGATCTTTACTCCTGATCTGAAATGGAACACGTATATCAAGTCTGTTGCCCGGGCCGTATGGAAAATGGTGGGATTCTTCTACCGCCCCAGAAGATATCTCACTACTGATGCAATTCTCTATCTCTATAAAAGCCAAGTACGTCCAAAGATTAAATACTGTTGCCATATCTGGACAGGAGCTGCTAAAATCAGCCTATCCTGCCTTGACAAAGTACAAAATAGACTTCGTAGCTTGGTGGGGGATGCCCTCTTCTCTTCCTTGCAACCTCTCTCCCACAGAAGAGACGTTGCGAGTCTGTTTTATCGCTATTTCCAAGGCAAGTGCTCGTCCGATCTCCAATCTCTTTATGATAAACACCCGTCTAGCTAAAACCATTGTCAGTAATTTCCCCCCACACTTGATCTGTGCCTAAATCAAAACGTAGATTCCATGAACATAGCTATTTTCTGAGAAGTGCACGCCTGTGGAATTCTCTTCCGTTTGCCTGTTTCCCACCTGGCAACAACTTAGACGTCTTCAAGGCCAACATAAACAAATTCCTGATGAATCGCCCCCCCTTAAGTTAGACACTTTATCAAGTCTCCAATACCAACTATTACTAGGATATTATCCCATTGATTATTGTACACAAAATAACCCTTATTCCCGAGTGGCTTCCTGGCCTTAATAAGTGCTGATCCCCATGTAAAAAAATAAGCTATATATAATAGAAACGATTATTTCCGTTCACAAAATGACATAGCTCTACAAACACATACACCGTATCAATTCAATAAGGCTTCTCTAGTAGCCAATATATGATGTAAGTTTTCCGAATATTACCAATCGTCACTAATTATTATAATTCATAAAAAGTAATCCTTACAAGTGAAAGCACGATAATTCCTCTCATTATTTTCTCCTCTTACTCTACTCAACGAGATCAGGAACAGTTATACATTTGCTACATCTTTTATCACCAGTGCCGTCCATGTTAGCTTATTCTGCAAATACATTTGACATTAGTTATTTTGTTTTCATTTCTTAAAATAAAAATCACTCCCTCCACTAATACCCAACAATCTCGTTAGCTGTTCGCTTACATTTCTTTGATTACGGGATTATCGCTTTACGATATTTTTTCGAACAATTAAAAACTAAACAAAATGGTGCCAGCTAACAAACCAAACAAATACGGATGTTCCTTTTCTGTCTGAATAACGAGGTAACTATTTCTTCAGCTTCGTCTTAGCCGATTAACACCCAGCAGCACAAGTAAACAACTGATGAGGTGTTTGCTCAGACCATTTCATTCTATGCATAACCTTTGTTTACGCACGTAAATAGATAGTGAGATTCGAACACAAAACAATAATTCAATTTCCATACGTTCGATTTACGCATGAATATACTGCTTTTTCTATTTCGATTTGCTTGCGGTCGTAAAATGTTATAAAAGTCATTTCCTGTTGATTACTGTTTATCGTACAAATCTTCCTCGGCGACTGAATCCGGCAACGATTTGCTTCGGACGCATTGACAACATATAAGACACATTTAAGGTTTCCCAAGTTAAATCAACTTTTCCGAGTATCTTTTACTTATACGCTTTTTGGCCGAATATGCAGAACACTTTCTCCCTTTCAACGTACTTTTTTGTAAGAAAGGAGTAGGAAAACGAAAAAGTCATTACTCACTAAATTTCAAAGACGGTTTCGTATCCTGCTTACATAGGAAAGGGTGATTCTAGGAACTCCACCCATCTTAAGCAGTATTTGATTCTTGTTCTGATAGAGCATTTTATTGGGGAGTGAGATACTTTCTGGAGCGGTAGAACGATCTCCCCATCCTTTCAGTGGTTTTTGCAACAGAGTCCAAGTTAGCATTTTCCTTGCTTTAAATAAACACAAATAAAATAATCCAAAATAAATAATTTTTATTTGATCAATGACACATTCATATTTTGTAAACCTGCCGTGTCAACATTCATATTTTTGTTATTTATTGTGTGTACAGCGATGTATATATAGTGAAGTTACATTGATTCAAGAAAACACTGAATTTGACACATTAATAAATATTGGCGTTCATGTTGTGTCCAGTCATATCAGATCTTGGCTCATCTTCTGGAGAATTGAGCAGATTTGACTTAATATTTTGGGTGGCTAATTGGAATCAAGAATGAAAAGAAAAATAAACGCTAGAACAACTATATCTTCCTTCTACGAAAACTATATGGATCTTCTTTGTTGATTGCTTTCGATTTATAGTGAATGACGTCATTAAACTTATAATTACACTAAAAGAAAATGAAATCCATTACAAACATATCCCGAAAATCGTGTACAATAGATGACTTCAGAAAATGATAAAGTCACATAGCAAATTATTAAGAGATGATGGGAAGAGATCTTTTATAGTCAAAACTCTGGACCTCTAGTAGTCTAGTATCAATACGATGTTATTTTCGTTGGTTATTTGTTGATTGGTTATTTTAAATGGTATAAAAAATTTAATAAATTGGGGGTTTGTTTTAAGAATGATTATTTCTGAACTAAAAAAAGGCCCATCTTAGTCTAAATCGAAACAATGCCAAAAGAAGAGAGTTTTAATGTTATAACAACTTTTTGTGTCTTATCCAAGTGTGGTTGGTAGTGAACAGTAATAAAAGAAAAACTTGTTCACTCATAACTTAACGTTGGTGGACAAGTAAGACATACGCGAAGGTTTATTTGTACGAAATATGTTTAGTTTACAGAAAGGATTTCGAATGTAAATAACGATTATATGAGCGACATTTTGAAGTTATGCAATGCAACTTAAGAAGATTGTGACTGGTTGATTAGCGAGAGGTTTGTTCACATTACATTTTTACTTCAGCAGGTTAGTACAGTAAGGGAAGAAGGAAACAGGAAATTCCAAAGTCTAGCAGTCCAAGGGGAGAATGTATTAGAGCAGAAGTCTTTCCGACATCTAAGGACCTCAACAATGAAAGGTGGCATTTATTTGCTTATTGGATTAGTCGAGGGTATGTACATCGAACGGGACACAGTTGCTATGAGTTCAGAGTACATCCCATAAAAATACTTGTAAAGCAAGCAAAAGGATAGGGAATTGCGGCGATGGCACAGAGGTTGGAGTTTGACCGACAATGCCGAGCATCTTAGATTTGAAACTCGGTTTTGGACACTAAGATAAGGAGACTAGTGGTAGATGCACTAGCCAGATATGGTAACATCTCAATTCATGGGTGAATTTTAGCTTTGTAAACGTATAGGATGTTCTTTGGTGCGAGTAAATGACTAGCAAGAGAGAAGGAGCCAACCATCTTTGTGGAAAAGTGTATGAATAACACGGACAATACAAGAATTACCCCGTTGATATCAGACATGCATCATCTGACGTTATTTAGTGTACATGGTCATATACGCGTTTACACTATGGTGAGACGGTTTACTGAAACAAGACGGTAAATGTAAACGGAAATTATTTGAAATTTTCCCGACGATCATATAATGTTGGATGTAACAGTATCTCATCTTTCTCTCTTAATCTCTCTGTCTCTCTCCTACACACACGCCATTTCGATACAAAGGAAGTAAGGTGATGGTTGTACGACGATTACGTCGTCTGGAAAGTTTGTTCTATTGGGAAAACTATCTAATTTCTCGAAGTAATCATGACTAATTAATTAGACTCTTCCACGGATCATTCTTTGATGTCTTTTAGTCCTTTGGCAAATGGATGTCCTGACAGTGTTAAGGTTTCCTAAAGTAACTTTCAAATAAGAAGAGATGTATTTACGCAGAGCAAACCATCATGTTCGTGTGACGTCAACGTTAAACATACACATATAATATATCCAACTCAAACATTGAGTATATTGTTTGGTTGTTATCTTTTTTGTATTTGTTTATATTGTATTGTGCCACAAAAGATGGCTTGCCTCCCGATAATAGAATTAAACAAAAATGTAAAACTTTACGTAAAATACCGTACTATAAGAGGTCATTTCGATAAAAAAATTAGTCTAAAAAGTATTAAATAAAATATGTTAAAATTAAGTTAAAATTCATTACACAAAATATTATTACGTACAATATCGTAACGTTAAATTATTTCATAAACTACTATTACGTGAAATTACGTTAACAAACATTACTTAAAATATCATTACATTACAAGTATTACTTGAGATGCTATTACGTAAAATATGTCACAAATTAGTACATGAAATACAATTACATAACATGTTACTACGCAAAACACAGTTGCGTAAAAATTGCATAAATCTCCCACCATAAGTCATCGTTACATTAAAAGGCATTACTTCACACAATAAAACAGATGAGATCATACCGAAGAATGGCTGACGTCATTCCAAATCAGAAAAAAAAAGACTAAGAAGTTATTCCAGCAATGCCTAGTCTATTAATAACCCACATTAACATTGTGTTTGATTTTATATTGTTATCGTGTTTTTCTACGTGCACACTGACATTTCAAAATTCAAATATATTTAATTATTAAAATGGTAGGTAGTACCTATAGTATTTACACCCCAAAGGGTTAAACGTACCCAAAAGATATTGCTATTTGGACATTTTTCTTAATTGTTAGCAGATAACTTATTAACTTCCACAAAAAATCAATGTATTTATTGTAGGGCTCCTATACCTCTTTTGTATTAAACTAAAGTAAACTAAGTATAATCTACACCGGTCACTTACGTTTAATAACTGTGTTCTTAAACCCATAATGATTGGTTAATTAGTTCAGGAATGATTACAATATAGAAAAAATACATGCATATCCACGTGCCGATCTTTATATGAAGAGATATTAATGTGTTTCCAAAAGACAGTATATTTAGGCAAGATAACGGGCCCTTGCCATTTGTCATGATGGAGAAGGTATCTATTCCCATCGCTGCCATCGAGAAACTATGCAAGAGCCACTCCGTTTTGCGTTGCCCTTGCTTTAATAAAGAGGCAATCCCGTCAATATTCCGAAAAAAGCGTAAACGTATGCGATCAAACAGCTCTAGAGGTCTACATTGACATAAAGGTTAAAATAAATGTGTCAGAGAGAGAGAGAGAGAGAGAGAGAGAGAGAGAGATAGAGAGAGATAGAGAGAGAGAGAGATAGGTGGGGCTACATAATTATATATAAGGAGAGATGAAAAAAAAGAAGACTTGTAAAAAACGAAGAGTTTTAAAAAGAAAAGAGAAGTGTAAAAAGAAAAGGGGTGTAAAAAGGGAAAGAGAGGGGTAAAAAAGAAAGAGAAATGAAAAAAGAGATAAAAAAGAGAGATGGGAAAAAAAGATGGAAAAAATGGATGAAAAAAAAGAGATGGAAAAAAAAGGGAGATGGGAAAAAAAGAGAGATGGGAAAAAAAGAGAGATGGGAAAAAAGAGAGATGGGAAAAAAGAGAGATGGGAAAAAAGAGAGATAGCAAAAAGAGAGATAGCAAAAAGAGAGATGGGAAAAAAGAGAGATAGCAAAAAGAGAGATAGCAAAAAGAGAGATAGCAAAAAGAGAGATAGCAAAAAGAGAGATAGCAAAAAGAGAGATAGAAAAAAAGAGAGGTTGGAAGAGTGAGGATGAGAGAGGGAAAGAGAGTGAGAGAATAAGAGAAAGAAAGAGGAGGAAGGAGAAAAAGAAAAAAGATGAGCGTGAGTGTGTGTGAGTGTGTGTGTGAGAGAGAGAGAGAGAGAGAGAGAGAGAGAGAGAGAGAGAGAAAGAGAGAAAAGATTGAGAAACAGTGTGATGATTTTTTTTTATTTTCTAAACCTAAGTATTTTTAGTTTTGTCCTAACACATTTTGGTTAAATTGGCGCCAAACTAAATTGCTAGTCACAAATTTTGCTGTACATGCAGTGTCGAAAATCAACGCTTTTCCCTTATTTGCAACGGTAAAATAATGAGCTCATTTGCTCGAAATCTACTGTTTCGGTTTTGATAAGGAACCCAGCTTTATGTAAACCTCATTGATTGCTGGATTTTAAGAATAAGTATACAATTCCTGTGCGTAAGAAAAAAACATGTACGGAAAAAAGGTTTGGAAAATTAAAAGGAAACAAGAAAAAAAAAAGTAAACTTAAGTATTTTTACTTTATAAACACAAATTCACAAATATCGATAACTGACATTTGTGTCAAATTTATCGACAAAATATGATTTCGAAAGAGGAAGGAACTTACATGAAAATAAGTAAAGAAATACTTGTATATTTTAGGTAACTGTTTTGAAAAGAGAGAGAAAGAAAGAGGGAAGAGAGAGAGAGAGAAATTGAGGATGGTAAAGAAAGAAAGATAATGAGAGAGTCCAGAGAGAAGGGGTAGAGAGAGCGGTAGAGAGAGAGGGTAGTAGAGAGAGATGAGGAAGATAGGAGGCATAATATAAAAGTAAGGATTAAAATCCATCTCTTATAATCGAAACGCACTTTTCCATGTAACTTTCGGCATGATAGGATTATACGTAAATATTTTCTATGCATATCCGTGTTCGATACAGTTCGAACCTCTCTTGGAACTCCACGCCGTCCGGCACTGTCTCGGCTTTTTTTCTTAACTCAAGTCGTTTATTATCGTTTTTTTTTCTCCCCGTCTGTACACCAGCTTAAAAATCTCTCGCTTCTGTTCCATTACACGCCGGCCGTAGACAGCCATTTCTTATACGTCCAGCTTTTCCGACCACACTCTTTCTTCTGACCACATGCTGGCCACAGCCAGTCCATTCCTGCCTTCACTTAACACGCCCGTCTCCATTAGCGACTTTTTTCTTCCGACCACGTGGTGTCCTTTTTTTCTTTTTCATCAGACGCAAGCCCGAGCAAACTTGCCAATTTGCATATGCGTTTAAACGCTGCTTCTGCTGTCAATACAATGGTTTGTAATCCACTTTTTTCTGCTGATGATTCTATTTTCATACCCGCTCATATGCGCTCTTTTACAAAAGTACTCTCTCAAATACGTAATCCCTTTGAGAGAGTAGATTTCATTCCAATGCAATTTTCTTCTCTTCCGTAACTAAAACTGATAACTTTCTTTTCTGTTTATGGGTAACTTCTTATGTATCAAGTTCATTATTTTCCCTTCAACAAATTACTATTATATATTATACATATCACATTATGGTTACTGATTCAATTAATAAAGGCTCCCTTAAACTGAACCTACTAGCTAACTATACATATTGCGTTTGCATATCGTTAGTTTAAGAAAGAGCAGATTGTCACAAAAACGAACTCCTCAGCTTGCACAAAATGGATAACTTCGCATACAAATAGCACGAAAACAAACCGTTTCATGATATCTTATTAATTGTCTTTCTGTAATTCAGTTTCAGAAGACTTTTAGAAAAGCCTACAAAATCACCGTGTACACTGCACATACGCGAAAATCCCATTCACACACCCTTAAACGCGAACACATTTAATATACGGTGACCGATACGGTAGCACGAACGCATCAAAATACTATCAACCGGAACGCTTCTGTAAGACTATATGGTGAATTTAGGCGCCTACAGACAACTTGTATTAATTCACCGACAACGTACATAACCGGGAACGTGCGACATGTTTTCCCATACAACTTGCAAGTTACAATACTTTTCTGTTGTATTTCTGTTCATTATGTTGTTAGATTAACGAACAGGCCATGTTTACACAGATAACCGAACTTGTTGCTTTTTAAGTTTCATTAAAAAAAAAAAAAAACTGAAAAAACAAACAACAAAAAAAACACTGCGAATACCTAAGCAAAACACTTATCCATGTAGGTACAGCAGTAATTTATCTTTCATTTGATAACATCTATTTGTTATATAGTTATTTTTTTTCTTTTTAACTTCTTTTGTCCTATTTTTTATTGTTAATTCTAAAGTAAAAGTACAAACTGTTGATCTAAGACACCCCTCCCATTTCCATAATAGTTTTCGAAATTATATCGCTATTTTTCAGCATGGTACGTAATCCCTCGAGGCAGAAACAACAATATTTTGGTTAGATTGCTTACAAGACATGCTTAATTCTTAGCTGGCAGTACAAAACAGTTTATTATGCCCCCCCAATGTTAAGCATCAGTTTTTAAATAATACCATTAATAGTTTAACATGGTGCTTGCCTTCTCCCCAAAATAAGTTTTACACAATGTCGGTTCTTTATGTAGGACACATCCAGCTCCACAAAATTAGAGAACTCTGAATTGAAACAAAAATAAACATGATTTAGCATAGAAGCATTTTTGGACTATTGACCTAGAACACACTAGATTAAGTATATCATCAGAACAGATACTACGCTTTGGTCCTAAATAAAAGAATGTTTCTGATGAATACCACATTTAGAAGTGCAATCTCTTTCATGGAAAACAGATGTATCTGTTTCAGCCTTTTTTTTTAAATACTGCTTCGTAAACATTTCATATTTACATTGCGTATATGATATAGAGTATTCGGAAAATTACTTTTACGTGATACCTCCCTTCGGGTTTTATTTAATTAAATCTGAACAAAATATATAATACTCCATCAGAATTTTAATATCTATACAAAAGTAATATTTTTGTCCGTTGATAAATACTGCTTATAAACAACTTCATGCAATACGCACAAAATAGTGACGTCACCGATTGTATCGCAAGCATTGGTAGTCCTAAAAGAATACAATTCTATTCATTTTTGGGACACAAATAAGAATTAGCACGGAAATAAAGCTCATAAAGTATATGTTTGGTTGTTTGGACATGTAAATACAAATAAATTAATTTTAAGCATATATTCATTAAAAACACTTATTTAATATTTTTAGTTAGCAGTTAATTTTTATTCCCATGGACAAGGCCGGGAAACGGATTTTCTAGTTAAAAATAATATAAAAAAACGAAAAGGAATCTACATAAAACTAAAGACGTGCTTCAGTCCAGAAGCTTTTTTTTCATTGATAGGACAGAAATAATGATGTGTATTGTCAGACAGGTACTACACGTTGCTTCTAGCTACCCCCCCCCAAAAAAACAAAAACAAGAAATAGAAAAAGGATGCTTTCAAAATGCTTGAACATACTCAAAAAATATGAAAACGTTCAATTGGTTATTTTTGTGACTTCCAAAATTTATCACTCTTTATACTGGATTTTCAGTAAATTACTACAAATAAGAAGTAATTCATAAAATGACCCGTCACAGCTTACTGCTTATACTAGAGCTTATGAAGACCCGTAGGCCATTCAAGGATAAGCGTTAATAGATATCGCGTAATGAACACCGTTATGATTGGTGATAGTGAACATTGGATGGGAGTTAATTATTTTAAGAGACGCCAATAACTATTCATTTAAGGGTCGTCAATAACGTGTATATTGTTATACCTTAAAACGGTCATAGTCAAGAGGGGGGCTGCTCTGCGGAATAAAGCACTAGTCCAAACGAATATGCAAATTTATCTGATGTATTTTTGCTTCGTAGACTGAGAGTAGGATCAAGCCGTTTCATCGATTAGTATGGAACGAAAAGGAGCTTGTAAAGTTAAGTCCATTCCTGATGAACTCCAGTTTGACACATGATTAAACAGCCACCTTGTTTGAGGCAGTAATGTGTGACGGGAGCTTATCACTCCCTTCGTCGTCACGTCGATCGATCGTAACACAAATCTGTCGAAAAGACCAGCGTATTTTTATCGCTTGCGGTTCTCTGCTAAAGCTGTTACGCCATTGATTGATTAATTATTTCTATATGTTTACACATTTGTAATTAAAAAAGATTTAAAAAAAAAAACACGTCAAGTTATTTATTTTATTTTTTCCGAAAACTTCACAACATAAATCTAGTCGATACACTTCACACATTTTGTTCGGTTTTATCGCGAATACTGGAAGATTTTTTTATATACTTTATAAATTATTTTTGAAAGTTGTAACTGACACACACACACGTCGTACATGTGCGCTTGAATGCAAATACATTCCCATGCATGCGCATGTTTCTGTCTAGTAACTACAGATGCGCTCTTGTAATGGCGAATGTCTAATCGTGTAGGCAAACGTGTGCAAACTTATTCGCAAACACCAACACTCCTTCCGTTATATGACACTTTTGTTTTATTGCCTTCGATTCGCTATCGAACTATTTCTATCTCAGCTTATTTTTTTAGCTTAAAACTTTGTTATAATTTTATTCTGGATTCTTTCAGTTTTTATGTTTGTTTGCTAATGTTTCCGTTTCTTTTAAAATTTATTTATGTTTTCTATTTTGATCTAGGCCTCGTTTTCAGTGTTTGTGTTTTTCTTTTTAATTTAAAAATTTATTTTGACATTTTTTGGTTCTCTTCTGACTCGGTTCAGTTCATTTATTTTTCATGTGCATCGTTTCCGATTTAAGATTGTTTTTTTGTTCGTTTGTTTGTTTTTTACAATTCGGAAAATTGACACTGGAAGAACATTATGTTTAGGGAGAGAACTGCGTAGAAATAAAGGCAATTGGAGATTGGTAAAAAGTAAGATGAATAAAGATAAAAAATATTAAGAATCTTTTCATCCTTTCAACTAAAAGCGAACAGTAGGAACTTTGAAAAGTTAATGTCAAATAAAATAGTCAAATGCAAGTTTTACTTTGATAAGCTTGCTTTCTGGCTTTTTAAAGCTAGAAAAAATCAATAACGAATTATGCGAAAAGTAAAGTAGATTAAAGTTTAATGGCGAGAAATTCGAATAAACTTTCTTAAACAGTTGCACAGTGCTTTCTATTATCCGTTTAAAGCATGGAATGTGAACTTTTAAGACGTATCTTAATACAAAGATGTAATGCTGGTATCACAAAAGTTATCAACGTAAAAGCAAGAATTTTCGAAACATCGATATTGTGTAATGAAAATATAATACTCGGCGTTATCCTGGAGTGTCCCCAATTTGGAGAGAATGGAAAAAGGAAGAGTAAGCGAGTGTGACAGGAGGAGGGAGAGAAAGCGAAAAAGAGAGAGGAAGAATCTAATACAGAGAACGAGAAAAAGACAACGAAGCAAAGACAATGCCAGTTTTACACAGAGAGAGAGAGAGAGAGAGAGAGAGAGAGAGAGAGAGAGAGAGAGAGAGAGAGAGAGAGAGAGAGGTTGTGTCAGAGAGACTAAAAAAGCAAGAGACATAGTAAGAGAGTGAGAAAGAAAAGAAGTAAAGAGAAAGTAATAGGAAAGAGTAAGTGTAAAGAATAAGGAGAGAGGAAAAAAGTAAGAAGTTCAAGATAATGGGAAAGAGTAACGAGGAGTAATAGGATAGGGCAATTTTACCTCTATGATACTCCTAAGGGGGCAACCAGAGTTATCACGAAAAAGTCGGGCAAAAATTTATTTTAACAATGACTAATGTTTGTGCAACATTAAAAAAAAAATGCAAGACGTGGTTTTCTGAGAAAAATGCGAACACACGAACGGGAGTAAGACTAGGTCTAATCCCTCTTTTATCGGGGGAATAATAAAATAAACAGAATATCAAAACCAAAACTCGATAACGAATCTACGGACATCGTTATTAACTCGGCGTTAGTAACCTGGGCGTTGCAAACATGGTTAGTCACACGGTGTGTTGATACTCCCCAATACAAAAAATGTTTATGATGTTAGTTTGTAAAATATAGTTATCTTACTGGTTCAGGATATATCTACAGTTCCTGCTGAGCTATTTGAATCACTTGTATTTTGTTGATAAAATAATACAATAAAATAAATTATAAAGAAAAATTAAAAAATATTAGATTTAGATCGAATTTATTTTAAAATACCCACAGGATACACCAGTTTTTGTTCTTTTTTAATATGTATGATAAACACAAAATGCTTCCATTAATTGAAATAACAAGAAAAATTAATTAATTATATAAATATTACATTTCAATCGGATTCACCTGCAAGGAAAATTTCACCGATTCGATGTAAATAAAAGTATTGTAAGCCTGGAACAATCTTTGATCTTATTCAATCCCGGGCAACGTCGGGTGTATGTGCTGGTTTAATATTAAAATCTCCAAAAAAACAACTGACTATACATGTTAGTGTTGTACTCTGAAAACTTTAGGGGACTTATATGTTGTATTCTTGCAGGTCGATAATAATTAAGACAAACGCAGTGGTATCGTTAACAAAAAAGTGTGCTACAGAAATACACGTCGTGATTCACGGTGTCATAACTGCTACGACCTATAGATGCAACTATAATTGCTTTGCTAAGACCATTATTCCAGAAAAAGGTAGATCAGCTTATCCCATATCATTAAATTAAAAAAAAAAAAATCGTAATCGAAATTTTGAAGGGTTTATGTTCTATTCACAAAAATACCGATCGCTCTTTACGTGTACTACGTACGAGCAAATCATTTATACATTTAGTTTCGAATTTTCTTATCATTTTGATCTAGCTAAGGAAAGGTGCATTCTCCCTGATACCAGGAATTCACCTGTTATCTCATAAATTCCAACCGAGAAAGCCTTTCGAAATTCAAAGACTCAATTGAAATGCAGTTGCTAGTATCATTCTTGCATTTGGTTTACTAGATATATTTTCCAGATAGATTTTAATATTTTTATCGGTCCGGTTGGTCTTATAACTACTAGAATGATGAAGGTTTTCGAAAGATTCCAGTGTCTTTTCATATCATACATAAGACCTTAGTATTTTTTAATTGATCTTTTTCAGCACTGTGTAACCAAGCATCTCGCACCTGAGAGTATCCTTTACCTCTACATGGCCACCATTCGCCCATGTATTGAGTGTTGTCACTACACCTGAGCTGGTGCATCTACCACTAGTCTCTTCCTCTTGAATAGGGTCCAAAAAAGAGTTTTCAATCTAATACATACCACTTTGTCAACTAAGTTAGAATGCCTGTCCCATCGCCGCAATGTAGCATCTCTGTGTCTGTTTTACAAGCATTTTAACGGTATGAGCTCTGATGAACTGATTTCACCTGTGCCCCCTCTACATACATATCCCCGACAATCCCGCTTAGCATCACACCTCTACACTGCTGAGGTCCTTAAATGCAAGAAATCTATCTTTGCTAATAGTTTCTTCCCTATATCAGGTAGACTTTGGAATTCCATTCCTGCTACCCGTTCCTGGCCGTATTGAAGTTTAAATGTAGCATAAACCAACATCTTGTTAATTTTTTCCGAGGCATGGTCCCAAATAGTAGCCCCTTACGTCCAAGTGGCATTATGCCTTGTTAGACGTGAACGTGAATAATAATAACTCCAAAAATAATTGAGACACAAACTTGTAAGTTTGATTCTTTCTCTTCGTCCCATACACTATGTCAGGTTTAATGGCTTCATTTTTTAGGGATGTAACTATAAGAATTGCATCGCCATTGTGAAATGTGTATGACTTATCTTACAGATTGTCTTAAATTATGTAAGGTAACATAACCTATTTATCTGTGGTCTTCACATCAAGTGAATTGCATCAGATCGATGATGTGTTAAGGATTCATTTATTGAACCAAACAATGGCTTTGCGCACACAGGTTGGAAGGAGATGCTAATAGAATAAAAAAGACAGCGGTTCTCGTTGGTTCTAGCTTAACAGCAAATAAAGTGTCGCCAACCAAAAAGTAAGAAACAAAATATAATGCATTCTGTGTAGTATAATGAAGTTTTTTTTTTCAGAGACATTTTTACCGTTTGTTGCTAAGCTTGAGTACAAATCTCAAGTTGTTTTATTTATTTTTCTTGTTCTAATCTTGTGTAAATATCACAAAATGTCCGTATTATTTCACTAGAGTCATTTATACACGACTGATCCGCCAATGGAACTTATTGTGTGACTGAATAGGTGAAAAACATTTATCGTAACCATGAATAGACCTAGTATTATATACTGGTCTTATTAAGATGACGTATATTCTGTATTGTTGTTGTTGTTCATCTTAGGAAGAGTCTTAGTCTTTTATCTAGAGACAGTCTTAGGAGTGTTCATGTGTTGAGTGTTCATATGTCTTAAGATGTTCATGTTTGTGGTACATGTTAATACAAGAGAGCCGACGGCTTGTAATACACAATGAGAGGAGATTAGATATATAGATAGATAGACCGAGAGATTGACATTTATACTTTTGACAGTTCTGTATGAACGGGAGTGTTTCTATAAATATTGATACATATATTTCTTACCTATTTTTGAGATGATGATTTTCACAAAGTTCTTATAATATAAATGGACAATACGTTTTCTGTTGAATCACAACACTAAGGCGCAGATACACAAAGATGATGACGTCCTTTATTTCATGACCGATCCATGATTTTGCTTGAGGAATTCAAAGTTTCTTTACACGGATTTTTCTTCTCTAACCTTTCGCTTCCAAGGTTTGACGTCAGCCGCCGTCTCTGTCCTCTCTCTCTCTCGGCTTTTTCTCTCCGACACTTCTCCCCTTCTCTCAGACTGCATCTAAAACTCTACCTATATTGAGAACTCGTCACGTCATCGCATGATTAAGCATGTGCTCATAAAGCACGTTGGATGTCATGCGTCACGTTGCCAAACTTGACATGACCCCGAGTTTAGTAACCTATTTTTCGAGTTATATGTTTACAATCTCAATTGACGATTAAATTCCTAATTTTAATTTTCATTTTTATAACAGAACAAATTTCATCATTATATTCCTTTTCCAATAACATATGTAAGTGCCGAAAGTAAGATAATAAAAGTTTGTGTTAGAAAAGAAAATTGTCGATCCGGATTTTTATTTCTATACCTTTGTTATTTGTTCGTCTATTTGCAACGTAACGGCTACATCACATACGTACGTATGTAAAGTATATATTTATGTAACATTTTAAATAAACAATACGTGGTTGTTAAAACTGACAAACATAAAACGATGAGATACACATGTAGTTTACAACAAATACGTACTCATTCACCCGTGATTTGTAAGTAGCGAGCGATCAAGAAACACAATCATATTATAAACACCAGTTTTCCATACATGTGTGGCTTGGTCTCTTCTTTATCGTCGCTTTTTCCGTGTGGCCCTTTCTTGCATCGACAAGTGCCAAGTCTAGCAAATAGCTTCTTTTTTATAATTTATTTATTTATTTTTTACATCGAGTCTTCGGTTATCAGGAGATCCTATTTATTAGAAACGAGAGTAGAAGGTGATAACATACTACGACCATTAAATTAGCATATCTGCATACGGATTTAATGTTCGTAGTATGCTGCCACTTTCTATCCGCCTTTTAAATAAATAGGATTTCCGATCAAATTATTTATAAAGTGGAAACCTAGGATACGTACGTTAAGATGGGACTTTAGTATTAATATGTAAATATGTACACATACATAAACACAAATATATATAAACACACACACACATATAAACACACACACACACACATAAACACACACACACATAAACACACACACACATAAACACATAAACACACACACACACACACAAACACACACATATATATATATATATATATATATATATATATATACACACATATACACACATTCTGCGGAGAACTTGAATGCCTACGAGAGACTATTCTCAAGTGTCTCTGTATAGAGGTTTGCCATAAGAATACTCTTCCCTATAAGTTAACCATGACTAAATATTCTTAACAGCATAGTATTCGCAAACCCCCCAAAATCGACTCGGTGTGGTTACCCCTGCACTGGCATATGCACGGAAATAATGCATCTTCTCTAGGTGATGTTGTCCATGGTTACATCACTAAGCTGGATACTTCATCATACTAGATGAATTATTTTCTTGAAATCCGGTAAGATTAAGAGGTCACAAGAAAGGTATATTACAACATAGAAAACTGGTTAGTTGAGTAGAGGAAAATTAATATTCTTCACTTCTGAACTCCAGATTTGAAAGATAAAGAATTTAATGGGACACGGGAATATCGTAAACGAAAATGTATCTTATATGGAGATCAATAGTTAGTTCCAAGAATGGGGGCTTCTTGATTTCTGAGAACTTCCTGTGCAGTAAACTTAGTGAAGAATGCAGATGCACATAAAACTACGGATTCCGCGACCAGTTTTGCACCACTTTGTCTCCCCTTGCGAAGATTAAAATCGAAATATTATACACAATTTAAATCTAGAATTCTTACACAAAATTTAATATACGAGTACGTCATTGCTACTAAAATTAATTGGTCTAATTTATCCTTTACTTTGTCCTTTCTTTTGTGTGTATCTATTTGTATGCTTGTTTTCTTTTTGTTTTCTGTTATCTGAAAAAACGGTAAATTAGAAAAAGGTTTTATAAAAGTGCGTGTAACCTCTTTATATTAAAGCTTATATTGTAATATTACGCAGACGACTATATGCAAATACCGAACCGTAAGCGAAATAACCTCATGGTAAGGAAAAAAATTATAAAGAGGACAGAGCACGTCAGAGAAGACGATCACGTGAGAGACGTAACAACCGTTACGAGAAGCCACGCGTGACGAGGGAATGAAGAAATAAATATCGTTGTACAACAAAAAAAGCGAATTAAAGCTGTTTGCTATTCTTTTGCTTCTTTTGCGACGTAAACTTTATGAAACGTGTTGGTTCCCTTACAGTGTTACACTATCTCTCTACCCTTCTCTCTCTGTATTTCTCTTTCCCTCTTCCCTGATTTTACCCATCCGTCTCCGCCATACCTTCAACTTCGCCGCGCCCTTTCCATTCTCTTGTTTAATCTTTATTCTAAAATTACAATAATACAAGTCATTTCTTATTCCTTTATAAAATACATAGCATTCGAAATGGTCCAAAATGCCCCCCCCCCCTCCCCGACGAAATCTAACCCAGTTAACCACTTAGAAAATGAATAAATTTATCTCATTCTATCCAAGGCAACGCTGATCAAGTATATACAAATCTTCTGGGTGTTTGTCTTGTAGTCTTTGACTTTCAGCCGGACATACAAACCCATGCAATTACGTGTTACATACTATGTTACATTCCATCATTTTTTAAACTAATTACACGTGTATCTACATACTATACCTGTATATAAGCATCTCGATAATGTATTCCCATAGCTATATTATCAATCTTAGCCTATTTAAAACCGTCTTAGCAATATATCTATTTCTAATATCTACACACTTTTCATTCCCTTCAGGTTTTTCATTCTGATTGATCAGAGTACACCCTCGACAGGCCATCCATCAACCTTATCCCCGGGAGGCCGTAAACCTAATTCGTGTCTCGCAAAACTGATGAAAACCTATCAGGTTTTCCCATGCAATTCTAAGCCCCCCCCCTCGCATTTTAAGAACATCAATCGGTGTAAATCGTGAAAAATTCCGACATTGTTTTTTTTTTTTTTACATTTTTGCTATTTATCTAGACATGATAAAAGACAATGGATAAAAAGATACGGTTGTCGCTATTTGAAACCGGATGTCTAAGGTGCCGTTACTCTTTACATCCTCGGTTCCATTACTGTAGATATCCGCTTGATAGGCAATAACGTTCATTGGGAGATTTCCTTGGATGCTAGGATGAATCCAATACTCGAATATTTGATAACAATGTTTTCGTTTAAGATTAGGTGAAAATGGACGAATTCAACATTTTGGAGTTTAAAAATCACACACAAAAAACTTTAATGTAGTTCATGAATTCAACCCTTGAATGATATCACTTAATCCTAGGAATAGTCTATACATACTAAACGTTTAAACAGTTAAATAGTTGAATAATTATAAGCAGTTGACCATGAAATGCTTTATGCAAAAGTGATGGTTCAATGTAGTTAAATTGTGGCTTCGTTTGAAATGATATACAAATCCCTTATTATCCCTAAATATATCGAACATTAACTTAGTTCGCGGCATGCTATCATAGCAATGGTCCATAAGTAACATATTCTTGCGGTTTAAAGTCTTACAAAATATTTTTGGGAAGATATTTTTATGACGTTTCTGAATTTTGGAGATGAGGATTGGTATTATTCATCGGACTACTGTTCTCATCTTGAGTGTGATTTTCACAAAGTTTCGGTTAATATAACCTCCGACCTTCTTCGGGTGTATCTTGTCGGACTCGAGAATTTGGACGGAATTTCGAGCGGAACCCTTTATTTACTTCATAGGAGTAGCGTGCTCTTGTTTCGTCAGCCATTTGCGAATTACTTAGGACCTCTCTCTAGTCATGGCTGACGGAAAAAGAGCACGCTACCCCTGTGAAGTAAATAAATGGTTCCGCTCGAAATTCCGTCCAAATTCCCGAGTTCGACAGAAACATTCCCGATTTCGACAAAATACACCCGAAAACGGTCGGGGGTTATATCGAACGAAACGTTGTGAAAATCACACTGAAGATGAGAACAGTAGTTCGACGAACATGATTACAAATAATATTTGTATATAAGACTAGCGGGTGTGATTGTGTGTTGGGCAGGGGGGATTCAAAACAAAAGAATAAGCAAAGTAATAACACTGTTTAAATATTAAATAAAAAAACCCAATGTTAAAACTTCTTTAAATATCGTTGCCCGGGGTTTGTGTTGGGGAGGGGGGGGGGCTTTAAAAAACAGTTTCGGTAAGTAGTTAGGATAGAACCCGAATCCTTGAGGCGAAGGTGGAAAAGAAAGTGGGCAAAATACCTGACACGTTACCCGCTCGGCCAATAAAGAGCAACTGAAACACATTTGAATTTATTTATTTAAGTATTAAAAACAGAATTGACACGTGGCCGCAATAAAACTTAATTCTGCTACTTTTATTTGACCTCATTAATGAGGTCAAATAGAAGTAGCGAAGTTAACTTTTACTGCGGGTCAGCTTTTGGGTTAGTTTACCCAACTTTGGCTGGTTGTTTCCCTAAGATGTTGGGGGGGGGGGGAAACCAGCCCCTCATAAAGAGGGGATTATCCAGATTAAATAGCAATTGTCTGATATAAGGAGTTTGACCCCATATTGATCAAAACTGATTGCTACTAGACGTTCCACCGGTGCGATTGCCGGGAACAATTCTTAGCTTTGAATTAGTTTCGGTTTTATACAAAAAAGCTGAACGAATACAAGACGGGCTGAAATAGCAATAATTTTGTAAAAATCGACGTAAATAAATCTAGACGCGACCCGCGTTCCCAAATCGTAGATATTATTATCTAGGGTGTATATAAACACTTCTAAGCGATAGTAACCGCCCCCCCCCCGGGACCGTCGGCGAAAAAAGCCTATTCGAAACATACAAAAATGCGCGCGCTGCATTTGCCTTTTATATATATAGATAGAAGATAGTCCTAGCTAAATAAAATTACCCTTTATATTAGATCGAACAAATTAAAAATTGACGGTTATATATATATATATATATATATATATATATATATATAACTTCTACTGTAACATAATGCATTTATACTTTTTCAGTATTTATTTCAATTGTACTGAATACACTAGTCTATTTTAGGAATATACACATATACCTATGACAAGTAAGCTATACAGAAACGTTCCATATTGAGAAGGAATTCGTGAGGCTAACTCATGAAATGTATATTTTTACTTTTAATATACGAAGTGCCTTCGAAAAGTTTCCAGACTTTTTGTACAGGCATTTTGAATTGTCGTAAATACTTGAAATTCGGTATGTTATTGCAATACATTAGATGAGATGACTGACCAATTTTTATGATTTCAGATGCAATGAACAGTTACAGTACGAATTAGGATAAACCCTAATAAAACTTGATTGTCACAGCTTGTGAATTTAAAAAATGCTATCTAGACGCGAGGATACATTCAAAGAATGATATGCAATACAATCCCGTTTTATAATTTGGAAAAAAAATGCCACAGAAATTTATGGAATGCTTTAAACTGCTTTTAGACCATCTTGAATTGAGCATCAGTTTTTGAGTGGCATAAGAGATTCAAGGAAAGCAGAGTTTGAGAGGGATGGTGAGAGGTATGAGAGAAGTGAGGAAGTAAAGACACTTGTGTTGACTGGCCAAATAAAGAATTTCTTAGATAATTATCGTCGTGTGTTTATAGAAACAATATGTGTCTAGTTTGATTGAGATTTGCGCGAAGCTTGTCTCAAGGGTGCCCAGAGAAGATCATAAACAAAAACGTTTTCATGACCAAAATGAACATTAAGACAGTTCCTCACCCTCCCTATAGGTCAGACCTTGCTCCCTGCGACTTTTTGGTTATTCCCTAAGTCCCCCCCCCAAAAAAAAACTTAGAGGTTGTTGTTCTGAGACAATTGAGATGACGGAGGCTGTGACGAGGGCATTGACACGCTCCCATAAGAGGATTTTCATGGGGCCTTACAGCAGTTGTTGAACGGAACAACAGATGCACAACAGCCGGAGGAGATTACTTGGAAGGGGACTAGTGTTTCATATGTGTACTATCAATAAAAGTGCCCACACGAAAATATATAGAATAATTATTTAAGACACCTTGTATGTAAAATTTGATTTTGCTTATAAAAAGGATGTAGAATATTGGCTTTATGAATATATTCGTGGAATAAAACTAACATTTCCGAGTAACTTACTTGTCATAATTATATCTTATACTACCGTATATCTGTGTATAAAGTGCTGGACGAAACAAATAGAGATTGAGTGACTGATGTGTTGACAGGAGAGAGAGAGAGAAAAAAAGCGAGAATAATGGGCGAGTGGTCGATTTGTCGAGGAACTCTCGTTTGAATATGTATGAGGCAACCAATTAGATTCACCCGGCGTATATTTGACAGACGTTTCCTTCTTGACGTGATCAAACACATCGCTACCAACGTTCCTAACGCCACCGTGTATTTCATCATTAGCAACAGCCGGCCCGGCTGTTTGTTCAAGAGGCGGGAGGAGGGTCACCCTAGCGGGTTAGGAGCAAACGTCATTTCATTTTTATTTTTCATACGTGTACTTGCATCTTTAGAGAATGCTTTGTCCGTCAGTAGCGTTGTCATTTGTTTTTTGTTTAACGAGTCATCGCTTATTAAGACCAATAAACCACTCGAGAACAAGAGTTAAAACTTTTTATAAGATGGACGGTGAGACTAATCCCTTCGGGATCGCAGATTATGGTAGGATCCGAACAGAAATTTGAATACCAAATAGGACATCTCAACAAAAATTTGTAAACATTAAACTTTAACAACCATGTCGTATGAGAAGCAGTCCCGTAGTGGTGCATTCCACAGATGGACGTTAGTTATAAATATCATTTTTAGTTGAACTTACAGGTCCCTTGAGGAATTTGCCCATCCATAAGTAATCTTAAGATTGAATAATTGTTTTGAGCAATGGCTCTTCAATTATGGATAATTATCAAGAAGTAATTAAATAGGTCCCGAATTATCAGCTAGGCTTCAATCCCTGTCCCATCGACAAAATGTTACATTCCTCTGCCTGTTCTACAAGTATTTTTATGGCAGGTGCTTCGACAAAACGTTGTACCCACTCGACGTAAATATCCCCGATAAACCAGACAAGCAGCAAAATCCCACCCCTACACAGTAGAGATCCCCAGCTGCCAGAAAGCCTTCTACTTTAATAGTTTCTTCCCTAGGACAGCTAGATTTGTAATTCCCTTCTGGGTTCCTGCTTCCCTGACTGTACTGACATGCAGAAGTTCAAGTGTAATGTAAACAGACATCTTGCTGCTCAACTTCCTACATAGTATCCCTGCAAATCATATCCAAAATAGTAGCCTACTACATCAAAGTTGCACTGTGCCTTGAAAAATGCAAAGAAGAAAAAAAGGAATTAGGATTCTCATTTCTTTCAGTATATTTATTTTTTACTCGCAGGGAGACACGACGGTGCCCGGGATTGGATCAGGATAAACACATATTTCACCTTCCCATATGTTTTTGTTATTGTAATCTGCGAAACCGATTAATTGCATACTCTAGTTGGGGACCCTCAGCGGCGCACCGGGAGAAAGCTTCACATTCCTATCCGAAACTTCTATAAGACATTATGATCTATATTGCACTGTTGTTAATTTTATGAACATATTTTTCAATTATAGTTTAAAATGCACAAGTCAAGTATCATAGTTCAATCGTGCTCTAAACAGAAAGAATCATTTCGAACGCGCTCCTGTCATATCAAAGAACATAGTGCATGCTTTATATGCCGGCTCTTACTGCTTGTGGTAATAAAATTTATCAAATCTGCTTGTGATGTAAGGCTGGATATGGTGTCAACTTTAGTCAAAATCGCCTGTTCTTATTTCATCGGATTTTTTTCGATCACCGATACTTCTGGAAGACATTCCGATACAAAACCTATCTAAGAACACTACCAGGCACAAAGCACACGTGTGAATTTTTTTAAAAATCGACCCGGCTGTTTAGGAGTCCATAATAAACGTACTCAGACCCCTTTTATGATAAATAGATTACCAACAAGTCTCCACTCATGAAGTTTCCAAAGGCCACTTGAGACAAATACTTTTAGGATAGAAATATATCGTCTCAACATAATTTAGTTAACGTTGGACACGAGAACGACCATGCTTAGCTAGATGGGAAGCAACCCTGTGATGTTGTGTGCAACAGACGAACATTAGTTAACAACGAGACTAAAAAAAAGAAAAAAATGTAAAAATTATAGATATTTGATTAGAATGAGTACTTTATGGCACAGCACAAAAGTAACTATGGTATTTTGTTTAACTTTAACTATGCATGGAAAAAATGCCATAATACTTAGTTCTCTGCATTTTATCATAATAAATGTCCATACAAAATTTCAATCAGATCTGACCAGTAGTTTCTATCAAAAAAGTGGAAAGGACAGACAAAAGACTCGGAGAAAAAAAATATAGTAAGCCGTATGAATGGATTCCTCGAAAAATTTGTTCGTCCATAGACCATGTTTAAGATTGAATTTGCATTGTTAAACGCGCAAATTGAATGGCTGCATCGTATTAGAGAGCCGTCCACGTATTACAAGAAAATTCTAGGTTTGTCATGTTTACGTTGGGTACATCATTTTTGTTTGTCTGTCACAATTTTGTTGGAAATAAACTTTTAGGTTTATTTACGGATTCCCTCAAGTATCTGTCTGTTCGGCGGTCACGTTTAATTTTTAATTAGCATCCTCAGCTTTAAAAGCGCAGAATGAATTGACGTAGGTTAGGTTTCAGTTTAAAATGGCAAAACGCATGAATGAGACGGATGCATCTTACAAACATCCGCTTTTTTTTTTGGCACACAACCATGGGGGTTTTTAACATCTCTCGCCAATCGCCTTCCGCATCGCAACACAACCATAATGCAACGCTTCCAACAAGTTCACAGAAGGAATGGCCGTATGCTAATGACGATGTTAGCTTGTTTGATGTTTTTTCTTCTTTTTGTTTGTTCGTAGTTAGTTTCATTGGCAATGGCGATATTTTGTTTGTCAACCACGAATAATCGTTTATTCTTAGATAAAAGAAACTGACCTTTCGTTGGCACTTCGGACGCATAGTTTTTCTGTTATATTTGTGCGACTGCATATAAATAAAACACACACAGTTTTCGCGTTAAAGATTATTTTTCTTTCTTAGTGCAAAAGTATTTGATGTCCCTCTTCTCTCATTATACACAGCCTCTTTTCCACGGATTATTCTTTTTATGTTTCTACTGATGCGGATTGTAATTCTCTAGTTCAGCGGATCTCAAGACTTTTTCTTTTTTTACATGGCGGCATAACATTGAGCTATTTAAATCTAGTAGCAAACCAATCACAAGAAATGAATATTTAACAATGCTGATTTATGGTTATTCTGATGGAAAATTCAAAATACCGACAAATCGTAACAAACTATTTATTATACATTTTATTTATTTGTTTTTGCTATTTAAACATCAATATAACGTAGGTAATAGGTATGTGTTTGTATTTATCTATTCAACAAACTTCGGTTATAACGATATAAAAGTCGTTTTCAGTGTATGACAACTTGTAACTTCCACTTATAACGTATTCAAGACACACTAGTAATCATTTTTCAGCACACCAATATGTCACAACACGGTGTTTGGAAATCACTGCTCTAGCTGCTATCTCTTGGCAATTATGGAATAAAGCCTTTTTATTGGCTACGCGTTAAATGCAATAAACTAGCAAAAATGATTATGATGCAACAATTTTGTGTTTTTGTAATACATTATTTTATTATTTCTATTTTTTTTTTAATCACGTTCGTCTCAAACACAGCATATCGCCACTTGGACATAAGGGGCTACTAATTTGGAACCATGTCTAAGAAAGATTAACAATATATTTGTTGGTTACATTTAAACTTCTGCATATCAGTACTACCAGGGAAGCAGGTAACAGGAAGGTAATTCCAAAGTTTAGCTGTTCGAGGGAAGACACTATTAAAGTAGAAATCTTTCTGGCATTTATGGATCTCAACAGTGAAGGGAGCGTGAGTTTGTAGCTAAGCGGATTAGTTGGAGATATGTACGTCGAAGGGGGCACAGTTACAAGTTCATCAGAGCACATCTCATTAATCTACTTTTAAAAAGGAATGCAACATTGCGGCGATGGGACAGGGGTTAGAGCCTAATTGACAAAGCGGGACCTATTAGATTGGAGACTATTTTTTGGACCTTATCCAAAAGTTAGAGACTAGTGGTAGATGCAGCGACCCACATGTGTCAACAATACTCAATGAATAGGCGAATGGTGGGCTTGTAGTGGTAGAAGATATTGTCAGGTGTGTAAGGAGGGAGCCTATTTTGCAGCATACTTCGCAATATCTTCAATGTATTGTTACAAATATCACACATATTTTGATTGAATAATAGAAGAATCTGATTTTATCATTCCATTCTATGTTGTCACCATATATTGAAAACCGAGGCATCAATATTGTCAATATATATCTGACAGCAGTTAAATTATTCAGAAGAGACTACACTATGACTAATTATAGATATCTCACAAAAATACAGATATTGCCTTAATATTTAATTATACTGCTGGTCATAGAATGAGGTATGAGCACTAATGGAATAATACTATTACTGTCTTACGATCTTTGTATAAAAAAGTCGTATCACCATCACCGAATCATATTAAGGACAATATCATTACATTATATTTTTTTTAAATTATACCCAATTAATGACTCGTGATATAATTTCAAACTATCTATTAAAATCAGCATGTGCTTAAATGAATAAAATTACTCCCCCATTTTTTCAATAACGTTAATATTATTGCTGCATTGTTTTCTATTGTCTGCTAAGCAAACTTGCACATCAAGTTTCGTTCCACATTCCGGCGAAAATTGGAAAACGTAGGAGACCGTTCAACATATCCAGATGTCACTCAGGAAATTTGGAAACTCTCTATATCCGGCGTAGCCAGGCAACATCTCTCGTTGCCAGAGACCTCGGGCGATTTCAAACTGTTTACTTAATGTCACATAGCAAAAGTTAAGAGCATAACCTTTTAACCACGCCTCGTCGTTAGTTAAACACGTTGGGCGTTGTCAGCCATGAGGGGAGGGGTTGACGAAGTTTAATACTAGTCTTATTTTCTTAGAAAATTGTTTGATTGTCTACGAGTGGGAGGAGTTTATCTAGCAAACGCTGATTGGAGTAAAATATATGGTGACGTTTGTTTGATGGAGAAATGATTAAAACCATTAAATAAATGGCCTTTAGCAACTTCCTTTCTGGACACGCGGGTCTAATTTGGAATAGATTATGATACATGATCACAAGTTAATTTATTTCACTCAATACGTTACCCTATCGACTATGTCCAACCCACCTGATAGACAAAACAAACCAGCCGCATTCCTACATCGTCGTTCGCTACAAGATGTGTTTGCATTCACCATCAAATTACCTCCATTCTTGTAATGTTTGCCATAACTATTCAGGAGAAAAAAGTAAAACGGTTTGGTCCCAAAAAGAAAATCATAACCACGAACAAATATGTACTCTATCTAGGCGATGTTTTATCGTTTTATCTCCTTTGCCCCTCTCTTTTTCTATTTATCTAACTTTTTGTCTATATTTATCCTTTTCTTTTCGATAGCCACTGATAGCCTTTTCTACCGCAGATACAGCATACAAGTCGGCTGTGCTTCGAAAAGTGAGAGTGACTATTATCACCGGATGACAATGTACATTTCATTGTTCATACTAGTTTATCTATAAAAATGAGAATGTGTGTGTGAGGACAAGTCTCAACCTATATACTCAACGATTTTTTTTATCTATAGACTTTAAATCGGTATATAGGGGTTTCAGAATGTGCAAAAACTATTTAATCGGCTTTTAGCCGGACGAAAGGCTACTAAATAGTCAAATTGTAAAAATTGGTACGTATGGGTCGTCGTATTTTTATCTGTTTTTAAACTGTTCCACAACTGCGCATGTGGGAATCGTTCACACGACAGTTTCCTTATGTTAAGATGCAGTAAGTTTTAAAACACTTTCAAAGATTGTAACACGCTGGCCTAATGGTTATCGTGCTGTACTCACCGTCTTTAGATTTTGATCTCAGCTGCATTTAAAAAAAAAAAAAAATTTACCTTTAATATCGAGCAACGCCTTGTATATCTGCTTGTTCTACTATAAAATTAGACCGGTTCATTTTAAAACAGCTGGCGTTATTTTCAAGAGTCAGAGAAAATGCAGAGTATTAGCACACGATAGAAACTTATTTTTTTAAGGCATACAACACGTTTAGATTGGATCTTGTATTAGCTACCGCTGTCAACGCATGTCGACTAACTGATGTAGATACAAATTAGGGTGCTTGGTTAACAGCCACACGCAATCTCTTCTTTCACGCGCTTTTCTCTACTTGCAAAATAATGTATTGCTGGGATGGATGTTTTTTTAAGAAAAAGGCGAAAGCTATACTAGATATGTTGAAGATATTTTTGTTTAAGATCAAACAATTTATGTATCTATAAAACTGACATTGTATGCGTGTGAGGACACGTCTGAAGCTATACACTCAACGAAGTTTTTATCTCCAAACTTGGGATTTTGTATATAAAGTATTCAGGCACGTAGAAAACTTTTTAATCGGTTTTCATCCGGAAAAAAAGGCTGCTAAGGGGTGAAAAGTTAATTGATACGTGGGTGGTCATCGGCTTTTTATCTGTATGTCATCTGTTTCACGAGGTTTGAAAACACTTTTTAAAGATCGTGGCAAGCAGGTCTAAGGGTTATAGTACTTGACTCACTTTCTTTAGGTTTTAGTTTCGATCTCATCTCGGGAATTTTTTTTACTTACATGAAGTGAACTGCTTAAAAAAACATAATACTCGCATGCACATGTCTCAGTTTCTTTCTTTTTTACTTATTTTTTAAAAGGAATTCAACGTTACATTTAATACTGACCAACGTCGGGTACATCCTCTAGTAATTAAATAATTGTTTTAATGTTTTTTATAAGAATTATAATGTTTTTTAAAAAAATTGTTCTTTATCGTTGTTTAAGGGTTGCCAACATCTATAGTATTTATGACATGATTACGTTGAGCTTAGTCACTACCCGATGAGTGAACATTTAGAAGTACCAGGCGCTGTATACAGGAAGTCGACTGCAAAAACCTAACATCTGCATTTCCCCTAACCGAGATATACATACGATGAGAACTGCTTGTGAATTTGATATTCCATAGACACTTCCTCCTCCCGAGAAGCCAATCGAACCCGCCAAGGATAAGGTGAAATCTTTTGTCTTATTTCGACTTTCTTTTTGACTATCTTTGTTTGGATAATCCCCTTTCTGTTTGTCGCTTTTCTGTTTCTATTTGTTAACCGTTTAATCCTTATCCTTGAGTGGCCTCTTGGCCTTGATAAGTGGTGATGCCTATATAAAAAAAGGAACAATGATGAAATCCAGATATGTTGTGACACTATTGCGAGTAGAGTTAACAAAATAAAAAATATGACTTTGTAAAAGGTATGTACATTAATGAAAATATAGTTACTGTGGAATAAAAAAAAATTCATATCGGATATTACCGTTGAAAACTGGGGAAGTCTTCATTGCTTGCCCATACAAAGTTGCTGAGAATCGATATCCCCATAGTACATAACATAGAAAAGTGTTTAAAACACATTAATTTGAAATGAAATAACTGATGAAAATTCCTTTTGTATTTTTCGAGGCTTCAATTTGTAAACCAGCCTGTTAGGGAAATATAATTTACGCAATGCGAAGAGAATTCCAGAACGGAAAAACATTGCAACTTGGCATCCCCAATTTAAGCGTTCGCTCTTCCTCTTCGCAAAGAAGCGAGAAACAAAATACGTTATAATAGAATTAGAAAACATTGTAACAAGGGAATTACGTTTACACATCCTAGAAAGTACTTGAAGATTGGGAAAACAACGTCCGAAACGATGTGTTAATGACTCCAAAAAGAGGCAAATAGTCAGATGCATTTCAGTGGAGGTAAAAAAACAATATTCCAATATCAGAAGTCCGGAGAATTCAACGGCCGAATGTTTTCTAAACGTTTGTGAAGCTGACAAAAATTAAGTATGCATGTGAGAGGGCCCTTATCTCTTCTATACAACCCTTTTCTCACGAATAAATCTTGCTAGTCTTTCGGTGTTCAATCCTATTTTACAACAATGGTACTTGAATGAACTTTAATAAATAGTCCCTCCTTATGACATTCACAGCAGGAACTCGTCTCTCGACTATAACTTATTTTCCTTTATACATCCGATTGCCTTGGTTCGCCCATGTATGGAGTACTGTTGTCATATTTGGGCTGGTGCATCTGCTAATAGTCTCTCGCTCTTAAACAAGGTTCAAAAGAGAGTTGCCAACCTGATAGATCCTGAACTGTCATCTAAGCTTCAACCACTGTCCCATCCACGAAATTTTGCATCCCTCTGCCTGTTCTACAAGTATTTTAATGGTGAATACTTCCACAAACTGCAAACACTTGTAGCCCCTCGACGTAAATACCCTCGACAAACCCGACAAGCAGCTAAATCCCACCCCGTCACAGTAGAGATCCCATGATGTAAGAGAGCTTTCTACTCAAGTAGTTTCTTCCCCAGAACTGATAAACTTTGGAATTCCCTTCCGGGTCCCTGCTTCCCCAACTGTACTGACATGCAGAAGTTCAAGTGTAACGTGAACAGCTATCTGGTTGCCCAACTCCATACATAGTACCCCTGTAGCTTAGGTCCCTGATAGTAGCCTCCTACAGCAAAGTGGTAATGTGCCTTGTTTGGAGTGAAAATGTAATAATAAAAAAAATTAAACAGAACTTATTTCAATGATCATCCCATCTATAGAACACCTTACCGCAAGATTGCTTCCCTGTGTGTTACATTAATAGCAATATAAACAAATAATGCCCATAAACCGTCCTCAAAAATCATTTTTCATTCCATTCATCATTTTTCAATCATCTCATAATATTCTTCATAACTTCACTATCAATCGTATTAACCCTTATATTTTAGTGACGTTTATACTTAATGCATGCTGACCCATCAGTTAACAAAGAAAAAATATGGCTCGAAACGTTGACACAAAACACGTATAAAAGATATCCAATCTGATTTTCTCGTAGTGTTAAGTTTTTTTTTATATTGTGACAACAGGTGTTGTTTATCTCTTCTGTAGTATACCTGATATGAGGTTTCTAAGGAATATACAAATTGAAGTGTGTATACCATGGTCAAGGGGGAGGATATACATCGGGTATTCTTAAATTGGCACCTGACACTGGCCAGGCTCAACAGCGCTTAATCGTTTACCGCCAAGTTTTACTTTGAAGTCGCCTTTCAGAAAGGAAATATTTCTTACTCTTATGGCTTGTCATCCCAACTAATCTTCAAAGTACAGATCTATTCATGGTTCAACAAATGAATGAGGGTTTATGTTTGTGCGTCAGTTGCACGTTGACTTCCATCACATTTGGGTTTATGATTAACAAAAATATTTATTGCTTAATAAAATTCTATCGGTAAACGACTAACCTTTTAATTTCATATAAGACGGCTTGTAATCTATTAGGATAATACTAGGCTATCTTCGTGCCTGTTTATCTCACACTGTTTTGATTTTTTTTTGTTGACACACGTATAAAATCAAAACAGAAGATTCTAACATCTCGACCACCATCTCTCGATCAAAAGGCAAAACAGTATTTAATGTTACGATCTCGAGTACTTATATATAATGTTAGAATGATAAAAAGACATGGAAATAAAGAAAATTTTAATCAAGAGTATTAAGAATTGGTAATATCATGTGATATTAGTCCTGGTCGGACAATACCGACTTTTTTCTGAACAAAGAACATTTTTAGAAAAATGCACGAAGCCAGTGGATGTGGGGATCTACAACTAATTCAACGTTTCGAAAAGTAGTCCGCAATAAATGTTACATACACGGTGGAACGAAAAGGTTGTGGCCGTAGAGAAAACACTACAGCTTTATTTTAAAACTCTTATTGAAACATTCAATTCGCACCACTTAATTATGTCGTAGAGTTGATATCTATTCAATGTAGCTGTCTTTAGCCTCAATCACCGCCTTGATACGAGTCGGAACTGGGAGTATGCTTTTTTTCCACAATCGCTGGCGCGAGCTCGGCGAATACTCGGCAGATGGCGGCGCTTTGATGTTGTGGGATGTCATATGGTGACGTTCACAACGTATGACCAAACAAAGTAGCCCAATGAGTTCAGGTCGAGGAGGAGGAGGCGGTTACAGAAGGTACAACGTCGTAGCGCTGCTTCTGAAGTCGCCACCTGATTGCACCAGTGAATCACCACACTCCTCAGCACATCCAGGTACATTTTGGATGTTGACTTTCAAGCCGACTTCGAAGATGTGAGGTGGCATGATATGACCCTTAGTAGAAACGACACCAAAGATCATAACTTTGGACACTGCCCTGTTATTTGTGGCAATGCAATTTTAAGGGTGCTGGCAATGGTCTTGTTGTCATAACTGATCAGTAAAGAGCACGAGTTGTACAGCGGATCATCTCTGATCTCACACGTTGAACACTGTTTCACTTTCAGGCATGAAAGAAGGTTCCTGTCGCTTTTGGGCGTGTACACAACTGGTTAACTAGTAGCTGGTCTGCAACAAATAAAAAAAAAAGAAAACGGAAATGGAATCATGTAGTCTTGTCTGTGGCGGTAATTTTATCCTTCCACACTGTAGATAGATTCTGCATAAGGAAACAGTAATATTTCATTCTTGGTAAAAATTATTGCTCATGGAAAGTGGAGGACTATATCTATAGCGGGCCGGACTCCTTGCCTAGGCCAATGCGACTCTCTCGCCGGATTGTCCTGCCTTCCATGAACTGCCTCATTCAGGATCACAATTAGAGTCGTATGCATTTTCCTGGATATACGTGGATCTAGGTCGTCTTATGCTCATGCGCCCGTATGATGGAGTCCGCAGCAATACATTTCTTACAAGCTCTTGCGTTCCCCTTTGGCAGTGGCTGGAAAATCGTAAACAATGTTCCTTTGGCAGTGGCTGGAAAATCGTAAACAATGTTCCTATCCACATTAACGTAAAGACCGACGTCATTTGCAAACTTTTCCCGCTAAGGGAGGACTAAAGGACAAAATAAAGAGGAGAAAGAATTACGAGTCTGTCAAAAGTATAGTAAAATACAATGTCAACTTTCTACTTTTCGTACATGGAATACTGACAGGCAGTCTCTGGTCGCATGCCTATCTTGTCATGGGAAGATGACATAAAACGCCAAACATTCTCAAATGGTTATTCAACTTCTACGAACCAGGCTCTACGTTGTTTGTTTTTTACAAGGTGGTCACCACTTATCAAGGCCCGGAAACCACTCAGTGATAAGGGTTATTGTAAATACAGTACGTTAGAGTGGATATTTAAAGTGTCTACTATAGGGGGCGGTTCATCAGGAATTTAAAGACATCCAAGTTGTAGTCAGGAGGGAAGCAGGGAGACAGAACAGTTCCACAGGCGTGCAGTTCTAAGAAAGAAGCTTTGTTCATGGAATCTACGTTTTGATTTAGGCACATATAAAGAGTGGGGAAAGTTTTTGACAGTGGATTCAGCTAGACGGGGGTTCTTCGTAAAAGATTGGCGAGGGGTGACTATAGATTGGAGTTCAGACGAGCACCTGCTATGGAAATAACGATAAAACAAAGATAGGCTTGCACTGTCTTTTCTGTGGGAGAGAGGTTGCAGAGAAGAGAAAAGAACATCCCCCACTAAGCCACAAAGTTTATTTTGTACTCTCTCAAGGCAGGATATGCTACTTTTAGCAGCTCCTGCCCAGATATGGCAACAGTATTCCCTCCTTCGGCGTACTTGGCTTTTATATAGATAGTAGTGAGATATCTTCTAGAGCGGTAGAAGGATCTCACCATCTTTCCAGCGACCTTGGCAACAGACTTGATGTACGTGTTCCATTTCAGATCAGGAGTGAATGTCAAGCCTAGAAGCTTGTCAAAACATGAAGCCTCTCTGAGACGAGAGCCATTCATTTCAATTGATGCCTGATGGGGATCAGAGCGTTGGTGATGTAAAGGTAGGAGTTTGGTTTTAGATGCATTAAAAGGTAACCAGCCACGTCTTCCCCCACTGAACCACTCGTTCGAGATCAGAGGAGAGAGAATCAGAGAAAGCTTTGTCATTTATAGCCTTTGATGTGTTTCCGTAGATGGTCGTGTCATCAGCATAGATGTCAACGAATAATTTAAGTATGTGTTTAGGGAGGTCATTGATGTAGATTAGGAAGAGATTTGGGCCCAGGATGGACACTTGAGGGACTCCCGCATTAATACTGCAGGCCTCTGATTTTTGTCCATCAACCACTACTCTCTTATGAGCCTATCAGAGAGAAATGATTTAATGATAGAGAGAATATTTCCAGTCATACCGTAGCTGGAGATCTTGTGAAGTAGGCCTTTATGCCATACCTTGTCGAAGGCCTATCGAACTTCGATAATTCAACGAGAACCGGAGTGCCAACTTGATTATGCTGTATGCTAATAAAGAGCATATATTTTTCATAATAATATATATATATATATATATATATATATATATATATATTATGCAACGAGACCTTCCTTTATGCGAAAATTCTCGTTCTCACTAAGCCGTATTCGTTGTTTAACTTGAAACGAAAACCATTTTCGTTTAATTTTATTTATATTTTACGAAAGAAAAAACAAACAAACAAAAAACACCAAAATCAAAAAAGAACGAATTACTTCAGACGATTACAAGAGTATCGAGTTCGCAAATATTCGCCTGTAATCAATTTTGCATTCGTTGTCAAATCTCCATTAAAATAAAAAAAAAATGGATAGACTTATTCTAAAATCATGAAAGAAATTTTTTTATTCCTGTTTAAATTCTAATGGACATTCAACACGCCACGTTAATAATTCAATAAATTTAAAGCCAAGCGAAAACTGTCGAATGCCACATAAGTGAAATGATAATGCAGAATTTCAATAAAGTCTGGATACATGGAATAATTTGAATATTTGGGACTTGTCATAACAACTGAAGTTACTATCAAAATTATGACAATTTGGGATCTGACCTGAATTACCTGATACTTTATCAGAATTAGTTGTAATTTACGTATATATCCAGAATTTACTGCAACCTGTACAGTAAATAATTACCTGATTTTCTTATGGATATTACTAATACTAATTTAGTATTTGCTTTGATAAAGTTCAAAACTGATTTTGAAACCTAGTAGGTAATACCCTTTTCTCTTCTCTGCAACCTCTTTCCCACAAAAGAGACGTTGCGAGCCCGTCTCTGCTCTATAATTATTTTCATTGCAAGTGCTCGTCTGAGCTCCAATCTATGATTCCCTCTTGCAAACTGGAACAAAAAAAACTCGACTAGCTACAACAACTATTCCCCCTCACTTTATCCTTGACTTAATCTTAACGTAGACTTCACGAAAAATGTTTTTTTAGAACTTCTCGCCTGTGGAACACTGTTCCACTTGCTTACTTCCTGGTCGATTACGATTAGGTAGCCTTCAAGTCCAACGTAAACAAGTTCTTGCTGAGCTGTCCTCTTAAAGAATCTAAATTCCACCTGTAACGTTGCCTAGGAACCAACACATAAACGAGACGAAGACAAATAATCGTAAATAACTTCAACTCTCTTGTTCTTTGTAGCAACAACCTTTAAGTTCATCATTGGTGTCACATACTTGATCTAGAACGTTGCCTCCTCTCTCTCACGAGATCTCGAACGTTATCTCGTCTCCCACGAGATTTTTGTCTTTCTTTTTTTATAGTCATTCCCCGCTCCATTTACGCTACATCTCATGTATTTACACCCGCGCAATGTAACATACCAAACCTATACCAGTAACGCTTACTACACTACCACCTTACATTCATTAACTCTTATCCTCAGGCCTTTATGAGTGATAACTCGATTGTAAAAACAAGACGATACTTTGCATCTACTTCTAATAATGCTACATCGCGCTTCTATTACTAATTGAAATTTAGCATGTCTGGAGACGAAACTATACGATTAGTTCTATTTACTAGTGTATTATATTTTAATGCTTAATTCAAGGTGATAGTGTATCTGTTCTGTTGGCAGCATACCGTCTTCTCATGAATCACATCATATTGGGGGTTAGTATATGTTCTTATGGTATGAGACAATCCTCCAGGACGGGTACTATAGTACACGTTCGATGAGCCATTAGACCCATGTTCGCGTCATAATACGACTCTCATAGGCCAGTAAAAAAACAAACAAACTTGTGTTGTATATAATACTAGCATTTCAGCCCGGCGTTGCCCGGGTATTTGGATGTGTATGTTGAGCAAAAAAAAAAAATGTGGTGGTAGGAAGGCAGACTCAAACCCTTACCGCAAAGGAGGAAAAGAACGGGGTAGAACCTAACGTTTATGCTGTTACGACCACCGCCAAACCGGAAGCGACATTTTTTAAAATTAAGGCCAGACAATCTAAAGTAGAGGATAACTTTAAAAAATAACGGCGAAAAAAGTGACCCCCTCCTGTAGAAAAGTGCCTAGTTGAAGGGGAAGATATTAATGTTTTTTAGCCAATTTTTCGATATTTTTCGTATGGAAGATCGGACTTTAAAACGATACTGATCTTGGTAAAATCCGTCGCCTCTATTGAAAATTTAAGGCAGACATGCAAACATACCAATACATAAATGTATGTATGTATATAACTAAAGATTTTCGACCTAAACTGATGAACAGTCTTGCCCTATCTCTGAATACCCTTTATATAAAATTTCAAATATTTAGACCAGAAATGGTCTAAGTAATTTGGAAGATACCGCAGAAGTCAACTTTTTTTTACTTTGACCCCTATTATAACCCCTTAAAATTTATTGTTTTGGGCTCAAATTTATTAAGTTAGATCTATGTCCAAGGAACCTATATCCAAAATTTCAAATACGTAGACCGAAAATTGTCGGAGGAGTTTGGTAGAGTTCTCAAAGGTCAAATCATTGAACTTTGACCCCTTAATCGCGAAATTTCTGGCCAAAAACAGATCACATCGATATTCCCAAATCTCAGTACCCTGTATATCAAATTTCAAATATGTAGACAAAAAATTGACAGAGTTATTGCGTAGGGAAATGTACACAGACACGTTCACACACACACACACACACATATATATATATATATACATACATTTGATGAATTAAAATTTTAAAGGACAAAAAAGGGATTTGCTTACTCATAGTTTACATGAATAAATTTGGCGTGACATAATTAACTTTGGGCTCTATATGCTGGGTTTGAGTTCTACGTGAGCTATTGCATCACTTTTACTAATAACACTGAATAGGTTTGGAATCAGCCTATCCTTCCCCCAAACATGAATTTATTACTAGAGGCGACTAAACTCTAAAACATTGATTGTGAAACAAATATAAAAGAAGGAAAACTCTGAAAGTACACCAGTTATTCCCTGTATTGTTTTCAGTTGCCCTGGACTTTTTTTACAATTAGAATCAATCAATGTTTATTCAGAAAAGTCGCAAATAGAGATTGTGCAACCCTTGCTTTATCAAATATATATCATTGTCAAGGGATGATGACAAATATTACAACACTCTCAAATTGTTATCCTTTGCTGTTCGAGACTAAGAAGGTGCCTTTTTATTTATACGTACACGTTTTTAGCAGGTTTCTTTTTCTACATAGAATGCTTCTAGTCTTTAAACATTTTTTCTTACGTATTTTGGGCCGTTTAAACGAATGTTGTAGGGGAGGGAAAAAGAAAACTCGATTTGAAACGATAGTCATTCTTTAAAAATTAGTTTCAGTTTCTAAAAACGTAACTATATAGTTTCACTCCAGCCTAAAATAGATTGCGTTTTCAAGATGCTGCAACTGTGGATATTTTCTTGTGTATAAATGACTAAAATATTCTTTTGTTGATAAATTATATATGCTACAAGAATGTCAAAGTTTTTCAAAAGACAAATTCACATACGATATGCTACGGCGTTGTATTTTACGAAAATATACATTTTGTTTCAGTTTGAAAAGGACATCCACCTGTCTGAAAGCATTGTAACTGAAGAAATGACAACAGTGTAATGACAAATAGGAATACAACTTTATTTTTTAAAATAAATATATTTTATCTAGCATTTAAATTTTCCACTACTATAAGTGTTTTCGTCAGTAAATATAAACTTTCTCACACACACACACACACACACACACACACACACACACACATATTAGCATGCCGCTCGGCAGTGCCCGGCCATAAAATATGCTTAAATATGATATTCTGATTAATGCAGATTTCGTATTTATTATATTATATTGGATATAATATGTAATAATGAATTAAACAGTTTTAAAAATTGACTTGCGCGCCACAACTGAGAACTGAAACCAAAACGTTTAGCTTACAATTTACTTTTTCCTTTGACGTTAATATTGTGCAATGAAGACATGTTTGCTGGAAGACTAAATATTAAAACAAAAACCAATAGCTATTACGTTACGCATGTATATTCGTTATGCCGTTGTTCGACCTTCACCTGCCAAATTCATTTTCTTTTATTGTCACACTTTTTGCACCAATTTTCCCAGTCTAAAACTTAAATATAAAGTTTTGCATGGGTTCGAATACCCTATATATTAAGTTTCATGTCTGTAGATCGAAATTTGGAAGGCAACATTTTTAAACAAATATATATACGCATATATATATATATATATATATATATATATATATATATATATATATAGAAAGGGGGTTGTGTTTACTATAACCCTTTTACGCAAATATTATGCAAGTATAAATCGTGTAGAATATTAGCATGGATATAATTACACATAAGAGTTAACTAAAGGCGATCATTCAATAAAAAAAACTAATCGGGAATTAATTGAAATTGATGTTTAAAAGAATATTCAAATAATCTAGATCTTTTTTAGATGAATGCAATTCGACGATCCATATATAACAAAGTTATATTTTGTTTTTAAATAAATAGAAAAAAGTGTTTTTAATATGAATGTCAATACATAACCCTATTCAAAGGAGTATGTGTGTGTGTGTGTGTGTGTGTGTGTGTGTGTGTGTGTGGCATATTATTATAAACGCATGCGAAAAATATAAATGGTTCGCATTTCCTGATGAGGACTCTTATAGGAATCGAAAATGTGGATTATGAATAAATCTTTATTTGTTAAAAAGTATGTGCATTCTGATCAATTTATGAACTGATCTTATGATATATTTCAGGTTATTGCTTCATAAACATGATGTTAAAGACGCATTATATACAAGACAATGCTATAGCTAACGATCGAATGCTTTCCAGTTTTTTAAATTTGGGACTTTTATTAAATATTTTTAGAAAGGAAGAAGTTGCTTCTATCGAGGACCGGTATTGACCCGATTATTTCTCATCGCGTTTTATGGAACAAATTGGCAATGGTCGAAGCTGTTTACTATTTGAAACCGTGAAAAAAACAAAACAAAAAAAAACAAGAAACAAAAACAAGAAGAAAACTTCAAAATACAGACGACACTGAAGTATACATCTTTTTTTAATTACATATTCACCCCAAACAAGGTACATTGCCACTTTGGTGTAGGAGGCTACTATCAGGGATATAAGCTACTGGAGTACTATGTAGGGAGTTGGGCAAGATGTCGTTCATATTACACTTGAACTTCTGCATGTCAGTACAGGTTGGGAAGCAGGAATCCGGGACTGAGAAAGAAACTACTGGAGTAGAAAGCTCTCTTACATCTAGGGATCTCTACTGTGAAGAGGTGTGATTTAACTGCTTATCGGTGTTGTCGGGGGTATTTACGTCGAGGGGGGTACGAGTGTTTGCAGTTCGTCGGAGCATTCACCGTTAAATTACTTATAGAACAGGAAGAGAGATGCTACATTTTGTCGATGGGACAGAGGCCGAAGCTTAGATGACAGTTTAGGACCTTCAGGTTGGCAACTCTCTTTTGAACCTTGTCTAGGAGCGAGAGACTAGTAGCAGATGCACCAGCCCAAATATGACAACAATAATCCATACATGAGCGAATGATGGCCTTATAGAGGTACAGGGTACTTTCGGGTATGAGTAGCTTTCTAGCATGGTAGAGAGAACCTACCGTCTTCGCAGTGGTCCTGGCAATGCTCTTAATGTAATTGTTCCAACTCATGTTTCCCGTGAAGGTTAGGCCGAGGAGTTTAAAAGATGTACTTTCAGATAAAGAGTCTTTGGCCATTGCTATTGGTGGTAGAGGAGGTTTATTGTAATTATTGAAGGAAACGAGTTTAGTCTTGGCAGCATTGAAGGTGATCATCAATTTTTATCCCCATTCCACTACATATTGGAGGACATCCACTAGTGTTTCTGCAAAGACGGTAAGGTTAAGTTAAAGCATATTTACGAACTCCGCCTAATAAATAAAATTAATTTGCATACATATTTGAGAATTTTTAAAATCCATCTGAATTGCGGAGGAGGGAGTGTAGTATTTTTTTTCATAGAAATTGCGCCAGTATAGCATTACGTCAGTTGAAGAAATGTCCTAATAAAGTATAGCCCTTCAAGGTCAAAAACTATTTTATATGACTGAGTGTGAACTCAGAAACCGATTATTTCGTCTTTGTTAGAAACCTGCGAGAAGAAAATAACAAAATATGCGAAGCGAGAGTTACGAAACTAATAAGGGTAAACCGAAGATGAACTTTGTCTTCTCCTTAAAGGGAATACCAATAATTTATCCAATTCACAAGCGGTAACAAGTCGAATGTATATCATTGTCAAGGGATGATGACAAATATTACCAAATGCTAACTGGTATTGGCCAGGCTCTATGTCGCTTAACTTTAATGGTTAACCAGAATAGACGTTTTAAACGTAGGGATGCATTATGCTAATAAAGAGTATATCGTCGTAAAAATGCATATATTGCGTTTATTTCGTTTATATGAGGCCACTTGATATAACGATCTAATAAAAAAGCTCCTCTTCAAGGTCAAAGAAAAAATTATATCTCTTTTGTCAGAAGCGACTCTCAAGGAATGTGAGGACTAATAAGGAAGCTCAAGCTAACCTAAAGTCAAAGAAATGGTACTGTTAATGTTAATACCAATTTTCTCTTCAGATACGTCTCGGCCATTTTGTTCTGTTTTGTAAACCATTATCGAAATTATTTGATTCGATACGGTGATCTTTTTTAGGAGCACCAGAAAAAGAAAAACAAACAAAAACACACACACACACACACACACACACACACACACACACACACACACACACACACACACACAAAAAAAACAAATGGTGTAAAAAAAATACGATGTAAATGCACTGGTTGACCACCAGAAAGATTATTTATAAAATTTGTTTAATAAGGTTTGTGTTTGTTTTCGGTGCATTCAAGTCTGTTGCGAATGAATATCACATTTAAAAAAATCTCGCTGACAAAAATTGTTTACAATATAAACATTTTCATTATCCTCATATTGATTCTAATAGTTTTCTCTGGCAGCCACTTTTACGAACGTAGTTTTTAACGGTAATAGGTAGTTTCTAAGTATGCACAGTAACAGCTGCGGGTCAGTTTTTACTGCAGACAACAATTGTGTTTCAAAATTTTTAACTACAACATTTTTATAAAAAATGCAAAAATAAAAGAACAAATGCACACATTTTATCCTTCATTATAACTTTAAAATATTTTTTCAAATTTTAAACAAAAAAAGATCACTTTTTTAAAAACATTTTTACGACTTTTTTATCCAAATAAAAAATCCATTTTCCCATCTTAGTAAAAAAACCCAGCTTTTTACCATAATTAAAAGTTTAACATTTTTTGTAAAATTTATTAAAAAAAAAGAAAATATTCACATTTTTTTGTCCATTTTTATAAAAAATTCTTCACATATGTTATTAACATTTACTTTGTTTTGTATAAAAAAATCCTTTGCAAAAGCTTTGAGTATTAATCTTCAAAGTTTTATCCGCGAATAATTATATCAACTACGTGCCAAGAAAATATGGCAGCCATTGAAAAGAAATATTACAGAAAACATTGGATAATGAAAATATTAATATTGTAAATGGTTCTTGTCAGCGAGAATTCCAAATGTGATATTCGTTCGCAACAGACCGGAATACACCTGATACAAACTCAATAAACCCTAATCTGTCAATGTTTATGTTGACTCTTTGGATACGGCTTCCTTTTAACTAGAACCATTTATCAGACAAAAATACATCCATTTTCTCTTCCAGCCTTTGTTCATTATTGTGTAAAAATGTGACATTTAATTTATGAAGATGTAGGAAATGTGCTTGTCCAATTAATGATCATTTAATATGTATTGAGTTCTTTGTGAACAACAGTCTACAGGAGTTGGAAATTTTGGGTCCATTTTTCTATCTGGGTGATATGACTTAGGCGCCAGTGACGAATATAAAGTAAGTTTAGACTTGCATGTACAAACTCTGAAGATGTAGTGTGCATCTTGACAATAGATCTTGACAATAGATCTTGACAATAGATCTGACTGTGATATTGAAGCTGAAGGTGCCAAGATTGGAGTTAGCTCTGCATTTCAACTTCCTGTGGTCTTGTTGGATGAACAGATGTATGTTGATCCATCTCTGTTGGTCAACTGACCGAGGAAGCTGACTACAATATAGTTGTCTTCAAGTCTAACGTAAACAAGTTTTTGATGAGCCGTTCCATATAAGTTAACAAATTTACCAAATTTCCATTACTAACTATTACTATATTGTCCAATTTCTACTGTACACTCTTTAACCCTTATCTTCGAGTGGCCTCTTGGCCTTGATAAGTGGTGATGCCTATGTAAAAAAAAGAAGCAAATTTTAAAGAATTCTTCCGGTAGTCAACCAGCGCACTTTCACAAAAAATACAAACTAGATTACGGGTGCTGAAAAAAATAACGATTACTACTACTGCTAAGCATTTCTGAATTACAAAATCTAAGCAAATTTAAGCGATTTAATTCTTACATAAATATCGTAATTAAACGTCGTCTTAATTGCACGAATACATTATCAAAAGAAAATACAAAAAATAATGACAAATGCAACGCACAGACAACAAATAAAAAATATAGAGAGATTTTCTTACTGGACGTGTAGTCGGAGATGTCTTGTATTCTTGGCGAGGTGATGTCATAGAGGCGTGACGTCACTTGACGATCTCATAGAGGTGTGACGTCATTTGACTGGCACTTACCTACAAAAATGAAAAAATAAATAGAATTTAGCAGAAATTAACATACCTATAAATGCAATATTCTCTCACAAAGACGAAAAATAAAAAAATAAATTAAAAAAAAACAATGTAGAAATTATGAATGTGTGATCCTTATGTGGTCGGTGTGTTATTAAATAATTGCGAAAAATAGAGAATTGCGCTCTAATAAGTCATGTCAAATCTTTATTTCTTTTCTGGGCGGCAAGAAATCAAAATCGACTGTGTAGTGACAAATTGTAATTATGAATAAAAAAAATCAATTTGAAAAATATCTTAAAAACACGATATGCATATACATTTTTTGACCTATCAACCCTTATGGATTATTTTAAGTCAATTATTTTTTGTTGCGATGGTTTATGTTTCTTGATTCAAATCTTCTGATATATTTTTAGCTCTTTTAGGAATATAAAAAAAGTCTATATTAGTATATTCAAATAGATTTTTCATGTTTTTTGAAGAAAAACATTCCATAGGGATGTATTTGACTGTGATAATTGTTTGGCATTTGCTCTATTTTGGTTGTAATTTTTTGTTCAAAATAAAGGAGTCTGTCAGATTTTTGTATCCTATGCGAAGCCGGGATAGAATAATGTTCTTTCCCGGATTTTGTGAGGGCAGGGATATATTTATCTATTTTGAGTTTTATTTGAAATACTTTGTTTTTTGATGTTGTTCCATTTTTGTTGCCATTTATTTATTTATTTTTTTTTTCGTTCGAGAACTGCATATGGAATGTTGAGTTTTCGGGCGTTAATTTGAGAGCAGATTTGGCTGCTTTGTTAGCTCCTTCATTGCACTTTTCTCCTATGTGACTAGTGGTCCAGCACAAAAGAAATTCTTTATTGTTGGACATAATGTTTAGTTTGCGTAGAAGTTTTACGATGAGGGGATTTTCAATTGTTTTTGTAGAAATGTTAATACATGTGAAAAGTTTTAGATATAAAAACGCATTGTGATTGGGCTTATAAGATGCTCATAGATGAGTCAGTTGGGTTGTCTCCCTTGTATGTGTTACGATAACGGGGATTGCACATGGTAAATCTAATTGCTAACTCCTTAAAAATCGAGTGGGTTATGTCTATAATTAGAGAAAAGAAACTGTGTGCAAGTTCGTTCCTATGGACTCCATTACGGCTGGGCAAATTTTTATGAAATTTTACACATATATACTTTATATATCTGGTAGTGGTATTATAGAAGAGTTTTGTATCGAAATGTCTTCGATAAGTTTAATAGTAAAAAAAATCTGATGAATGAAGGAACAGACGATTTCTATTAAAGTTAACGCCTTATACAGCCTAATGCCACAAGTGCATGTGATAAGTTTTCTTACTATACAAGGTCAAAGGCCCGACATATAAAGCCGATAGGTAATTAGTATAACAGGTGCACGTTTGAAATGAATGTTCCTTTGTATTTTAAACTTTAATCCAAGCAATTATAAATTAAAAATATATATAAAATCAACGTAAAGTTCTCTACAGTGCATTGTAGACTACAATGTATTATAAACTAAGTCACTGCGAGAAAGCAGATGATGCTTCCTTCCAGTGTACATCGATTGGTCACCAACTAGAGCAGGCAATCAATTGATTTGATTAAAAAATAGGTGGGTTCATCACTTCTGATGACAATAAAAACATGGCAGTAACACATGTTCGTTAAGCGTCATTCAATCCCCGGCAGCGTCGGATCTCCCTCCTAGTCTTATATAAACTCAAATGTTCAAGCTTACCCCTTTTTTACTGATACTTTGTTTGTTACATTCATCTCCTTCCCCGCTTTCAATAAGGTGACACATTGCTTGATTTGCTAGAGGCATGCTTTTTGTCATTTCTCGAATTCGCGGGTTAAATAAAGATTCCGGGACATGCAAGAACAAATTAATTTACACTTTTTTTTTTAAACTCACGTTCACCCCTAACAATATATATCGTCACTTGGACGTATGGGGTTAATAATTGGGACCAGGCCCAGGAACGATTTACAAGATGTTTGTTTACGTTACATTTAAATATTTGAACATCAGTACAGTCAGAGAAGCAGGTAGCAGGAAAGAAAATCCAAAATCTAGCTGTTCGAGGTAAAGTATCAAAGTAGAAAGCTTTATGGTACTTAAGGACCCCAACTGTTAAAGGGTGTGACTTTCTTTTGCTAAGCGCGTTTGACGGTGATACGTACGTCGACGGGGCATAAGTACAACGAGTTCATCAGAGCGCATACCATTAAAATACTTATAAAACATGCACAGGGATGCAACATCGCGGCGATGAGAAATGGTTTGGAACTTACTTGACAAAGTGGAGTCTATTAGATCACAGACTCTTTTTTGGACCCTTTTCAAAAAAGGAGAGACTAGTGGTAGATGCACCAGCCAGATGTGGCAACAATACTCCATGTATGGGCGAAAGATGGCCTTGTAGAGGAACAAGATACTCTCAGGTGAGTAGTAGTCTAACAAGATAGAGGGAATTCACCTTCTTTGCCGCAGCCTTTGCAATGTCCTCAATGTATATGTTCTAGTTCATAATGCTGGTGAATGTTTAGCCGGGGTGTTTGAAGGAGGAATTCCCAGGTCAGGTGTCATTTGTCATGGCTATCGTGGTCGGAGAGGTGTCTTGTAATTGTTTTAAAGGAGCAGCTTAGTCTTACTGATATTAAATGTTACCATCCATTTACAGCCCCATTCAACTATACCGTTTGGAGGTCATTTTCTAATGATTCTGCCATTGCCGTTGATTTGTGAGGCAAGTGTTACGCAATCTCCTATCCCACTTATCCTTGATAAGTAAGAAAACAAATAGACAAAAATGTTCAAAATAGAATTTCAAAAAGTCACTGAGAACACCATATAAGAAGTCGTTATTTCTCAAAAAAACAACAACAACAAAAAAACAACAAAAAACAAACAAAAACCAAAAAAACAAGCCGGTGAAGTTCAAAATGAAAACGTGACAATTCTAATTAAGGGAGACCAAAATTAGCATCACGTGATAGATTGTATTTACACAACTCATCTAAAACTTTTCAATTCTCCATTGCCTTTTCATTTTATTATCATCCAGTACTTTACCAATCAATAAAGATGAAGAATCGAAAGTGTTAGTGATACGTTGGAACATTCATTATTTCTGATTTTGACACAAAAAATTAGAATCATTCGATAAATTAAAAATATACTCAAGCAAAACATGTTATGTGTATGTATTCACGCATATATACACATACATAGAAACATATATACAAGCACACACATACACATACCATCGCATATATATATACACACAAAAACATACACGCATACATACACAAACATATATACAACACATATATACATACTTACGCAAACTCATGCATAACACGTACATACACATAATACACAAACACATACATATATAACTCGTACATACATACATACACAGACATACATACACAGACATGTATATACATATTTTGAGAGATATATACATGCACCAACATATATATATATATATATATATATATATATATATATATACACACACAAACACACATGCATACACACGCACACATACATATATAATGCAAGAAATCTTAATTCTAAGTGGAAATTTCCCTATTTCATGCTCCAGTGAAATAGTTTCTGGTCATCTATTTTGTGCATTGTTCTGGTACACTACCGTTAGAAACCGAACCATTGTTGTAGATTAGTGTTTGATAAACATCATTGTATGGAGAAGTTTTTATTCTGGAAAAAGGAATTCGTCTGGAAATTGGAGATTAATTTATGGAGATTTGTGGAGATTCTTGAAAACAATGGTAATGTCTTTTTAAGAATAAACATCGCCAAACAATACACCTACACTTTTATATATTTGTTTTCGTTATATATGTTGGCCAAATATTGTCTCTCAAACTGCGAGTGAATTGCATAAAATTCCGTATGAATTACCTTTAGGTTATCAGATGTTTCCTAAGAGAAAAAAAAAAACTAGAAACACTGTTTTACAATTATGGATCAGAACCATATCAGGTTAACTATGAAAGGCGCATGGATTGTGGAGTATCAGTTTTTTGTAGAAGAGCCCTGCCATTAATAGAGTTTTTTGTCATACACAAGTTTTCATGCGTAGTGCGTGTACACGTATTTCATATATTTATAACTAGCTGGCAACCCGGCGTTTCCCTGGTCGTACAATATGCTTAAACATGATACTTTAATTTATGCAGCTTGTATACGTATTATTATAAAATCAATCCTCTATTGATTATTATATATTACGCGGAATAATTTGCAGGGTGGACTAATTCGGAAAAAAAATAATAATGATAATGTCGTCCATCAACTTTCGTCTGTGTTTGTTTACAATATCACGTTAGTATATATATATTGGCTTGGCGATGAATGCCTACAACAAGTCACTGCTGATTAATGTTTAGTTTGAATATAATAAAACGAAAAAAAGATTTGGAGCGATATTCTATAGTCCTTCTTTTATGGTAAATTTAATTCATTAAGAAAAATAAAATAAAACGGTAAGGTACACCCGAGATTGAACAGGGGATCATTCTATATGTAGTCGAGTGCACTATTACTAAGCTATATCTCCAGATTATACTAAATGTTTTTTTTTTTAAGAGAAATGGTTTGTTGAAATTTGATTATTTCCCTTGGCCGGTGTAACGTAAAATATTTCCCTTTAAAAATTGTTCTATTTTGTCTATAACAGAGAAAAGGTATTTTTAAGATCGGATTTTTTTTCGATTTTCAATAGTTATCGAATGGAGTTCTGTACAAAACATGTCTAAGAACATTGCCAGACACAAATTAGCTTTGTGCGAAATTAGCAAAAGATAGGTGCACCCGTTTCGAAAACTATTAAGGAACTCACACGCACATAAATACAAAGTGACTTTTATATAATTGGGATTACTGTCGAGATATGCGAACGGTAAGGTATTAACTCCTTGCGTTGAAATCAATGACAATTTTTTCTCGTCTTAGAAAATGCAAGGAAAAAAAACCTATCGAAGAATGGTAAACAGCAATATACGGAAGGATCTTTTTACCGCAAATACTAAATAACGTAGATGTAGTCAATCCACATCAGTAATTCAATGTTTTCTTTATTATATTACAGGTCCATAAAATTATTGACGAAGCTTTTCTATAATAGATTGTGAATTTATCACTTGAGCTTAACATTAACCAACTACTAAGAAATATTTTAATCATGGAAAATCGCAAAATTGCATTAAATTTCGTATATTAAGACATCGATATCTCAGACTACTTATTATTTCTAATGATGACACATTATATCCTAAACTGAGCTGTATTTGTTTTAAAGAGCGCTCATAATGTGAATGACATCGAATTGAAGATAGCAATTATGGATTTTATTTTCGATATTTTAGATCAAGGTTGATAATTTGTATTTGGACGAGGATTCTCATCTTGGTGTTTATTTTCGCAACGTTTTGACTTATGTTAATTTTTCACGTAACGGCGTGTGTGTATAAACCCTTTAACACCCGTGTCAATGTCATCGCCGTGAACAAAGTTTCTTGCTTGTCAGCAAATACAAAACGCCTACGTTGATGTTGATTAGTTTAAAATAGATTGATTTAAAAAGAACGGCAATCACGGAAAATATCAGAGGGACGAGCTACTTGTATACGCTTGAGAAGGGAAGAGGGGATCAGCGAGGTTGCTTCTCACTGCGCTCATACACGTTTTTTTACATGGAAGTCTTGCTACCCAAAAGGACAGTAAATAGTCCCTCCACTGAAATCACATGGTTTCGAGATTTCTCGTCTGGGGGTCACCTCTCACCCTTAGGTATCACTGAAACTTGTCTATTCAAAACTGACTTTCGCTAGGTGACAAGTCGCACAAAAGATGTGAATACAATAAGAGGTTACCAGGATGCGTAAGAATTCAAATTAAACTAATTTAATGCTCAAATAAGGATAAAAATGCCCTCAAAATTATATACACTTTTGTATTCATAATATTTATTTAGTTCTGATTAAATATGTAAGAAAATACACATTAAAGAAAAAATATAAAGATTTAAAATTCAGACTGTTAAAAAATTTTTTTTTGTTCATCTGCGCTTGAAACAAACGAGCAAATATAAATCAAGCTGAGATAACGACTTGCAATTGTTTTTGGTTTAGCTTTTTTTTAAGAGAACGTTCATTTCAAAACAATGCCATTTGTAACATTACTTATGCCGTTTTTCTCCTTTCGTTGCAACATTTATTTATTGTAAACAGTATTTAGCGCGGAAGAAAGCCTCGTAAAATGGCGATTGTTTTCAACTAGAGTTGAATAAATGAGAGATAATATTTTACGATGTC
>NC_136508.1:32284754-32299754 GCF_053919585.1 Euprymna scolopes | reverse complement strand
GCCAAACTTTCACAAGAAACACCCGTCTAGCAGAAAACACTATCACTAATTTCCCCCACTCTTTATCTGTGCCTAAAACTAAACGTAGATTCCATGAGCAAAGTTTCTTTCTTAGAACTGCACGTCTAGTAAATTGTCTTCTGTTTTCCTGCTTTCCAGCTGACTACAATATGGTTGTGTTCAAGTCTAACATAAAAAAGTTTTGGATGAGCCGTTCCATATAAGTTTAAAAAATTTACCGATTTTCCATTACTAACGATTACTATATTGTCCAATTTCTACTGTACACTCTTTAACCCTTACCCTCAAGTGGCCTCTAGGCCTTGATAAGTGGTGATGCCTATGTAAAAAACATCTCTTAAAAGTTTTCTTTTCAATATTTACCTCAATTTATTTATGATAAACCACTATTTACTCATACAAATTTATTTATGATAAAGCACTATATATTTCTACAAATTTAATCCTGATAAAACTATATATTTATACAAATTTAATCATGATAAAACTATATATTTATACAAATTTATTCATGATAAAACACTATATATTTCTAGAAATGTTTTCATAATAAAACACTATATATTCATACAAATTTATTTATGATAAAGCACTATATATTTATACAAAATTATTTATGATAAAACACTATATATTCATACAAATTTATTTATGATAAAGCACTATATATTCATACAAAATTATTTATGATAATATTCATGATAAAACACTATATATTTATACAACTTTATGATAAAACACTATATATTCATACAAAAACAAAATTGGCTAAATTCTTAAATTTCGAGATTCCCCAGTATGTGCTCACATACATGCCCATAGTAAAATTAAACTCTCATGTTTCCCGTCTGTCAACCTTAGGAATAATGGGCAGCGGACGTGCAGTGAATGACTTCAACAGATACAGCATTTTTATTTAAGATATTGCACTTCAGAATTCGCTGTAATTGAAGTAAAAGAACAAATATAAAAATTATTAGTATCATAATAAATCTCATTTTGAAGTTGATCATTCCTCATTTTGAAGTTGATCATTCCTCATTTTAAAGTTGATCATTCCTCATTTTAAAGTTGATCATTCCTCATTTTAAAGTTGATCATTCCTCATTTTAAAGTTGATCATTCCTCATTTTAAAGTTGATCATTTCTCATTTTAATGTTGATCATTTCTCATTTTAAAGTTGATCATTTCCCATTTTAAAGTTGATCATTTCCCATTTTAAAGTTGATCATTTCTCATTTTAAAGTTGATCATTTCTCATTTTGAAGTTGATCATTCCTCATTTTAAAGTTGATAATTTCTCATTTTAATGTTGATCATTTCTCATTTTAAAGTTGATCATTTCCCATTTTAAAGTTGATTATTTCTCATTTTAAAGTTGATCATTTCTCATTTTAAAATTGATCATTTCCCATTTTAAAGTTGATCATTCCTCATTTTAAAGTTGATTATTTCTCATTTTAAAGTTGATTATTTCCCATTTTAAAGTTGTAATCTTTCTCATTTTAAAGTTGATCATTTCCCATTTTAAAGTTGATTATTTCCCATTTTAAAATTGATCATTTCCCATTTTAAAGTTGATCATTCCTCATTTTAAAATTGATCATTTCCCATTTTAAAGTTGATCATTCCTCATTTTAAAGTTGATTATTTCCCATTTTAAAGTTGATTATTTCCCATTTTAAAGTTGTAATCTTTCTCATTTTAAAGTTGATCATTTCTCATTTTAAAGTTGATCATTTCCCATTTTAAAGTTGATCATTTCCCATTTTAAAGTTGATCATTTCTCATTTTAAAGTTGATCATTTCTCATTTTAAAGTTGATCATTCCTCATTTTAAAGTTGATCATTTCTCATTTTAATGTTGATCATTTCTCATTTTAAAGTTGATCATTTCCCATTTTAAAGTTGATTATTTCTCATTTTAAAGTTGATCATTTCTCATTTTAAAATTGATCATTTCCCATTTTAAAGTTGATCATTCTTCATTTTAAAGTTGATTATTTCCCATTTTAAAGTTGAATCTTTCTCATTTTAAAGTTGAATCTTTCTCATTTTAAAGTTGAATCTTTCTCATTTTAAAGTTGAATCTTTCTCATTTTAAAGTTGAATCTTTCTCATTTTAAAGTTGATTATTTTTCATTTATAGTTTATTATTTTCCATTTTAAAGTTGTATATTTCCCATTTTAGAGTTCATTGATGCACTTTAAAGTTTATTGTATCTTTTACTTGAAAATGATAATTAACTTCAAAATATACTTATCAATTTTAACCTGAAGTTGTATAGATGCAAGCAATGGCGAGCGGTGTACAAGTTTGAATAATTATATAGATAAGAAATATAAATTCGCCCAGTCACAAAAATTTGATGAGTATAAGAAGTGTTCCTTTTAACCCTCGGACGAAACCATTTTATGTGATGAGGGGAATCAATAAAGACATTACCAAATCAAATAAATCCCATGAATAAATATGAATTTGAAAAGAAATTCTCAAACTTAATTAAGACCTCAATGGTGGATGTTTTCTTTTTTATGTGATCAGAAATGATCATATACAAAAGTGATTGGAAAATTTCAGTGTTTTTTTCTGATTTCGATACAATTATTGTCCGCCTGTGGAACTCTGTTCCATTGGCATGCTTTCCAGTTGACTACAATATTGTTGGCTTCAAGTCCAATGTAAACAAGTTATCTTTTAGCCGTCCCCTTGATCAAATTATACCCGATTTCTACCACTAACGATATTATACTCTTGTCCAGGTTGTACACAGTACACTGATTAACCATTATCCTCAAGTGGCCTTCCAGCCTTGATAAGTGCTTACTCTTGTAAAAAATACTGATTCTCGATTCAAATACAATTATCGTTATGATTCTGTTAGAATATCAGAATATTTAGCTGCAGGTTTTTTATTAACCGTAAAATCCAATGTAATTTGTGCAGAACTTTTCAGAAACAAAAAAAAAAAAACTTGTTCGGTTGATGTGATGAATAGATGTTAGTTTTACTAGTTATTTAAAATCAATAAACATTTATCATTAGAAACACCAACACGAAATAATATTTTTCCGATTCCGATACCCAAAACGATTTCGATTTTTCCGATTTCCGATTCAGATTATGATTATTCGTAAAAACACCGCTTTAAAAATGAAACTTTAATTACTGATGGAACTCCAGAATTTTATATAAATGTTGGTGCAAAAACTGGCGAAGCATCCTTTCTGTTTCCGTTTCAACAGTGTTTTATATTACTCTAGTAATATTTTCCTCGATAAAATGAACACCAAATTGCAAAACTAAAGAGGGATCATGGCAGCAAAAATATTCCCGGACACAATCGTATCGAGTCAGCTAGTCTATTTCTAAAATACTATTATTTGGCAACCTATTCAAATAGATTTGGATATGACATCAAGCCGTACTATGTTTATTGGTGGACCTTACAGGAGTTGGAAACAATTATCCATAAAATGAACAGGTCGAATTTATCTGTATTTATTTTCATTTCGCACGCGCAATATGCACGTTAGTAGCCCCCCTCCTCCTCAACGTAGAGACGCCGGGAGAGTAATACATCTTAAAAAACAAAAAAACAAATGTGTAATTTAATGTTCAAGAGTTTATGATAACGTAACATGTTCCACCAAAGTAGAATTACATTATCCCATATTCCAGGTCGACTAGTGCTAGTCATATTCTCTAGGGTTGAAAAGATTATCTTCATAAACACACCAGCAGTGAAAAGCACGAAATAATTTCCTTTGGTAGTTTCTAATTTTATGTCGAGCTGCTTCGTTACAGCAGTTAAAAGCGCTGCGAGGAAGTGTTTTACTGCGTTAAGAATAGAATGTTTCCCGACTGGAATATTCGATTATCAATTATGATTCTTTATTCCAATGAGATTTGCAATTAAAAAAGAAAGGGGTAGACCACGAAAAAGAGATGATACCACGATAAAGAGACGTAAACCACAATAAAGAAATGTTCTTTGACCGTATCGGAATTATTTTCATAAAAACGCCATTCTAAAAGCGAATGTAACTCTGTATTAATCAATACCGAGTTACTTCGTCTTTGATAAGGCACTATTAAGATAATAGTTTCAAAATACAACTATGGAATGCTGAAAAAGGACAACTAGTAGATATTAGGCATAAGAAAATATCGAAATGGCGAAACAAACTGAGGCAGTGAGGGAGAGAATGGAAAGGTTATATAGGTATATAATTTTTAGCATTAATACGTCGCTACACATTCGTGAGCATGTTTCAGTCAACTAGTTACTAGATACCTTTTCAGGAGATACAGCGTATACAAAACTAAATATGTCATTTTACAGACTTAGCTTTTGTATAAGTTGGATCGCCTAGGGAGGTCTTTAGTTACTAGTAACTAGATGACTGAAACATGCTCATGAATGTATAGCGACATAATAACGCTTATGTAAAAACAAATAGAAAATATATCTTGCCCTACTTCGGTATTAAACACTCTTGCATTAACCTCGTCAATACTTCATTGGTTACTTTATCTCTGGAAAATATAAAACTTGAATTTATATATATTTTATATTCGCACACATAGTGTATATGGAAGGTGACAGATCTCGGTAATTTGAGAAACGAAGTAAATAGGGTCAAAATAATATGTATTAAAAGGAAAATGCTAGAATCGAACTCACTTATCAAAATTTGAAAAGAATACATATATGCTATTTAGATGCAATGCTAAGAACGTGGAGAATTCTCCATTATATTAGAAATAACTATACAACTAGTTAGGTCAGAGAGGTAGCATCGGATAATGTAAATTAAGGAATGCTTTTGTGTTGCGAAAAACGCGTTGGTTTAATATGTAAAAATTCACATGTTTGAACACGTTCGGACGTCACAAAGCAAGATAATTCAATATGTTCAGTTAAGGTAGCGTTTGAAGTTAGTTACAGTCAGAAGAGTTCGGATTTGATTTCAGAAGTGGAGTTCAGAGCAGTCAGAGGAAGAGAGTTGGCCTAAGCCCGTTTCGGAAGCGAGGCAGAGCGGGGAGAACAGAATGTAGGAACCTAACGCATCGAATACCTGATCATTCTTATCACCAGCTGGAATAAATGTCATGTGTTTATAAGCTTTTGTCTTCGTCGTCATTTTAACAAGGTAAAGTGCGTCTCTGTTTTTATATAACGTCACGCTGTTCTCTCATCTTGAATACTGAACTTTGTGTAAAGCCTTTCTAAAGTGTTGTCTGTCCCCTAGCCAGAATGATGCATCTCCCTTCCTGTGTTTAAAAGATCTCTCCATTTCACTCTCTCCACCGATATCAGCTCCTATTAATAATATGAACTCAACAAGTAATTGTCTCATCGTCACTGTGTAATTCATTATATAAACAACGTCACGCCCCCCCCGTAATATGATGTCTCCGTTATATGTCTTGTTCCCGTTATGCACCCGTGCTATGCTACACACACACACATTTATTACAAAGGAGTCACCACTTATCAAGGCCCGGAGGACACTGGAAGATAAATGTTAATGAGTGTACAGTGGTTATTGGGACAGTATCATAGTAATCAGAAGTCGGAATTTGGTAAATTGGATTTCTTAAGGGGAACGGCTCATCAAGAATTTGTTTACATGTGATTTGAATGCTGTAAACACCGGGGAACGCCAGGTAGAAAGCATTTATTCAGTTATCTATCTAAGTATCCATCTATCTATCTAATAATCTACATATCTAGCAAAATAAATAACAGAGATTGAATCGTGAGAAACGATAAGTTGAGCGAGCATGCAGTTGCAGAAAAGGTCAAAGGGTCATGTTGTGACATGCATCAAACTTGGTTGACCGGTTAATTTATATCCGAAGTGGACCGGACATAACGTATCAGGGGTTCCGGTTTGAATAAGCTGAGTTTTGTTTAGTGAATTGGGTTCAAAAAATCGTAAAAGCAAGATGGGTAAAACAGGTCCCTACATAATGGGGCAACGGTCTCCAAATGGATGCAAAGAAAAGCCACAAGTACAGGATCGTCGATTTCAGTTCATACTGCGTAAGACGAGATGCCTGGGAGTAATAAACCAATATATATACAAACGTACATCGCCTCGTGTCTGTCTTAAAGCGATTACTTTAAAAAGAACCCAGCTCCACAAGATTAAAAATACACAGATAATACACACATTTTATATGACCAAATTGTAGCTGCGCAGCAAGAAACGTAGAGTGCCACGGACGTGAAGTACTTAGAGGCTTTATTCATGGAATCTGCGTTTAGGTTTAGGTACACATAAAGAGTGGGGAAAATTATTGATAGTGGCTTTAGCTCGACGAGTGTTTTTCGTTAAAGTGTGGCGAGGGGGGACCATAGATTGAAGCTCAGACGAGTACTTGCCATGAAAATAACGATAAAGCAGAGAAAGGTTCGTAATGTCCCTTCTGTGGGAAAGAAGGTACAGAGAAGAAAAAAGAGCATCCTTCATTAGGCTACGAAGTTTATTTTGAAATCTGCCAAGGCAGCATAAGCTGCTTCTAGCAGCTTCTGTTATGATGTGGCGATAGTATTCCATCCGAAGTCATACTGGGCTCTTATACAGGTAGAGAATAGCATCAGTGAGATCTACTGGAGCGGTAGAAGGACCCCTCAATTTATCCAGCAATATTGGCAAAGGATTTGATATAGGTGTTCCATTTCAGATCATGAATAAAGGTGAGACTAAGAAGCTTGTCAAAACATGCAGCCTCCCCAAGATGAGAGCCATTCATTTTAATTGATGCCAAACGGGGACCAGAGCCTTGATAATGTAAAGATAAAAGCTTGGTACCACGTGCTCAGAATCAGAGATAAATTGTTTATTTACGGCCTTTAAAAAGTTGCCATAGTTAATAGTATCGTCGGCATAAATATTTACGAATGATCGTAGAGATATCATTGATGTAGATTAGGAAGATTGTTGGAACAAGGATAAACCCCTGAGAGACTCGAAAACTAATACTGTGAGCTTCTGATTTCTGTCCCTCAACCACTACTCTTGTGAACCTATCAGACACAAGGATTTAATAATTGAGGAGACATCTCCTGCTATAATGTAGCTGGGGGTTTGTGGATTACACGTTTATGCCATAGCCTAGTAAAGCCCTGCTATACGTCAAGAGCAGAGAATTTCGCTAATTATATAAAATATAAATCACACACACATATATACTAATATATATATATACATACATACATACTAATACATATACATACTAATATACATATATATACATACTAATATATATATACACATACTAATATATATATACACATACTAATATATATATACACACATACTAATATATATATATACACACAGACACTAATATATATATATACACACAGACACTAATATATATATACACTCACATAACATATATATATATATACACTCACATAATATATATATACACTCACATAATATATATATATATACACTCACATAATATATATATATATATATACACTCACATAATATATATATATATATATACACACTCACATACTAATAATATAAAATATAAATCACACAAACATATATACTAATATATATATACATATATATATATACTAAAATATATATATATACAAATATATATATACATACTAAAATATATATATATACACAAATATATATATATATATATATACACACACAGACACTAATATATATACACACACTAATATATATATATATATATACACATACTAATATATATACACACACTAATATATATATATATACACACATACTAATATATATACACATACTAATATATATATATATACACATACTAATATATATACACATACTAATATATATATATATACACATACTAATATATATATATATACACATACTAATATATATACACACACTAATATATATATATATATACACACATACTAATATATATATATAATATATATTTACGCTAATATGTAACGAATATATGCATACCAATATATATGAATAATAAATGATGTAATTTCAGTCGGTTTAGAATAAAAAAAATGCATGAAGTTAGCGAGTCGCATCGAATTGCAATCGCGTGCTCAGAATTGTGGAACGCAATGCAAGAATAAATCAAATACTTCGCCCCTTACCCAGTTTCGCGAAGGATAAAAACGATAGAAGACTTACACATTATGTTTAATGGGAAGGAAATTATATTCAAAATTCGAATTCTAAAATGAAGTTAGAAAACTTATAATTGCGAAATTACCGGGAATGCATCAGTGACAAATCACTTAGAAGTTTCGCTCGCTAGGCGGAGATAAAGGCCATCAAACCGTGATAGCGATTCAAAAAAAAAACAAAAAAAACAAAAGCAAAAAAACAAAAAAGAAATATCTATATAACAATACTTTAAGGCATTCATTGTGCGGATGTTCGTTACAACGTTTCACTCAGATTACAAAAGATATTGCTAAGGTAAAAAAAAATTCAAAGTTTACCAATTTAAATATTAACTAATATTTCAGCCCGATTTTGCTCGGGCCCTATGTACTGTTCATAACTTTATGTGTATATATATATATATATATATATATATATATATAAGTTTGACTCATGTCAAGGTAACCTAGATCAAAAATGTCAAGTGTTTAGAGACAAATTAGCGAAGGGGTTTGGTAGAGCTTGTAAAGATCAGCTCTTTCACTTTCGACCCATTGGCAGCAAAATGTTCGCGCAAAAACTGATTAAAAAGCTTGCTGAATGTCTGAATACCCTTTATGTAAAATTTCAAATGTTTAGACTCAAAATTGGATTAATAGTTTGCTAGAGACCAGAAAGGTCAGCTCTTTTGAGGTTTTACCCCTTAGCCGCAAAATTTTCGTTATAAAAACGATTAAAAAGCTTGCCCTACGTCTGAATACACTTTATGTAAAATTTTAAATGGCCGAGTAATTTGGCAGAGACCGCCGAGGTAACATTTTTGTTAACTTTGACCCAAATGTTTACCCTTAAACAGTTATAGTTTTGGGCTCAAATCAAATTTTAAAAAAGTTTGATCTATGTCCAAGTAACCTATATCTAAAATATCAAGTTTTTAGACACAAATTTGGTGGATTAGTTAGGTAGAGTTTTGTAAAGCTCAAATCGTTGAACTTTGACCGCTTGACAGCCAAATTTTTGGCCAAAATCCGATTTGAAAGATTTTCCCAAATCTCAATACTCCTTATTTCAAATCTTGTGTCTGTAGACTGAAAAATTTACGGAGTAGTTTGGCAGGAAAATGTTAACACGCAGACGCACACACAGGCAGACAATTTCCTTTTTTTTTTATATAGATATAGATAGTTTCAAAATTAAATTCTCTTGTCTAATCACCTAAGACAGTTTAGCTCGAAAATTAATTTCCAAAATAGACATTCATATGTAATATATTGATGTTGGCATTCTGTCGATGTTCAGTGTAAATAGAGATGCGCTGATATAAAAATAGGTCTTTTGTTAAAAGTGTCAAAGTATTTAGCTAAGCTAGCAGAGACACCCGGCGTAGCCCAGTCGCAAAGTACGCTTAAATATATTTTAATTCTCGCAGATTTTGTATATATTATTATAGAGTTAATGTCGTTTCGATTCTTATATATGACAAGCGAGGGGTACCCGGCGTTGCCCGGGTGTTTGTAGGTGTGTGTGAAAAAAAACAGGTGCCCGTGAAAAAACAAAAAACCCTTGACGACGCGTAGTTGGAAAATAGGAAAGTGTGAAAAAAAACAGGTGCGCGTTTTTGATTGAAGTGACGGTGATAGGTATTCAGCAGTCAGCATTTTGTGCGGGACAGTTTTTAATGAGGTCAATAAATCGGTTTGTTTGTTTTTAAAAACCCGCTCCCCCGTCTGATATGACGAAGTCGACAAACGTTCACTGGCTCTGGGCCTGTTATTAGAGTCGAGGTTCGCTTTTTGTTTATACCGAAAACCGAATGTAACGCATGCGAATGCGGGAAAGTCAATAACTTAATAGACAGGCGAGCTCCGTGATTAAGTGTGAGATATTACAATTTATAGATGATCCTTACATCATCATCAACGCTCTGATCCCCAGCTGGCATCAATTGTGATGGATGGCTCTCGTCTGGGTGAGGCCCCGTGTTTTGACAAGCTTCTGGGTTTGACCTTTACTCCTGATCTGAAATGGAACACGTACATCAAGTCTGTTGCCAAGATCGCAGGAAAGATGGTGGGATCCTTCTACCGCTCCAGAAGATATCTCACTACTGATGCAATTCTCTATCTATATAAAAGCCAAGTACGGCCAAGGATGGAATACTGTTGCCATATCTGGGCAGGAGCTGCCAAAAACAGCCTATCATGCCTTGACAGAGTACAAAATAGACTTCGTGGTTTAGTGGGGGATGCCCTTTTCTCTACCCTGCAACCCCTCTCCCACAGAAGAGACGTTGCGATCCTATACTTGTTTTATCGTTATTTTCATGGCAGGTGCTCGTCTGAACTCCAATCCCTGGTCCCCCCTCGCCAATCTTTCACGAAAAACACCCGTCTAGCTGAATCCACTGTGAAAAATTTCCCCCACTCTATATCTGTGCCTAAATCAAAACGCGGATTTCATGAGCAAAGCTTCTTTCTTAGAACTGCACGCCTGTGGAACTCTGTTCCGTCTGCCTGCTTCCCTCCGGACTACAACTTGGATGTCTTCAAGTCTAATGTTAACAAATTCCTAATGAACCGCCCCCCCTAATTAAACACTTCATAAAATCTCCTCACTAACGTTACGTACTTGCAATAACCCTTATCCCTGAGTGGCTTCCGGGCCTTGATAAGTGGTGATCACTGTGTAAAAAAAAAAAAAAAGATATAAAAAGTTTTAAGAGGTTGTGAACCGAGCGAGCGCTTCTCTGAAAGAAGCCTATTGTGGACATCTAGTAAAAGCGTACATACATACATACATTTTCGCTTTTATATATATAGATAAAGTTGCAATTTAAATAAATAAAAAAAATACCCATATGACGTGGGCGGATCAGCTTGAATCAAAACCGAAACCAACACTTTTCAAAAAATACATGCATATATATATATATATATATATATATATATATATATATATATATATATATATATATAATATATATATATATATATTAAATACATGCATATATATATATATATATAATATATATATATTAAATACATGCATATATATATATATAATATATATATATATTAAATACATGCATATATATATATATATAATATATATATTAAATACATGCATATATATATATAATATATATATATTAAATACATGCATATATATATAATATATATATATATATATATATATTAAATACATGCATATATATATATATAATATATATATATATATATTAAATACATGCATATATATATATATAATATATATATATATATATTAAATACATGCATATATATATATAATATATATATATATATTAAATACATGCATATATATATATAATATATATATATATATATTAAATACATGCATATATATATATATATAATATATATATATATATATTAAATACATGCATATATATATATAATATATATATATATATATATTAAATACATGCATATATATATATATAATATATATATATATATATTAAATACATGCATATATATATATATAATATATATATATATATATTAAATACATGCATATATATATATATAATATATATATATATATATTAAATACATGCATATATATATATATAATATATATATATATTAAATACATGCATATATATATATATAATATATATATATATTAAATACATGCATATATATATAATATATATATTAAATACATGCATATATATATATATATAATATATATATTAAATACATGCATATATATATATATATAATATATATATATATTAAATACATGCATATATATATATAATATATATATATATATATATTAAATACATGCATATATATATATATATTAAATACATGCATATATATATATATATTAAATACATGCATATATATATATATATTAAATACATGCATATATATATATATATATATATATTAAATACATGCATATATATATATATATTAAATACATGCATATATATATATATATTAAATACATGCATATATATATATATAACTTTAGATTCTTCAGCCATCATCGAAACCGAAACCAAAACGTATGAAAAAGTCTTGGTAAACATTATTTATTAAAACAAATAAATATACAAATAAATAAATAAATGACTTGGATGCCAGCAGCTATAACCAAAACCAACGCTTATGAATAATTCTTGATAAAATTATTTATAAAAAATGACTTGAGTGCCATCAGCTATAATTGAAACCGAAACCAAAACTTATGAAGGATTCTTGGTAAAATTATTTATAACAAGAAATAGAAGTCCATAATAATTAAACCACTCAGATATGAGTGTGACACAAAATAAATAACACACACGCTATCGTATTAACATGTAGATGATGATGATAAAAATATCTGTGCAAACTCCTTGCCAACTCCCTACTTCAATTGTGATCTTCACCGACCATTTTCACTCTCTCTTTCAACTGTTCAAAAACAGAAGACTGCCCTGTGCTTTTCTGTATGTTCTTTTTCACAGCAGTTATTTTCTTCATATGCAAATTAACGCCATATACATAAATAAACCGTCTATATAGGAAAAGTTTTTCTTTTCTTTCCTTCCTTCATTTCCTCACTCGACAGAAATAGACAGGCCGCCGTCGCTTGTGTAAGTCACGTTTTTCATTATTTTAGCCACAGTCTGTTCGCATTGCATTTAAATTTCAACATGTTCATACAATCAGTGAATCCGGAAATAGAAAGGGAATTACTCTAGCAATCCGGGGATTTAAATCATTAGACTTTTCTGTACGTCGGGACCTAAACAACGAAGAGGACGTTTTTGCCGCTGGCGGAGTTAACCAAGGCCACGTAGGATATAGGAATATATGTTATGCGTCTATCGGTTACCTTTTGCATTACGTTCACAAAAAACAAAAAAACAAACAAAAAACAAACAATTAAAATGATACAATTTTAAATGATGAATATACGTTACATATACATACATACATACATATATATATATATATATATATATATATATATATATATTTGTTTTATTTGTTTAAACACTATAATTGACAGTCGAAATTAGAGTATTTTTCGTGTTAATATTGACTCTAACAGCTTTATTTACTTGTGTCTCTACAAAGGAGAAAGTTAGACAAACAGTCAGTATTTTATGTAGGCTAAATCTAGCTTCCCAAAAGAAGCCACTTTTTATTGCAACAAAAATATTCAAAGCTGGTCAATTATACTTGTCGAATCTGGTATTTTATTTCTGATTGCAAAGCGAGCAAAATGTATTTCTCATGTAAGTAGCGATTCGATTACATGACGTTCTTGTTACATTAATTGTCGTTCTCGAGGAGCTTCGCAACAATTTCTCTCATACTCAGCCCAGAATCTTTTCCTCGGTCCCCAAAATAAACTCAGATGAAACCATTATTTTTATGATCTGGTCCCTTTTTGATCGCGGTGTAATGCTGTTTCTCTGCAGTTCTAGGAGATATACCTTACCAGGCTTTGTCTTCTCTCTGAGAAGAGGTTAGTTTATTGCTAATCGCATGAGTCGCCCCTACCACTGGATGAATATAATAAAATAGAAGGCAACTATGTAAAAAATACTGCTGATTATATTTTTATAAACTACATATTTTCAAGGAAATCGCTCCAGACAACAGCTGAATCCACTTGATGTAAGGAGGTAACAGACACGAAAAATGATCATCATAAAATTTGATGTCTATTGCCTATCGTCTCGAAAATATCACGTTTATAGGAAGGCAGTCAGTAGAAAGAGTTTCACCTGCCTGCATTTCTTGGAAAGAGGCAACTGGAATAAGCAACGGCATAACAAAGATCGAAAAACCGTTGATAGAGATCACTATGTTAAACGAATTATGCGTTAATACTTTCTAAAACCAATAAATTACTGTTTTTATTGATAATAAAATGAAAGAGTATCCGGAAGTTATTAAATACTCGGTGTCATCTCATTAAGTATTACACAAAATGCTTTTATTTAAACCTGCAAGAGATTGAGGATGATGTCGAAAATATTTTCCTTTAGGTATCTACACCTTATAAGGTAAAGCGAGTGGTATCCAGCCGCCACAATAAGGTAGAGAGAGTAAAAAGACCTTGCAGTGGCTTTACTCTCACTTTCAATATTTTGCATTTTAGTCTTCAGTGATATTTCTGACAAAGGGGTGATAATTTCTGTGTGCTTAGCCGGAATTTATCTATCGCACCTTTTCCGCTGGCTTCTTTTTTGTTTTACCTAAAAGTAGTATATATTTGATGTATTTTTATATCAAGTGGTTTTATACTCTGTCTGAGGAGGGATTCCCATTGGAAAATCACATGATCATTCCTGAGCTCTAGTATTCCCTGAGATATGATATAATTATATCTCCAGACCATTGCGATTGATAGAGAATTATACGAATTGATGAAGAATATGAAAAGATGGAGGTTATTAAATCGATGAATACCTACATTGGCACTCCCCGACTGAACTACATACCCCCAACGCAACATTGACCACAATATTTCTTGATGTACATCGCATGATGAAAACCCTGATTCATACGCATCATCGATACGGACACCAGATATCAAATGCCTCGGTTTTTAATTCTGATCAAATTCAATAATAATAAACTAGTATCTTCTCTAGTCTTTACGTTATCACATCAACCTCACAAATAAGGCTGTCCAACCACCGAAGATAAAAGAAATGTAATTAATAATTATCTTATAGTGATGATTTCCAGCATTCAGATTTTTTTACACATTTTTAAATAAAATGAACTTGTTTCAAAATTGATTAAGATGTCGAAACTAAGTTT
>NC_136508.1:32252254-32272254 GCF_053919585.1 Euprymna scolopes | reverse complement strand
GTATTTATATATGATCCGGCGTATGTACCACCCTTTTTGTTCTTTGTAGTTTTTGATAGAGTTCCTTTCTGTCATAGAAATACGCCTTTTTGTATGATTATATTGCTGAAATAAAAACAAGAAAATTATAACACTGTGCATAAAAGGCGTATAAAATAACAGAAAGGAATTCAAATAGAAACTAGAAATTAAAATAACGAAAAGCGCGGTGGTGTATATATATATATATATATATATATATATATATATATATATATATATATATACACTAGCAAGAAGATCCGACGTTGTCCGGGATTGAATAGGAACTACCAAATGGTCCACTTTCCTATACTTTTATTGTCATCGGTGAGATCTTAGTAACTATAGACCGAAACATTGTTATGCCAATGTAGCAAAGTCTATACATGCCTATGTGATAAAATATTAACATAAACAGCTCTGTTTATTAATGAGTCCTATTTTATAAACCTGGTTAATATTCTTTGAATTTTTTTTCCGACAATTAAATTCATAACCTGGACTACTAATATATGTGTGCGTATTTCGATGTCAAATTAAGCGAATAGATAAGTACTTGCTGATCGTAATTAAGTTTTGCAAATAAAAACCAAACACATGTTCGATGGACAATAAATTAATGTTTCTAAAATCCCTATTCGGCCGACTGTCTATTTCTTCAATGTCAGTATCGTAAGGATTCGACCGATATAATCGACTTTCTTCATGTGCGTCTTGTCAAAGTCGGAAAATTATATGGAATTTCGAACTGAATAATTCAGTTAATCCGTGAGGTAGCCCGCTCTCGTTCTGTCAACCAGAAGTTCGTAAAAATCCTCAGTAATTTTTAATGGTATTTTTATCGACTGCCACTGTTTATTACTTAGTCAAGGAGGAACAAAATTGCAAATCACTTACGTGATTATGCTATAGAGCATGAGCGTAGATTAACACTCTCGACAAAGTAAAGGGTACTAATTTCAAATACAGTACAGATTCCAGAGTTTGATAGACTGATTTTTAGCCGGTCGGAAGATTACATAGGCAGAAACGTAATAATTACCTCCAAGATAACAGCGATCCGAATAATACAAATAATACGTACTTATAAATAAATGCAGTATGGAAATATCTATCTATCCTCATGAGGCTTAAAGGCATTAAATGCACATGAGAATGGAGAATTAAAAAAAAATTATTACATTTTCACCCCAAACAAGGCAAATTGCCACTTTGGTGTAAGGGGCTACTATCAGGGGCAACAACTACTGGGGTACTATGTAGGGATTTGGGCAGCAAGATGTCGGTTCACGTTACACTTGAACTTCTGCACGTCAGTACTGTTGGGGAAGCAGGGACCTGGAATGAAATTCCAGAGTCTAGCGGTTCTGGGGAAGAAACTATTGGAGTAAAAAGATCTTTTACATCTAGGGATCTCTACAGTGTGGGGGTGGGATTTAGCAGCCTGTCGGGTTTGTCGAGGGTGCTCACGTTGTGGGGGCACAAGTGATTGCAGTTCGTCAGAACATTCACCACTAAAATACTTGTAGAAAAGGCAGAGGGATGCAACATTTCGTCGATAGGATAGAGGCTGAAGCTTAGATGCCAGTTCAGAGCCTATCAGGTTTGCGACTCTTTTTTGAACCTTGTCAAGGAGCGAGAGACTAATAGCAGATGCACCAGCGCAGATGTGACAGCAATACTCCATACATGGGCGGATGGTGGCCTTATAGAGGTACAGGATACTTTCGGGTGTTAGTAGTTGTCTAGCACGGTAGAGAGAGCCCACCTTTCTTGCAGCGGCCCTGGCAATGCCTTCAATGTAATTGTTCCAACTCATGTTTCCTGTGAACGTTAGGCCAAGGAGTTTGAAAGATTTTGAAATTTAAAGACGTTGACCCAACAGATCACAAGTCGTTTTCTGTGTTTTATAATCTAATATTTTTTTTATTCAATTTGGGCAAGACGAAATACAATCTCATTAAAAACCCCGTTAATTTGATTTGGTACACGGGGGATATATTTATTTAAATGAATATAAACACAATTGTGATGACTGATGTTTATCTTTCATCCGGAATTTGTATATCGCTCGCGTTATCTTTGTATATAATACACGCAAAACGCTAGCCAGATATTAATGAGGGCGAAGAGAGACTAATGATTTGAACAAATAGTAATATTAGCCAGATCTCGATTGGAAATGGCAATTTGACCCGAAAAAAGAAAAAGAAAAAAAAAAGGAAGCCTGTTGCTATCACTTTGATTATAATCATCTTGACAAATATTGAAAGTGATAAGGTGGATGATTATGTAATTAACAAATCACTGTAGAAAGGATCAATATATATATATATATATATACACACACACACATATATATATATATATATATATATATATATATATATAGCGGTGGCGACTGGCTATTAAATGGGCGGCAGTGTCGTTTCGCAGTCCTGACATTATTAAGAAACATAAGATGAGATGGCTCGATAATAATTAAATATAAACAGACAAATAAGATAAAAAATAACGCACAGAAAAGCAATTATAAACAAACATTTCAGATACGTCCATTCATTCTGCGCGTTTAATGACGAAAATTCTTTATAAAAACAGAGACGTGAAAGACGAACGAATTTGTTATTTCAAAGCGGGACGTGGGGTAAAGACAAAATATAATAAATGGCAAACTAAATACGTATGAATAATAATAGTTCGATTCATTATTTTAGTTTCTTTTAGAGCGGCTTGATTTTCTCATTGGAATTGGTATCTCCGATTTCTCCTAGAATAAGATGCCTTCAGAAAGGAATCACGTGTTGATTGCCAACGTCAATAAATGAAAAATCTCTACGAAACCGACTGAGTTCGAACTTGGTACACCCAGCGTTTCAGCCCACTAATGATTTCAAAATCTAGATCCGTTAACAAGTGATGTTCGACCGATATCGTAATATATTTTGCAACAAATTATATATATATATTCGATTTTTATGACTGACGCTGTTTAGAACAGCTAACTTTAAAACTATCTTCCCAACAAACAAATGAACGGTTTCATTTAACCTCAATTATCAGATCAACTTTTCTTTAATAGTGTTCACAATTATGCCCCAAATTCTAACCGAATTCTTCAATTAACGTCTTAACAGTCTATGTTAATTCTTAAACTGATATATTCTGCAACCAGTCGTTCGTCGCTTGAAGTCAAGTGGTCTACGAGCAATCTCTCCACAGGGAGTTTGAACCGGGGCGGAGACGGCAACATCCCGCCGATCGCACATCTCGAGTCGGTTGGCTGGTTTGCGCACGCCACCGAGTAAGCAGCAACGACGACGGCGACCCAAAGACGAACCACCACTGCCACCACATAAACGACGACAACCGCTATGTCAGGCTCCACGGACCGGAAAGAGACTCCTTTCGTAATACTATAGCGCACCGGTCGGGGTTCAGGCTTAGAAGGCTTTCAGCCATTATCGCGTGGAGGTAGCGCGGCACCGCTGCTCGTTCGAGCGAGCACGCGAATCGTTGCTCCGATCCCGCGGAATAGACGGGATAGTCGTGAACACATCCGATGTTACAAACGTGTCGATCAGTAGGATAAAACTAGCTTGTCTCACGACGGTCCAATCCCAACTCACGTTTCCTGTCAGTGAGTGCACGCTTGGCGAACTCTGCCTCCCAATGATAGGAAGAGCCGCTATCAAGAGAGCAAAAAGAGACGTCGCTATGAACCTATGACAGACGAACAATTCTATGCGAAACAGATACGAAAATATGGTTTTCATTTTACCCATTAGTGTCCAAAGTGTTTGGAAATTTAATTTATTACCAAAAATTATTTTATAAATGCGAAGGTCGTTCCAAAAGTAAAGTCGTTTATTTTTTTTTAAACTTAAAAAGTCGAAGAGTTACAAAGTTGAAAGTAGTAACATTAAAACGACTGACATTTTCTGCTCCGGAATTTATTTTTTCACCGTCATTCTCAATGCAATTTGCCAGGAACCCAACGACGCATCTCTGCTTGCGACTCGCGTCTATGGAAGCCGATACTTGCTTAGAGGCTACCACCCTCATTATCTGTAACAGAATGATGAAACATTCGAGTCATGCATGCATTAGGTCAATTATTATAACAATGCAATTTGAAATCCTTTATGAATCAATCGGGTGGAATAAAACATGGAAACTTTACATTTGGACGCCTACGTACACTATTTATCATTATATAAAAATAGCTTTGTCTGTATGTCTATGTACGTTCCGTATGGACTCGGAACCGGCTGGACCGATGTTTATGAAATTTCACAGGAAGATACTTTATGTGCCTGACAGTGTTCTTAGATATTCTATGGACATGTCATCGATAAGTATCGATAATCAAAATGATCCAATGAAAGTAGAATGGACGATTTAGACCATAAGTAAAAACTTACACAGCTCAACATTACAGGTGCATTTAAGAAGTTTTAAACTTAAATTCAAGCCATTATCACCGCAAAGTAGTAAAGCCAGGCATACAAAATCAATCTGCGGTTCTTCGACTTTCGTTTTGCATTTTTGATGCGCAGCTTACGAATCACAAACTGCTTCTGCCATTTCCGGTTTTTCTCGTAAATCACAATTGGAAATATTCGAGTAGATATTGGTCCCTTTCTGTAGAAGCCGAACACTTATTTATTGGGGGAGGGGAATCTTAAATACTAAGTTTTGTAATTAAACTCTTTAATGGCGAAGACATCGCTAATGAACAACCACCAAAATACACATTCATTGAAAACTTAAAGATTACCTTATTACATAGTAGCCACGTTGTTAATGGAAAAAGGAATAAAAGTCAGAGGCACCGAATGGAAATTATGCAAACAAAGAGTTACTTTTTCCTAGCTCTTAGCCGAGGATATTTCAATGAGAGAAAACATGTATTTGCGTGTTATCCTCGAAACGAAGTCTCTTGATCCGTCCTGAATAAACGGTCTAATAACATAAAAACAAAGTGTCGGCAAGGTGAAGATGATCGCGGAAGGACCGTCTCTGTTATGGAGGATTGCAATCGAACGTTTTCTTATTATACTTGGTAGTGACATGCGAGACATAAAGCTTCCCTTGAGAGGAAAGGGTACATAAATTTAAAGCAAACAGGAGAAGAATAGGATTAGCTCTCTTACAGTTTCGATGTCTTATTAGTAGTGTTAGGACAATTAATCAAAATCGAAATCCAGAATCGAGAAAATCGGAACTTTTAAAAGGTATCGGAATCAGCATCTGAATCGAAGATATTTGTACCTACTTTCCAATGCCAAAAACGATTCTTGTAATTGTTAACTATTGATTTGGTTTTGTTTAAAATTTATTTTCCTATTACCGTAAATAAAGATAACATGGTAAATGTGTTTTGGTTTAAGGTTACAAAAAAATAAACATCCACCCATCATCCACACAAGTGTATTTTTCCATTCATGAAAATATATCGCAATGCTTTCTATGGTAATTTAAAGAAAAACAACCCCGCAGCTTAATATTTAGTTACTTTAAAAGAATCAGAATGGGCAATTGTATCGGGGAATTAAAACAAAGTCAGTAATTGTATCGGAATCGAACAAAACTCCACATCGTCCCATCACTAAATAGTAGGGTGGGTACTTTTGCTAGTTTAAAGAACTGAAGTAGAGCAGCACAAATATGGTGATTCGGAGAGTAAAAAAAATATCGATAAGTTTGAATTTTATAGAACTGTTATCAATGATCTTAATATGGTAAAGTTCATTCCAAAAGCGATTCAGAAATAGGAATCCCCGAGGATAGCAGGAGAGTTCCTCGTTTCTTGAAATGAAAGTTCCAAGGAGGCGCATTGGTGGAAGCTTATAGAACATTATCCAGTAGATCTTTCGAAATAGTCCAATTTTGGAAACAACCGAAAATAGTTCCAAATATCGAACTAACATTAAACTTAATATAAAAAACAACATCGAACGACGCCACGGACCGTGCAAAATTAAAATTATTTAGAATAGATGCTGAAAAAAAAAGACACCAGTAAAAATATACTAAATTTGACTTATACGAATTCTTTTAAATGTTATTGTTCTATTTTCTTTGCGGAATAAAAATATTTTTCTGGTTTTTTAATATCGATTTCAGTCAGTTTGGTAAAAGTTTCGTAAAACAAATTCGTATAATCTTTAATTTTTATCAATATTTATTTAGGATTTACTTATAATTCATTATTCAATTAATTCGATTATTTTGTCAAATAGGAGTTAATAAACGTTTGCCTCTCTAATGATTTTCTTGATATACTTTTATATAAAATGCATGCTTAAAAATACTTTAATTCTCGGATTTAGTTATATTTAAAAAAATGTTTTATTTGTTCTATGTGGCCTTAATTAATAATAAACCATTTTCTGTTGATTATTTACCCTACTTTCCAGGCTTTTTCAAGACTTAGATGAATAGGCATCGCATATATTTGCAATAATGATAATTCATTATTGTCAGCTCCTGATAAAAAGTTCCATTCAAAAAAATATATATATTATTTCAAAATAACTAATATTTATTGACTAAAATAAAGTTAACAATAGTTACGAGCTACAATAAATATGCAATTCTGATTTTTTTAAAAATGAGATGTGAAAACTTGTGTTATGTTGATTAATCGGACTATTATTCTGATCTTATGTTTTATTAGAACAAGGTTTCGGTCGTTGCAACCTGCGACTTTCTTCGAGTGTTGAAAACATGCTTCTTTTGTTCATTCTTGCTAGTTTCTGGTAAAGCATTTGAAGTCTTTTCCATTTTTTGTTATTATTTTGGGTCAGTACCGATTTTTTAATGACATTCTGAATTTTCGAGATGTGATGTAAATGCTTATGTTATGATGATTACAATGAATGTATTCGGGTTTTGAATATGAAGCTAACTTATATTTTCATTGATCATAGTTACGTATTTTAAATGTATTTATTCATATAAGTTTAAATATGTTAGTCATTAATCGAATTATTACAATTACTTAATAGTTACTATACGAATAGAGTAGATTTAACATGTTTCTAAATAAAAGAGAGGGGTTTATTTTTTTTTATTACACAAAATCAGTGTAAAATTCAGACATTTAAAATATAATCTTATTTAAATTATTTTGTTCGTTAATTGTATTTATGAATTTAAATCGTGATAAATAAAAGTTATTCCGTACTAATCATGCTATTATATTAGATTAAGATTATTTTAGGTTTTTCTAACTTAATTTTTTGTTTAATTCTCTCGTTCGTTATAATTGTTTAATTCTCTCGTTCGTTATAAAATGAATTATTATATAAATCCTTAATTTACACCAGGAAAACTAACCAGGTTATTTACGGGAATGAATAATATCTATTTCTATGTGAACAAATTATATATATGGATGGCTTCCTTCAGTCTTGACAAACTATGAATACCCAACGTTATTGTGCCGTACAATATATATATATATATATATATATATATATATATATATATACACATACACTTTGTTTATTGTTTCAAGTACAGGCTTAGGATATATTCTCAACTAATTACAAAGTGTAAATACCCTTTACAAGAATACATTTATATCCAGAGTCACAACTTCTAATATAATGTAATTATCTTGGATATATTAAGTTTAGACTAATGTATGTTTGTACTAGCGTTATTTACACTCAATAATTAAAATATGTATACTAGTACCGTTGTTTACTTCTTTTTAATATTTACAGTGATAATAAAATATTTCGTAACAGAAAAACTATTAACATCCTTGGGTTATTTAACGGTTCTATTTGCATTTCAATTCCCGTCTCCACTTGTTTTTATTTGTATGCATAAAAACAAGTTCCGTTTAAGCTAGCATGTTATATATATATATATATATATATATTACGCATTTTATTATTTTAAGTATAAGCTGGACATTTATTGTTTCCAAATTTATAATTACAGTTATATTTGCTTAAACAAAAAATGATAATTTGCTTCAAACAAATGTATATTGACTTATATCATATATTAAACTTAAACATTAAATCTATACTTTGTTATTATTTTAGCAGTTGCAATTACCTATTATTGTTTCTTTTATTACATCATGGCACAGTGAAAGAAAACAAAATGAAAGGTAATTGCTACTCCCCTCTAAATTTTTGGATATTGTAATCATGTCCATGTGCTTTTATTTCATTTTAATGCACTGATAATTTTAATGCACTGATAAGTTCTTTTTCTGCTGATGAGTTAAAAGCAGATTATATTCATTGACGATATAATTAAATTAATGATTTTGTGCTACGAAACGGGCGCTGTTAAGAAATTGTGCATGTCAGCATACTTAAAACGAATAAATTGTAAGGTGGTCAACATCTTGAAATTGAAGATATAGGCTTCTGTCATTCATTTGTTATATTTTCTGTAATTACATTGAGCTTCATAAATTAAAGGATTGGTATACAGAAAAGAGGAAATATAATTGAAAACACCTCTATGTATTATACGATAGTGTGTATGCTATTTTCTGCGTCACGCTTAAATCAGGGTCGTTTAATTGTTATGTATTTTCATTTCTTGTCATCAATAATTTTACCAAGATTTCTTCATAAGTTTTGGTTTCGGTTTCGATTATGGCTGAAGGAACTCCAGTTATATATATATATATATATATTATTTTCATAAATTTTATTTCGGTTTCGATTCAAGCTAATGCACCCTAGTCATATGGATATTTTTTATTTTTGAAATCGCAACTATATGAAATCGCAAATATATATTAAAAAAATCAATGGATCATTAGCTCTATAATAATAATATATACGAAATCAGCAAGGATTAAAATATCATATTTAAACGTACTTTACGATCGGGCTTTGTCGGGCGTTCGTGCTAGCTTTGATGCATACTTTTGCAGTTTTAACAAAAAAGCTACAATAATATGAGAACGTACTGAACATCTACAGAATTCTGACATCAATATATTCCATATGAATGACTTCCACGTTGAATTTCCACAGGTCCCGCTCGTTTTTACATTAATATATGTTATATTTACCAGTACATATATATGGTTGAGTAGAGAGAGGACGATGTCTATCTATTTATATTTCTGAATTAAATTTATATAAATATTCTTTTTTCTAACGAATATAAAGAGGGAAGTTTAAAAACTGCAACATTTCATATTATTTATTGCAGTCGGAGTCCTCCACCAAAACACTTCGAGAAAAAAAAAGAAAAGAAAAAAAAAGAAGCAGTTATGATAAAGATTAAAGCAGGTTTTAATATCTGAGGGTACAAAAGCGCTATAAAAACTTCAAATACGTGCAGCCGTTTCTTTTTATTGGCGAACAGAATATGACGACGCCAAACGCGTTGCGCATGTTTTTAAGTCTTTTCGCGATAATCTCATACAAGCGATTTTATTAATGCGCACATTTTTTAATAACATTATGGTACTGATATCCGATTATATTTGTGGACGAGTATGAAGCATATATTTTGTATATATATATATATATATATATATATATATATATATATATATATATATATATATATATATAAAAATTTGTTTTTTGTATATTGATATATTTAAAAAAAACTTTATCTATTATCTAAAAAAAAATATGCGACGTAGTTATATATATATATATTTAGCTAATTTGCATATTCTGTTAAACATTAATTTTAATTTCCTATCTGTTTTGTCAGTTTTCTTATGGAATGATCATCTTTAGTTAACTATAACGTGTAATTATGTTCATGCAGATATTCTACAGGATTTGTATTTGCGTAAAAAGGATATAGTAAACACAAACTCTTTTCTATATATATATTTATGCATGCATTTATATATTTGTTTAAAACATTTTGCCTATCAGACTCCTCTGTCAATTTTTTGTTACAGACATGAAACTTCATATACAGGGTATTCGAACCCATGCGAATCTTAAAATTTGGGTTTTACACGGGGAAAATCGGTGCAAAAATGTGAAAATTAAAAAGTAAATGTTATTTTCCAGGTGAAGGCCGAACAATGGCATTACAAATATGCATGCGTTACGAAACAGCTATTGGTTAAGGTTTTAATTTCTAGCCTTAAAGCAAACATGTAATCATAACTCCGGCATCAACGTCAAAGAAAAAAGTAAATCGTAAACTGAACTTTTTTGTTTCGATTCTCGGTGGTGGCGCACGAATCATTATTTAACTTTTTAAATCATTACTATATATTGGATCCAATATAATATAATATAATAATAAATACGAAATCTATATTAATCAAAATATCATATTTAAGCGTATTTTACGACCGAGCAATGCCGAGCGGCCTGCTGATATATATATATATATATATATATATTAGCAGGGAGACCCGATGTTGTCCGGGAGTGAATAAGGATCAACCTCTCATACTTTTATTGTCATCGAAATCGGTGAAATCGACGATTTTTGAAAACTGAAATCGACTGATTGCCTGCTTTAGGTGGGGACCCGCTGCGTTCTACCGAGAGAAAAATTAACATGCTTCTATGCAGTGACTTAATCCACAATCCATTGCAATCTACATTTCACTGTAGAAAATTTGTATATTTTTTAATCTGGACCTTTCTGCTTTCGCAGTGATAGCATTTTTAAATGCATTTGTGATGTTAGCTTGTATCGTCAAAAACAGGCTTTCTTCTACGATCGAATTTTCTCGATTATCGATTTATTTCCGATGCATTCCAATACAAAATCTACGTTAAAAAAATTTCCAGACACATCTAGTACGTTCGTGTGAAATTTTAAAAAATCTGCTCTGCCATTTCCGAGTTCATAGGGAATGAACTCACACAGAGGGAGAGAGAATGTTCCTTGTATATAATAGTAGAGATAGACATGCACCCCTACATATATACTTGTTTGTGTGTGCGTATATATATATATGTGTGTGTGTGTGTGTGTGTTTTGTATATATATATATATATATATATATATATATATTGCATATAATATATGTAATATAAGGTAAACACACACAATCTAATCTATATATCTATACAAATAAATGAGAATGTCTGCGCGTGTGTGTGAAAGCACTTCTCAACCTATGTACTCAACGAATTTTGATCTACAGATTTGAAATTTGGTATATAATGTATTCAGACATGTGGAAAACTTAAATCGTTTTCATCCTGCGAAAAGAGCTGCTAAAGGGAGAAAATTGAAAAATTAGTGCTTGGACGTCATCGGATTTTTATCTGTTTATCAGTTGTTTCCTTCGGTTTGAAAACACTTTAAAAGAACGTGGCAAGTTGGTCTAATGGTTATCGTACTCGATACACAGTCTTTAGATTTTGGTTTCGATCTCAGCTTAAGTATCTTTTTTTTTACTTATAAGAAGCAAACTGTTTATAAAAATAATACTCGCATGCATACGTCTCAGTTTCTTTCCTTTTTTTTTACTTCATTTTGTAAGGGATTTAACGTTACTTTTAATACCAGGCGATACCGAGTACATCTTGTATTATATGCAGATAAATTGTCAGTAAAATGTACATTACAGATAAAAATTAAACTTGATAGAAACGTATTTACACATAAATTATATGTATAGCCTTTGCTGACGGTGGTAATCTTATTTACTTATATTTCTACGCATTAAGGATTGGGTGTAAAGGAAATTGTAAGAATTTGAATATCTTTTCATATTGTTCTCAAAGTATATGCAAATCTGTTTTGCACGTAGGTATAAAGGTTGTGATTGTATTTATTGAAAAGATATTACAACGGCAAGAATGTAGATTTTCTATAAGAACGAAATCGTTACATAAAGCCGTGCGCAGAGCTTTAATCGATATATTTAGTTGGAAGTTTTTCTTATGGAAATACGCACGGAAATTGAGGAATTTGATTTCTTGGATCAAAGAAGCCAAAGGAATAACATACACGGAGAAAGAGCAAAAGAGTACAACAAGGAGGACAGGATGGCGGAGAGTAATGCGCAAGAGAAGGGGAGAGGTGTACAACCGATAAATCAAGAGGGGGAGAATAAGAGCAAGAGGAGAGGGTAGGGTAGAAGGGAGACATTATAGGGAAAACTAAACAGATTAAGTGGGTGGGAATGATGAAGAAAACCAGTTGGGATAAAATGGGGATGAATAAGATCAAAAGAGGGAGTAAAACTGAAAGGGGCAAGAATGGTGGTAACAGAGTAAAATCGTTAAGCGGTATTTGGTTCTCTCCCCACACCAAGATCTGTAACCCCAGGGCCGGAAAGTGAGAATGGAGAAGTTAGCGCCCCTGGAGAGGGACAGTCTAACCTGAAAAAAGTCGTGGGCAGCTCTTTCAACATTGCCTCGTATATACGCCTCAGGCGACTAGCAATGAACTAACCCTTTCTCAAAGAGAGAAGGCAAAGCCTGAGAGGTTGAACCTTCTATAACTGCGCAGAACTAGCATTACTCCGCAATCATCAGGGGCCAGATTATTACATAAATGGTTGATTTGAGGAACTGAAGATAAAACTGACTAGGCGAGGGGCTAGAGAGTTGGGAAAATAAGTGTAAAACCAGTAAATATATAAAGTAGGAGAGTAAAGATGTTAAGAGAACACAGGGGATGAAGGTGATAGGGGATGAATGTGATAGGGGGTGGGACAGTAAAATGGTTAGAAAATGAGAATAATATAACTTAGGTTATAGCAGTCGTAATAACAGGGAAATACTAAGAAGAATTAAAAAATGCGAGAAATGAAAAAATACACTGAATCTAAATTCTAGAAATTTTTTACTGAAAAGCTAAAGAATTAAATATATATAAATGCAGTCAAAATATGATAAAGAGAAAAAATTAGACGTTTTTCTGTATGAAAAGAAAGTGTTGTGTTAATGAATGGCCAACAAAGGAGAGAACTTATCGGAAATATAATTCTATTTTTATGTAAGAACGAAAACTCAAACCAAGAAATATTCCTCTTTCTCAATGAAAAAATAGCAAACAAAACAAAAAACATAGCGACACATGTCACGTACGAATCTCTTTGAAAAAACATTTTCGTTCGACACCAAAATTCGAAATGGGCGCCGTTTTTCTATGAAATAGATTCTAATAAGAAAAAAAGAAATTTAAAAATATATATAAAATAGAAGAAACTAATGAGAATACATTTAAAATAAGAAAAGACCGAAGATACCAAAGACGTGCTGCTTTGAAAATGTTCACGTATCGCAAAAAAAAAAAAAAAAAAAAAAAAAAAAATCTGCGAAACTTACATTCGTTCTAATCTATTTCTACATCTTCACGCATTCCGATATTCAACGGGTTGATAAAAAATATAAAGTAAACCTTTAAACTTACACAAATGTCTTGAATATATATTTTTAATCGGTGCTCAATGATAAACTAGCATAGCATATGTTTGTATAAACGGGTTAGAAATAATATGGAGTACAATTTTTTTTTCACTTTAAAGTTTGGAAAAATAGTTTCAGATCTAAGATTTATCGAATGAATAAAACCGATAAAGTTGTTATAGACAATAATACAGATTTTGGTAATTTTTTTTTTTTTTTACACAGTGATCACCACTTATCAAGGCCCGGAAGCCACTCAGGGATAAGGGTTATTGCAAGTACATTAAGTTAGTGAGGAGATTTGCTGAAGTGTTTACTTAAGGGGGCGGTTCATTAGGAATTTGTTAACATTGGACTTGAAGACATCCAAATTGTAGTCCGGAGGGAAGCAGGCAGACGGAACAGAGTTCCACAGGCGTGAAGTTCTAAGAAAGAAGCTTTGTTCATGGAATCCGCGTTTTGATTTAGGCACAGATATAGAGTGGGGGAAATTTTTCACAGTGGATTCAGCTAGACGGGTGTTTCTTGTGAAAGATTGGAGAGGGGGGACCAGAGATTGGAGTTCAGACGAGCATCTGCCATGGTAATTGTGCAGATTACGAGCCTGTCTTTTTATATTGGATTTTCAAGTTAAATTCAAATATTCTGGGATCTTTTGTTTATTATAGCGTAAGCTTAAAGTACAGAGTACTTAACAGATTTCTCCCCATATTAAGAATGCCTTCCTAAATAATAGCGTTATAGTCTGTAAACTGAACAATTACCAAGATGTTTTTGTAACTTTAATGATGATCAAGATATATTGAAAATTTCAATCGAAAATAGAATTCAGAGTAAATTATATTATCTTTACACCAGGAAAATGAAATTATAATGTCAATAAAAAAGGTGTTAGTTTTTAATAAAATAAAAAGACATTCCCATGTCATTATAGATATACGTGACCTGTGTAAATTTCAGGGTTATTTTTTTCCATGGAAATATTCTCAGACGAGATGAAGCCGCTTCATATAAAAACACGTCAAGGTAAAAAAAAAGCAGTCAACGATAAGGGCTATATGGATTTAGATCAAGGAAACAGCAATTCTTCACCCTTTGCCAGAAACATCGTTTGTAGAACGTGAAGACTAAACATGAAAATAAAGGAGTTTGTCGTATAATGCTACATAGTCCAAAATATGTGATTTTTATAGAGGTCAGCGCAAAACAGTATTAACACTAATATTGTGTTGCTGATTTTTAAAACTTAAACATAATATCTAAATGGTCTACTAAACGTAATCATAGTATCTTATCCGTTCAACTAAGCGCATTTCGAGATATATTATAAGTGAATTTTGTTGCCTGTGACTATTTTGAAGGTTGGAAGCTCAATCCTCACGGCAGAAGCACTTTCTGTTTGTATGTATTTTGAAGGGATATAATTATAGGAAAAAACTTTCAGCATCAAAAGGCTTTCAGGTTATGGAGAACAGATGCTACACTTTAATCTAAAACAATTTTAGTTTAAATTTATTCATATCAATAATACTGTGGGGTCTGTGTTCACGCTCATAAAAAGCGAATACATTTTTACTTTCAATTTATTCACATCAATAATATGACGTCTGTCTAGGGCCGGCGGGTCTAGTCTCTATATTTCTGTTTGTTTGTCTGTGTCCGCTCCACTTTTTCTCAGAAACTACTGAGCCATTGTGGCTGAAATTTTGTAGGGACCATTGTTATGATAAAGTGCAGCAAATTAAGTATTATAATATCCAGTTGATGCATAGTTAGGAATTAATATTTAATATAAAAATGACCACAAATTTTACCATAATCAACCATCAATTTGGCATAAAACTGACAATACAATACCGAATTACTTAAGACTTCTACCCGGCATACAGCCTCGTGGACTAAATAAAGGCCCCTGTTCCAAATTTAATGCAGATTCCGATATCGATAAAACGATTCACAAGTTCGACAAAATACACCTGAAGAATTCCAGAGGTTAAACAGACTGAAATCTTGTGAAAATAACATTAACGTGCCCGTTACATTTTCAACCGAACGCAACAGACAGCCGCAAGGGGTAGAACATCGACTCAAGTTATTTGTCAGTTGAAAAAAAAAGGCATTTGTTAACGGTTGTCCTATCACCAAACCACGGACACGTAATTTTCCAAGCTAACGACAATATAGGCGCATCCAAGCATTTCTATCGGATCAATTACTTGTTACCCAGTTCGCAACTACAGCCAGTTCCTATGTCTGGAGCTCGCCACACGGCACACGGTCGTCTATTTTTTGCTAAAAGTCAAGATTGAATCTTGTTTTAAATGTTCCTTTCGCACAGACAACTGCTTCAAAGTCGCTACGTGGTTCCAAATCTCCTGGCCTTTTCCTTCCTTTTACTCCGCTGTTACCTCAGCTTACACCACGGCTTGGTCATTTGCATACGCAAGATGCCGCTACTGCTACAAACGTGTTTGTGGTTTTGTTACATAACACTCAAAATGAGAACAGTAGTTCCAAGAATCCAAATAATGCAAATAATTTATCCTCATTTCAAGAATTCAGAAAAAATAACTCAAGATGAGAACTGTAGTTGGATCAAGCATAAGAACAAAAATTGAAAAACAGATACTACACGTTGGTTTTTGCACGAATGAAGACAGCATATTATAGTTTGCGTTTAATAGTCGATTCATGCAGCGTGGCCATCTTTAAAAAAAGGTGGAGATTGATAATTTACTTTCCTTAGCAAGTTTTTACATTGATTCTTTAGTTTTTATAGATTAAAGAAAACGAAGTTTATTACTTGTTTTTTTAAGTTAAATACTTGGATGAGCTCATCTAATGATTCAAGTTTGATGAAATCTAGAGTAAATTTACTTTCTCTACTTGCTTAATAGCTGAACACCCAGCGTTGCCTGTCGTAAAATACGCTTAAATATGATATTTTAGTTATGTGGATTTCATATTTATCATTTAAGAGCTATTATTCTGTAGATTATTATATTGTACCCGATACATAGTATTGATTTCAAAAGTTAAAAAAATCATCCTGGATACTCTCAGCTACAATAAAAACCAAAACATAACTCTCCAGCGTGACTCGTTACCATCTGAGCATAGTCCATATGCATATCAAAACTTTAAAAAATAACATAGTGAAACGTTTAAATGTGCATTTGTACATGCGTAGAAGATACGCGTATAGTCGACTTAAACCTGTTAGTTCCAATTTGATTCCTTATAAGCTATTTTTACCGGCTAAAATCAAAATCAAATTTGTTCTACATGTTTGGATCTCCTAGATATAAAATTTAAAGTTTGTAGACCAATAATTGACAGTAGTTTTCTCGAGACCATTCCGCACATCTATTAACAAGATCAAAGTGTAGTATCTGTTCTTCAGATGCTGCACTTCAATTTCTTGTTCTCTGTCAGTGGAGGAGAAATCCTTCACGACTGAGACACTTTTTATTTTTGTTCCTTTTCTCCACGTTAAAAAACGACCCTGGTGTCTAACTCTGTCCCGTGGGGAGGCATTGTAAATAGGAACAATCATATATATATTCTGAGGTTATTGTTTTCTAGGAGGTTAATAACCAATAAAGTTTAACGATGTTAATGCAAAAATGCTCAATACCGAAGTAGAGCAGGGTATACACGTTATTAGTTTTTTATATAATCAGTAATGTGTTGCTACACAGTCATGAGCACATTTCGGTCAAATAGTTACTAGCAACTAAAGATCTCTTCAAACGATAAATCTTATACGAAAGCTAAGTTGGAAAACTTCGTTTTCGTATAAGCTGTATAACATGAAAAGATCTCTAGTAACTAGCTGACCGAAACATGCTCAAAACTGTAGTAACATAGTACTACTTTTGTAAATATATATATATATATATATATATATATATATATACACACGAGCAAACAGTTAATAAAACATGTTAAAAACACTTTGAAAAAGAGTTAAAAACATATTTAATCTGAAAAGGAAACACTTGATAAGTGGATAGTCCTTAATCCGTGGAGTTTCGAAGAAATACTTTCTTTTAATTGGAAATTCAATTAACTTTCTTGAAGTTAAATTTTTGGATTTTACCGTCATTGGATTATTTATCTTTTACCAGACAATCCATTCACGTGTAATCACCTTCTTCTTCACCATATTCCCTCTGCTTCACTTTTTTGTTATCAAGTAAGATCTTTGACTTACTTGTTGTTTCATCAAATACTTTTGTATGCAAAATTCGATCTTGCATTTTTCTAATTCCTACCCTCTAATGCGAAGGAAAGTATTTCTTCGAAACTTCGCGGATTAAGGATTATCCACTTATCAAGTGTTCCTTTTCAGATTAAATATGTTTTTAACTCTTTTTGAAAGTGTTTTTTTAACATGTTTTATTAATTGTTTGCTCATATTATAAGCTCTATCTCCTATTTGGTTTTATCGAGCTGTTACATCTGGCTGAGATAACTTTATAAATATTAATTCTTTAATATTTATAATATACTTTAGTTTTACAATCTTGGATCATTTTGGTAAATTTAATTGTAATTTATATATATATATATATATATGCTCTAAACGTAAGATTATCGATTTTGAGAAGAGACACCTTATAAAGGTTACGTCGGTTAAAACGTTTTAAAAGCAGCACAAATATACAGAGGGTTGGGCAAATCAAGGAAATAATTATATGTGCCAAAGAGCTTATTTACATGGAGTTTGCTTTTGAAATAGAACTAGTACTAATCCAATTGTATTTTATTCGATAGTTATCATGACTGAAACATGATTTGTAAGCGTAATTTAAAAAAAAATATGGGTTATAATTTAACGTTATTAAAAGGGTTGGTTGGTTGTTTTTGTTTTACGGCATATCAACCCTTTTCGGGTTATTTAATGCCGAATCCAAAGATTTTGAAGAAAAAAATTTTAATAGAATATATTTGTTGTTTTCAAGTCGGTTTCTATTTAACCCATAGTTGGAACCCTAACAGGTACTACCACTCCGGGTCAGAGTGGACCTGGGAGCAATGGTAATTAAAGGGTGGCTCCACACTCCCCAAAGCCTGCAAGCTGGGGCCTCACCACTGGATATAGTTTAAGGTCATATCCAGGACCTTATTAAAAGGGAGTTTATCGTTTAGCTCCAATATTAATGGATTGGCTATTTTGTTTCACGCATATTAACTTTCTTATTATTTAATGCAGAATACAGTCATTTCTGATAAAAAGTTATTCATATCTTCAAATATTTATTCATTTAGTGTTTGCTTGAGTTATTTTTTAGAGTAAAATTGTTTTGTCTTTGTTGAAAACGATAGAGTTTTGCAAAGGGGAATACAAATGCGATAACATTAATGTTTGGTGCATTTTAGGCAAAGAAGTCAACCTGGTACGATAGCACCGAACGCAATTTCATAGAAGTTTTAACAAAAGTGAACGGTGCTCACAAAATCACACGTATAAATTAAATTTTTTTTTAAATGAATACTAATCTCAATAGCCGTAAATAAGCGTTAGTAATTGATACAGATAACTATGATTATAAACTACTTGACCGACTATCTAAAAACAACTCCCGCCTTTTTAAAATAAATAGTCCATCTCTGACGTGAATAGAAAAAAAGATATTTTAAAATGGCGACGAGAGAATTATTACCAAGTAATCGGCTTCAAAATTACTTCGAATTGCCTTTGCTCAAGTGTATTGTGAGTTATGAATTACTTGGATGATCCTCCGGGCTATAATTCAAAGAAGTTATTTACAGTCTTGTGTTCGTTTGGGGAAATAACGACAGACGAAAAAGGAAAAAAGAAAGGTTTTAAAAAAAGGCGCCGGAAATTTTTGCGTTTTTGACCGATAGACTTTTGCTCCACTTGATATTGAAAGACTAACAACTAATTCAGCATAAAAAGTGTATTTCCTTTAGCTTAAAGAATTAGTATGTCATTGTGTACATGATACTTAAAAGAGACCTGCGTTCATTGGGTTAAGAGATAATTGGAGAAGATGGATACGAAGATATATGAGACACATAGAGAGAGAGAGAGAGAGAGAGAGAGAGAGAGAGAAAGAGCAAGAGACAGACAGATTGAACGAGAGAGAGCGAGAGACAGATTGAGAGAGAGCGAGAGAGGGAGTGAGAGAGAGACAGATATAGCGAGAGAGAGAGAGAGAGAGCGAGAGACAGACAGATTAGGTGAGAGAGAGAGAGACCGAAAGAGAGATTGAGCGAGACAGAGCGAGAGACTGACAGATTGAGCGAGAGAGAGAAAGAGAGAGAGCGAGAGACAGACAGATTTAGCGCGAGAGAGAGAGAGAGAACGAGACAGACAGATTGAGCGAGAGAAAGAAAGAGAACGAGCGATATTGTAATCACGGGCGGAGGATTACAATTGTTTCGTTTGAAATCTAGAAAGAAAACATCTAAGTTGATAAAAATTAATTAAACAATCATATTCATATTTGAGTAATGAAAGTATTGTGGGTTGTTTGAAATTGAATTATGAAATGCTGCTGCGAACCTGACGTTAGACTCCGTGACTACTTGAGGTTTTAAGTAAAACATCGTAATAAAGTAGGTCAGAAAATGTCGCTACATACATTACAGATATGCAAAACACAA
>NC_136508.1:32102254-32244754 GCF_053919585.1 Euprymna scolopes | reverse complement strand
TTATTTTTATTATTTTTTTTTTTAATAAATTAAGTTAAACCAATTACCGCCGTTAGACTCGTAAATCAAATAATAAATAAAGCCATGACAATTATCTCCCCTTAAAAACTTGCAAAATAAATACTCTCTCTCTATAGATATTAACTGTAGCGTCTTTAAATCAAAATACGCTAACGGAAACAATTTACTGCACGAGCGTCGCCCTTTTAAAATTCATCATTCAATAAAATAAAAAGCTATAGCAAACATCTAAATGACTACTTTAAATACAGTTCCTGATTTTCAAAAAAAGAAAAACCAAAAGGTAATTATATATCTATATATTTTTAAATCAAATTTATTATGTAAATTCAAAAAAAAATATATTTTTTCTACTCATTTCTATCTCTAACCTATACCAATTTTCTTATTAATTTTCTTATAAATTTTAAATCCAAACCTTTTACTTCAATTTTTCAGATTCATCTGCCTTACTTTTAATGCTAGGTTTATTTTTGGTGTCTTTTCAATTCAATAGAAATCCTCCTAAATTTGCTGATGAGGAGACCGTGCTTACCAAAAAAACTATGTATAATTGTTCTACGTGACTTCATGTATACCACAAATAAAAAGCACGGATTTCCGAAACGATCGTACAGATAATTGACTTTGTTGTTGTTCCTTCTTATGAAACTGATTTTTAATTTAATTAAATTTTGATTTTTAAATTTTAAAATTTTTTTAAATTTTTAAATTATAAATCACATTACTTAATATTGAATTAGCTCTAGGACATTTAACTATCGAGCTAATTATATATCTAAATTACAACGAGCATTTCCTGTATTTTAATTAAACTAGTAATTTCACTATTACATTAAAATACACTTAGCTCTTTAGACTATTATTCTAATCTCCTTTAAATTATATATATATAAATATATATATATATAAATATAAATATATAAATATATATAAATATAAATATATATATATATAAATATAAATATATATAAATATATATATATAAATATATATATATAAATATATATAAATATAAATATATAAATATATATAAATATATATAAATATATAAATATATATAAATATAGATATATAAATATATATATATAAATATATAAATATAAATATATATATAAATATATATATAAATATATATATATATAAATATATATATATAAATATATAAATATATATATAAATATATAAATATATATATAAATATATAAATATATATATATAAATATATATATATAAATATATAAATATATATATATAAATATATATATATAAATATATATATATATAAATATATATATATATAAATATAAATATATATATATATATAAATATATATATATATATATAAATATAAATATATATATATATATATATAAATATATAAATATATAAATATAAATATATAAATATATATATATAAATATATATATATATATATATATATATATAAATATATAAATATATATATATATATATATATATATATAAATATATATATATATATATAAATATATAAATATATATATATATATAAATATATAAATATATATATATAAATATATATATATAAATATATATATATAAATATATATATATAAATATATATATATAAATATATAAATATATATATATAAATATATATATATATAAATATATAAATATATATATATATAAATATATATATATATAAATATATATATATAAATATAAATATATATATATGTATAGAAAGAGGTATATATATATATATAGAAAGAGGTATATATATATGTATAGAAAGAGGTATATATATGTATAGAAAGAGGTATATATATATGTATAGAAAGAGGTATATATATATGTATAGAAAGAGGTATATATATATATATATGTATATATATATATATATATATATATAGAGAGAGAGAGAGAGAGAGAGAGAGAGAGAGAGAGAGAGACAAAGAGATAGAAAAAGATAAATAGAAAAAGAGAAAATAAAGCGAGAGATTCACAAATATAACTATGAACGGTTTGACATAGAAAATAAACATGAAAACGTTAACCCCTTTTATGAGTTAAGAATAGCAGAATAATCATATATCGTCGCTCTAAACTCTAATGAATAATAAGGGACGAATATTGTCCTCACATTTTGCAGCACTAATCTCAATTCGAACTCGAAAGCAATTAATTAAAACACCAATCTGATTATCGTCCCAAGAGACGACTTAATTGCGAATTGATTGTCACTTGACTTCAATAATACTCGACTATTTTCGAGACTTTCACACTTGAAAAACTCATAATGACAACTTCGTCTTTTTCTTAATCACGTACTTTTTATTGATCTTCACATACGGCCAACGTATAGTGTGCTTTTGAAGCAAATCTGATACTTGGCAAAAAAATAAACGACATATCAAGTGTACTGAAGTGCGTTGTGTAGCCCTAGATGTGCAGCAAATCTCTTGCATTTTCTTTAGAGGAGTGATTCCGGCCAGGACTACCAGATTCTTACGTTCAAAAATTTGCATCTGAAGTTTGTTAGATTACACCAGACGGAATCTTCTGAAAAAAAAACATCCAACAAACTACCGTAATGAAAACAATACGCATTATTTGGATTCTTCTTGAACTACTTTTCTCATCTTGAGAGTCATTTTCACAACGTTTAGTTCGATGTAACGTCTACAGTTTTCAGGAGTATTTTGAAGAATTCGGGAATCTTTCTATTAAATTCTGGAATATGCAAGGAATTCATAACGGAACCATTTATTTAACACACGGGGGTAGCATGCTCTCGTTTCGTCAATCATGACTGGATAGAGGTCCAAAGAAATTCACAATTGCATTTTTGAGTGTCGCCCGCACCGCGGATTGAAACCCCAATTTTTAGAAAAGTATAACTTTTGCAATTGAATTTTACCAAATGCTCTATCCACCATGCTACAACTTTCCGCAGACAAAGTTCGAGAGAAAGAATTTCAGAGTTCATTAGAGTACACGAGAGATAGGTTGTAAGCTACGCTAATCGAAACATTGTAAAAATAAAAAGCCAAGCATACAGGGCCTATCTCCTCGAGTGAATAAATCCTCTCTGGCAATTATTTACTTTTTCCATGACTAACGTTTGTGCAAATTTAAAAAAAAAAGGGCAAACAAACGAAAGGACGAGAGTAAATTACTAGATTTAATCCTTCTCTTGTCGTGAGAGCAATAACGATGAAGATAAAAACGGTAGTCTGAAGAATACAATGGGCAGAATCAATCCATATAAAAAAAAAAGTCGGATAAATAATCTAAATCTAGAAAAGTGACAATTCGCATCCTATATACTAATCGTTTTTTTTTCTACAAACTTGAGTTTTGGTACAGAGTATTCACACACGTGAAAAACCTTTTAATCCCTTTTCATTAGGGCGAGGGGGAAACATTGCTAGGGAGTCAAAATTGAAAAAAATTGTACGTGGGATTCGTAGGATTTTTATTTGTTTGCTACTTGTTTCACGAATGCGCATGCGTGAATAGTTCACATTACAACTTACGAATAAGTAGTTTGAAAACAAAAATTCGTGTCGCTCTGGTCTAATGGTTATCGTGTTTGAGTCACTGTCTTTAGGCTTTGGGTTCGATCTCAGGTCGAGTACTTTTTCTTTACTTACAAGAAGTTTAGAAAAAGATATAATACTCGCATGGGAATTTCTTAGTTTCTGAATTAAGATATCACATTTATGCGTATTTTACGCCCGGAAAACGTCGACCGGCCTGCTAGTAAATTCATAAAAATGTGAATGTGTCTGTGTATGAGAGGATACTTCCCAACATATATACTCAACTAACCTTGGATTTACTAATTTCAAATTTGATGTATAAGGTATTCAGACTTGTGAAAAACTAATTCATTTTCATCCGGCAAAATGTGCAGCTAAGGGTTCAAAACTGAAAAATTGGTACGTGGGAGTCATAAGATTTTTAACTGTTTCACGACTGCGCATTCGCGAATTGTTCATTTTAGATTAAGAATAAGCAAGTTTGAAAACATTTTTAAAGAACGTGTAAAGTTGGCTTAATGGTTACCGCATGTTATTTACTGTCGTTAGGTTTCCATCTCAGCTCTAGTATTTTTTTTTACTTACAAAAATTGAACAGTTAAAAAAAAAATACTCGCATGACCAGGTCTAAGATTAAAAAAAAAAAATAATTCAACGTTACGTTTAAACCGGGTAATGACGGGTACATCTAGTGTTATACAAAATTATTTAATTTGAATGAAAATGTTGATGAAACAAGTGAAATTAAAGAGGGGGAGGCCAGCCTATGTAGTAAAGCCGAACGGTTAAACAGCTTCTAATTGTTGACTGAGTGTCTAATCGTAATCATCTGTATCTTTTGTTAATGGTCGCCAGTTTGGCCTTTATGAATACTCGCTCGATTCAAAGGACACCAGATGCACTTTACGAATAATGATCTACTTGAGACTTGCTTGTATTATATTGATACTAAATTTATAACATTATTTTTACACATTCGTTTTTATTATGCGAATATATCTTCTTTTATCCCACCTTCAAGTTTTAGTGTTGTATTTTATTTCTTATTAAGCAGGCCTTCCGGAGTTGTCCACTAGTAAAATACCCGTAAATATTATATTCCAATTCATACAGAAACTTAGATATGTGCATTCGAGTATTGTTTTTTTTCTAAACAGTTCATTTCTTGTAAAAAAAAAAAAAAAATTTTTAAATACTCAAGCTGAGATCGATACCAAAACCTTAAAATAAGAAATCAAGTTTGATAACAATTAGGCCGGCTTCACACGGGCTTTTAAAAGGGTTTTCAAATCTATTTAATTTTAACAATAAATATGTCATGTGTACCATTCATGCATGCGCAGTCGTGAAACAGCAAACAGATAAAAAATCTGATGCCCATCACATGCCAGTTTTTCAATATTTACCCCTGCGCCTATATATATATATATATATATATATATATATATATATATATATATATATATATAATAATAATAAATTCCACAGCCAAACAACGTCGCAGCCCACAGGAGCCATGACAGTCAACGAACAGGGAGACCAAGACTCGAATTTCTCCCTCGTTTGGGCTCATCACTTAGACACATGCGAACTCACTATTCAAAACCTCGCACGCAAGAGGCTCGGGTTTCGAATCCTGAGTTAGGATGTCTCAAACTGATGAGCCCAAACGAAAGCGAAACTCGAGTCTTGGAGTTCCAGTTCGTTGACTGTCATTGCTCTTGTTGGCTGCGACGGTGTTTAGCTGTGGAATTTATTATATATAATGTCTCACATTCTGAAAATCATATATATATATATATATATATATATATATAGAGAGAGAGAGAGAGAGAGAGAGAGGGGAGAGAGGAGGAGAGAGAGTAATTTATTAAATTTAAAACAGAGCCTATGAGTCTGACTTGGTATTAATATTAAAATATTTGAATGAGAAGATTCATTCAAGTACACTATTTATAAAAAAGCCATCCCTTCTATAAAGAAAAATTTTGACTTCCGCTTCAATTATAAGATTTTATTATATATAAAAAGGTGTTCAAAACTATAAATAAATTTTAAATTAGTACTCTAATATTTGAACTATTATTAACATATAGTCTACCAACAATGGCTGTGGTAGTTATTTTTTATATTATCATTATACCAAATATTATAAATAGATTTTATATTATTCAAAAGTAAAGTGTATTTGTAGAAATTTCGTTTTTTTTGTTTAGTAAGTTTTTTTTCTTACCTTTAAACTTTGAGACCGCTAGCTTTTCATTTGTGCTTAATCCGTATCAATTGTTTAAATTGTCTATTTGAAGATTTGACATAATTTCAACAGAAAAAATACACAAGCCTTAATTTTTCTTAAATGATAAGAGAGTAAAGTATCATTAATTCATAACTATCATTTTTTTCATCACGTTTCATTTATAATGATTACGTTTTTATCTTTTGTCTTTTATTTTTTACTTCTATGCTGTACTACGTTTTTTTTTAATTTGTGTTAAGCATATTTATGTATTCTATATCAGTTCCTCTATGAGATTTCCCAGTTTTACAAGCTTAATTTTTCTTACTGCAAACACGAGAAAATAGAACGCTGTGTTTTGCTATATTATGGCGCAGTAACGTTGACAGAAGTCGACCTGGCACTTGACCCAAGTAATACTCCCATTGTTCCCTCGTTACTGGCCGAGGTAGAGAGCCAAAATCGTTTGAAAACCCCAGTGGCTTTCTATACGACTATACAATTGTTGGAAAATGCCATATAAACAACGTTTTGCGGTTGATCGAGATTCTCATAAAACGGTAGACTTAACAAGATGAAAAAAATAAAGGATATGATTTAATCGACATGAAAGGAAGACCGGGCTTTTGCCAAGATGTGTCAAGAGGAATTGGGGAAAGACGTAAAGTTAAATAAAACTCAAAGTTTATATGTGCATAGGCATAGCAAGGAAAAAGTATTTAGATAGTTCCCGATGGTGATGAAACATTTTTTCTTTTGTATATAAAAACAACGAATCTGATTTGTTTGTGGGTATGGCTAAGAACTAATTCGAGAGACAAAAGTTTTTAAAAAATCGTTTATTGATGATTACATGGTAAACTGAATTAGTCACCCATCTGTATAGCTTACTTGCCATATACATTTTTATACCACTAAGCTCTACACAGGTATTGAACATTATAAAGATAAGTACTAAAAATCTAAACACTACTACATCACTTTATATTTGTATATGCATGGTATATATAAACAACATTAAGTCTGGTTAGTACTAGGATAATTTATATTTGTGAATAATATATGCTGTATATTGAAGGGCCTTCTTTATGTTAAAAAAAATTCTTACAATCCTTGAAGTTTTTCTCTATACTGGGCAACGTCGTGCATCCTGCTACTAAAATAGGAAAGTAAAAAATAAAGCTATATTAAAGCAATGCGAAAATATACGCAAAAATTATGCTGATTACACTGTTTTGTACATTGAGGTGTCAAAGACTTTATTGGACTAATATCAGCATCAGTGAAGTCTTTGCCTTGACACATATGTTGGTTGGTGAACTGTGATCCGAGGAAGACTGACTAATAAAAACGAAAAACACTTTAAACTGTCACACACACACACACACACACACACACACACACACATATATGATTAGTACTATAGTGAATTCCAGAGAGCAAGTTGATGCAGTGATTGCAGGTTATTAAATGACTTGCTGACTAAATAGTTTCTAACGAATGATAAAAAATGTATAGTTTTAAAGGTTAAAAACTTCCAAGATATATATATATATATATTAGTTATTTTCATCGCAAGAGCGCGACTGAACTCCAATGTATCGCCCCCCCCCACCTTACAAAAATTCACTCAGCTAGTAACAACCACTATATGCGATTTCCCCCTATCTCTAATTGTGCCTAAATGAAAATGTAGATTTTATGATCAAGCTTCTCTCCTACAACTGCCCGCCTGTGAGACACTGTTTCGCTAGCCTACTTCCCGGTTGAATACAACATAATAGCATTCGAATTAATATAAACAATATCTGGTTGAGCCTTCCCCATAAATAATAAAATTCTTCCCTATCTACGTCATTACTACATTAACACCTTTCATTCATTAACCCTTATCCTGGAGTAGCCTTCGGGCCTTGATAAATGGTGACTCCCTAATAAAAAATATATTTAAATTCGAAATGCATTAATCAGAAAAAGCAAATATTCAACTTCATAAGGGAAAAATGAAGGAAATGAAATTTCAAGGCTTTGTTGTTTTTTTTTCCTTTTCCGACATACTAAGTGTTTCTTTTTTTTTTTTTATTTAGTGCTAAACATGACAATCATTAAAAGAAAAACTCATACCTAAAGTATTTGTTATATTTTAAAATATAGATTCCCGGTCTAATTGTTTTGTAAACGAAAATTGTTTTGTTGTTTAAACTTTGCAGAACACAGAGTTTTTCAAAGACATGATAAAAGCAAAATAATGATTTCTTTTGCCAGGATACCAGAATGCTGGAATAAAAATAAAAATTCGTGAAAATAAATTTGGGCAAATTAGAGAAGAATAAAACTTGCACCAAATAAGACGAAATGCAATGAAACAAATACGACCCCCCCTATACCCATGACAATTAGCACCCTACCTGAGAATTCTACCTTCAAACTCCTCGGTCTAACATTTGCAGGCAATATGAACTGGCTGCAAAGAAAGTGAGGTCCCTCTATCTAGCTAGGAGACAACTCACGCTTGAGAGTATCCTGTACCTTAACGGCCCTGTCGATGGGGCATTAGAATACGCCGACTGACCCCCTGCAGAGGGTAAAAGTCCCTCAATGGGGGTCCTGGATATGACCTTAAACTATATCCAGTGGTGAGGCTCCAGCTTGTGGGCTTTGAGGAGTGTGGGGCCACCCTTTAATTACCATTGCTCCCAGGTCCACTCTGACCCGGAGTGGTAGTACTTGTTAGGGTTCCAACTATGGGTTAAATAGAAACCGACTTGAAAATAACAAATATATTCTATTAAAAATGTTTTCTTCAAAATCACTGGATTCGGCATTAAATCACCCGAAAAGGGTTGATATGCCGTAAAACAAAAACAACCAACCAACCAACCAACCAACCAACCTGTACCTTAAAAAGGCCATCATTCCCCCATGCATGGAGTATTGTTGCAACATCTGGACTGGTACATCTACCACTAGTTTCTCCCTCTTAGATAAAGTCCAAAACAGAATTGTCAATCTAATCGGTCGCACTTTATCAACTAAGCTCCAGCCCCTGTCTCATCGCTGTAATTTTGCATCACTGTGTCCGTTTTACAAATATTTTAATGGAATGTGCTCTGATGAACAAGTTTCACTTGTACACTCTCGACGTACATATCCCCGACAAACCCTCTTAGCAATAAGATATGCTTTGTAAGGGGTGAACAGGAGTAAAAAAACAAAAAAATGTAAAGCTTAATGGCTTCCTATAGTAGAGTGCGATTTAACGCCATCTTTTCACTAGCTGCTACACCGAAATGCAAGGGAGAAGCCACTCCATTTTAAGAATTATTCTACTTGCTCTTGACACACCCTTTATAATATTGCCTGTTTAATAAGAGGGCATCAAGTACTTGCCATGTTAATAACAACTTAACTAAATACCAAATATCCGACAAAATGGCGAACATAAGCTAGAGTTTCAAACAGAAAATACTATGAATCTTATAATCTTATATTATCACTGTATATTGAAACGCTTGCGTCGATGACAAAGAAAATAAGGGTTAAATAATCAAAGAAAGAGTTCAACTGCAATCGAGATTTAAGATTGGAAAGAATGCTATGAAAATGTTTAATTAAAAAGAAATCGCGTGAAGATTTAAGCAAAAAAATCTAAAAGAGCGATAAACTTCCTAAAAGATAGGATTGACAAAGAAAAAAGAACTAAGATGACAAAGTATAAAAGAAAAACACAACAGACTGAACAGAATTAAAACAAATCTTTTTAGTTTTGAGGTTTCGGTCAGGGAATGTCGGACATTCCGTGTCAGAATTTGAAGCCCTCACGTTCGTCAACGATTTGGTGAAGCGTGACAAAGATAACACATTGGAATATCAAACTCGAAGGAGACTCAAAGCAGAAACACTAAAATCAATCACGCGCATGCGTACAAGTGAGTTATATTTATCCAAACAAAAATGGCGTCTGTTTTTTTTAAAGAAAGGAGTAACCGAGAGCAGGCGAAAGAAATTATTGAAAAACTAGTATAAAAAAGGAAAAAAGAAGCGAGGCGAAAATGTAAGTTGAAATAAAATAAAAGATAATTAAGATATATTTGGCTAAAAAACATCGACAGAAAAGGAAATTAAGATGGCGAAAAGGGAAATAAATAAAAAATAACAAATTGCTCACAAATAAAAAAAAAACCTAACGACTTCAGATAAAAAAAGGTTGATAAAAATCCAAAGATTTATGATGCTTAACAACGTTAAATAAAAAAGATAAACTGGACAGTTGTAAATCTAAATAAGATTGAGAAGAAAAACAAACGTAAATTTCAGTTCAAAAACAGAAATTCTTACAAAATAAAGTTTCCAAGCGGAAATGCAATTAGTAATGCATGCTGGGAAAAAGCGATCGAATTAAAAGCTAATTGACACCTGAAACGTTGTACTCTGAAGCGCATATATTTATTTCCAACCAAAATAAGGAAGTCGTGTTTAACACAATAACTTCCTGGTCACGTCTCTTTCGAAGTATTAGTTTGTATTCGGAAAGTCAATTATTTCATAGTCATTATTTAGACGAGAATCTAGAAAATAATTTAATCTATTATGAAGAGAACTGCTTATTTGTTTGCCCTTGTACATAGTCTAGTAGAATACTAACCCCCAAGCGTGTATAACGTGTACAAGGACGAACGATGAAATTATCGCCCTAGAAAATTCCTGAAAATTCTAGAAGATTCTATTTCCCTTTGATGAAAACTGGTTTTCGTTTTTTGTTGCAGACCATCTACTAGTTGACCAGTTGTATACACACCCTAAGAGCGAGAAGAGCCTTCTATCGTCTGAAAATGACACAATTTTCAACAGGAGAGATCGGAGATGCGCTGCTGTACAACACATGCCCTCTATCGATCCAATATATGACAACAGGACCATTGACAGCACCCTCACAAAGCATCGCTAGATTGCCGCTTGAGGACACAGCTCGACGAAGTTTCTGGCCACGGTTATGGTCTTTGGTGTGGTTTTAAGTGATGGCCATCTCATGCTTCATCACATCTTTGAAGTCGGCTTGAAAGTTAACACCAAAGAGTACCTGGATGTGCTGAAGAGTGTGGTGATCTTCTGGTGCAATCAAGTGGCTTCTAGTAGAGCTTGGGTGTGGCAGCAGGACTCAGCCCCGGCCAGCAAGTCAAAATAAACCCAGGCTTGGCTTCAGAAACAGTGCTACGACTTACTACCTTTCTCTCATCGTCCCCTTCACCCCGATCTCAACCCGCTAGACTACTTTGATAGACCATACCTCGAGAAAATCACCAACATGACTTTCCACAACACAAGAGCCAAACTGATCACCACTATCTGCCAGAATTCCCGCCGGTACTTTTGGAAACGGCATGCTCCCAGTTCGAGACCCGTACAGAGGCGATGATTGAGGCCGAATGCAGCTACATTAAATAGAGCTATATAGAGTAAATATAGCTCTACTACATAACCAAGTTACCGAATCGATTTTTTCAATAAGGTTTTTAAATGAAGCTGTAGTGTTGCTGTTTTTTTTTAATGGTGATCATTTGATCGCTTTGCCCTGTATATATGCCATTTTATATATTTATTTCTTGGAAGTTAGGTACAGTGTAGGTAGCGCCACCTAAATGCTAAAACTTATAGAAATATATAAACAATGTTTATTTTAGTCACCCTCTTGTCTATAATACATACCAATTATATTAATGCTCATACGCGCGCCGATCCCTTAAAAATGTGTTACTGTAACGTTGTTATCTATTTCTCTCAAAACACTGTATGCAGTAACAATCGCAAAAGAAAATAAGAATCTGGACACGACTTTTCTGGGGAAAGAAAAAAAATGATATTTTTTTTCATCTTACGCAACTGACACAGCATGATATCTGTCGGTACACCGCACCAGAAAACTGATGATGAAAATCCTACTGGCACGGCGAAAATTTTTACAAAGTATGATTTTTGAAACTCAGAAAGAGAGAAGGACAAAGACAGAGAGCAGAATCACTCGATACCCGAACGTAACTGGCCAAGTGCTACGCGTCGTTTTCGTCTTCTTTCTCGCTCTTCCCCATATTAATCTCTATATATGCTTTTGAGTCAGTGACGTCATTCTTATGCCACGCCCCTAAATGCTAACACGATTATGTTGTTTTAATAGTTAAATATTAGATGTAGAGAATTTTTAAAATTATTTTTTGTATTTAACATATTTCAAATGATTTTTATGTAATGATTAATGTTTGGTAGGGACCTGTCTTAAATGGTACAGTTAACAAAGACGAATGCACTAATACTACTAACCATACTTAAAAGAACACATTCTAAAATTCATGATGGGGAATTTAATAACATATAAAAAAATGGTTTGAATTTTGCATGAGAATAAATGTCTTAAATGTTGCCCATTTTCAGCTTCGCATACATTGTATCCCGAATATAAGAAACCCGAATATAACAAAACCGGCTATAAAAGGGATTTTATATGGTCCCAAATTAGAGCCCGAGTTAGCGTACAGTGTAACACGGATATAAGTCCAGCCCGGATGTTAGAGAGCTCTAGGGATCGGAGCAGAAGTCTCTTATATCCGAGGTACACTGTATGTGTGCTCTTCTAGAAACATTATACATGACAGACTGCAGAATCTCTGAATTGCAATTTAACACCTTTACTTTGTTCCAATTCTTGCAGGGACTTTTTGGACACCCTAAAACCCTGCAAGAATAGAAGGAAATAAGGGAGTTAAATCGCAATCCAGAGATTCTGCAATCTGTTATGAATTTTAGAAGAGTACAAATATGCGAAACTGAAAATGGTCAACATTTAAAAGACATTTTTCATGAATATTGTTTGAATTTTGCATTTTTATTACATTTCCCAATACCTTAGTCAAATTGTGTTAAAATTACAGAAGATATCAAAAATAAAAGAATTTATTAAAATTCCAAAACTCTTCAGTAAATTTTTGGACAGTCCGTATGTAACTCCGCTCAGTCAAATGATATTTTGTGAGTAAAAACTGCCAGACGAAATTATTTTAATGGTTTGGGAGGAAACAAATAATTTATTTCTCCTTATTCTTTCTATCCGGTTTGGTAAGTTTTCTTAATAGATATTTATACTTTCGATATAGTAAATGTGCTTTTCTGTACTTTTATTGATTCAAAAAACCAGTGGTAATTACAGATCTTAATTGGGACTGACTACCAGTTCCTCAACGATTTAATTTTAAAAAATGATGGGAATAGAGAAAGAATAATGCTAACTGAGCGAGTATAAATATTTTAGGCGGCGACATTGGAAACAAAATAAACACTACGTGGCTTTTGTTAGTTATGTAGTGCCTTAGAACCCTTCTGTACTTATAAAAATGCAGGAAACAGTGTGAACCAGGTTTATTTCTATTCGGTAAATAGACCTCACTAAGAGTTGTTTTTTTTTTTTTTGCAAACCACACTTTCTCGTGCCAGTTTTGTGAAATTTACGACGCACTGCTAAAAATCGCAGTAAATATAAAGGGTTGGGAGGTCGCCTTTGCAACATTTATATTTATTTTCATTTCAAAAGGAGTAACGAGTACAACTTTTGTTTCGTAAACATGCGCTGCAAAGAATATCTTATTGATGCGTACGTATGCCAAGATGAGGGGTGGGGCGCAGAGAACTAAAAATATATCTAACCAATCAAAATCTATTTTCTTTGAAAAACTAGTTATGCTGGGGGAGACTTGTTTAAGAAAAGTAATTTTCCAAGATAAGATCCAGATAAACCAATTGAATAGAGACCGTCTGAATGCTAGGTTTCGAGCAACATATTAGTGGTCGAATTACGACCCCTAACAAAGACTTGGCATCAGTCGAAAAGTGAAGTGAAAAGATTTAAGGAAATGTGAAGGGGGGTTCACTGGGGGGGAACAGCAACCAGATTGGGAATTGAAGTTGAACGTTTGAAACAAGTATTTGATTTTATCAAGAGTTTCTGAAGAGTTAGGCCAGTGTGCATCTCCGGACGAGTTGAGTCCCTTGGGCGATTTTTACTGAGAGATAGTGTCAATAAGAAATGCGTTTTGATCTCGTCAGGCGAAAGGCCTATTCTGCAAGTCTATCATTCAAACCTGCAAGTCAGTCATTCAAACATGGAAATACCACTTGTATCATTAAAAAAACTTATTTATTAATAATCTGTGCTTGCAATCATCTCTTGTTTCGTAGGGAAAATACCTTTGTTGCAGCGCTGAGTGGATTTGACAACAACTTTGGCTCGACACAAGTTAGATGATGGCGGTCTGTGCAGCGGGCACAGTTCATGTTCATATATAGGCTATGTATAGATTTAGTCCTTTTCCCTGTTTTTCATTTAAGATCGCCGAAAATGGGACAAAGACAAGTACCTCCCACAGATTACGCGACAAAAGATCTTTAATTTCTTCCTTTGAAGATTGTAACGCTGGGCATGGGGCAGCCAAACCAGCTGCAAACATTGCCCTGTTATTGAAACCAACCGAGAGCTCTTTTTAGTATCCTCGTTATTCCCTTAAATTCAATTAATGATTTCAATTATGATGTAGATAATCAAAAAATATTTTAACTTTAGTTAGTTTAAAGGATAATGATACTATGATTGTCTTCAAGCTGAAAAAAATATGAAGTCCAAAAGTTAAACTACCACTGAGAATTTTTGCATTTCATAAACTTAACTTGATTATTAACCATAGTGCTTGAAAAAGTGTGTTTATGACAACTCTCAAAATCCTCCACTCTCTGAGAGAGATGGCGGCATACTGAATGCAAGCAATGAACTAATACGTACAAGAGGTGTTTGAATTAATTTCCACTTTATACCGTTATATTTACGACTAAAAGAATTAGTTAAACTATGTCATAAAGGGTTAAGTTAAAGCGACGTACATTGGCATACAACAGCATCGCAAAAAGCTACCTGGCATGGCACAAGCCGGCCTTCTAATAAACCATCTACGCCGGCCTGGCATAATAGGAAAATTTCTTAAAAAGCAACATAACAAAATAGTTTCTATAATATGACATGGGAAAAAGACTTCCGACGCAGCATAGAAAATGGGCGTCAGAAGAAGCACCGAGAGTTGAAAACAAATATAAAAATAATTTCTTTTCAGAAATAATTACTATTGAACATAAGAAATAAATTCACTTGAATTATATAAATATACCGGTTGTAATTCATAATTATAACCTTTCATCTTACTGCCATGTGAGAAATTCGAAAAAAAATTCAACACATTTCTAGTTTTCTCTTTACTAAAAATATTAGATAAAAATAAAACAAATAAACAATCAGTAGAAACTTGAGAATAGATAATTGACGAAAGAAAACAAAAACATGTGAATATTGACTGCTGCATGTCGGACAGATGTTGGTTCGCACGCACTGTAGCGAAATTTTACGTGACGCAGGATAATATAATTTAAAATGGCGAATTTTAAGTAAAATATTTATCGAGCACTGCTCCAAAAATTGACACTTTAGGAAATCGATAAACCAGCCGTTCTCTAGTCATTCTAAAAGTTGCGCAATACAACTAAAATTTTTACAATTCTAGGAACAGATAGATAGGAAAACAGAAAATAGAAATACAAACACTATAAAACCTCTTCCAATCGCTTCGCACCTAACTTTATTCGACCGCCATTTTTAATTTATGATTTTATTCGATTATATTCTATCATGGCGGAAAAAAAAGAACGATGTATGATAGCGAAGATGTTATGAAAATGCATAGAAATCAGCTGGATTAAATTACCATTTTTTCTCTTTGGAACCAATTTGACCAGGTCTGCATTTGAATCTGGATCAGTGAGGCTAGGGATATTAAAATCAAATAAAGTTTATGGCTGCTACTTCTATCTGCATACGTTAACTTCCATCCTAACTTAGCTATAGTGCCTTAGGACTAATGTGATTTTCACGTCTGTCCCAGAAACAACAGAATCTGGGCCATTCTTGTAATGAACTTTTCCATATTATGCCAGGCCGGCTAGTTCACTGCAGTAGGAGTTTTACGAGCTACTTAGTTTAAAAACATTTTCGTCACATTTTATATTATACCGACACAATTTTGTTTTTGTCAGATTCAACTCACTTTTTTTTCGGATTTGGATTTTCTGTACATTCAAAGTTAACAATAAACATAAACTCCCTCATGGGAAGATGGATCAGTACTTACATTCACCGGAATTTTTTTTTTCAAAACGCACTTTTGTAATACTTCCATTATTTCATATTGAAATTTAGTTTTCTATAGCATACTATATTTTATAACGCAGTAAACGCCAACAGTTGGCGTGTGCCCTCTGTAGAGAAGCGTTGGCATTCGAACACGAAACCGGATCGATACGAAAAATAAGTTACATGGAAATTTAGGCGCTATTATTGCGCTATTTATGGTTCAAGCGGCAGTATAAAAAGACGTTTCAGGTCATTATTTTCTGCGAGACTTATTGTTTTCATAGGCGCATATTACTTAATGTCGAATACATATCTGACGAAGAAATTTTTCTGAAAATATTATAGAATACGGATATTCCATCAGACCAGCTGACGCAAGTAATCACAACGCAAATATAAATAAAACGTGTGTATTAAATCTATAATAGTATACACATGTATTTGTAGTTGTAGTAATAAAACTATTCTTCATCTGCATCAGCTTGTGTGTCTCCGTTACACCTCTGCATTGTACTGCCTTCTGCATATTACATTTAATTATATACTAGACAATGCTTCAAGCAAACTACACTAACCGCTTGTTTTTTTCCACGATAGTAATTGATTATCTCGTGCACGTGAGGTTGCTGTCAGTTGGGAAGAGGACGAAAATGGAATTATGAAGGCAGCAAGGATGAAGAAATAGACGGCTGGTTGGAGAAGAAATAGAACGCTGATTGTTAAGAATTCCGAATCCGACACTTTTTCTGTTCTTTTCTCTATTTTGAAAGCAAGAGAACGTTTCGTCTAGCACTAAAACGAATTGTACGTCGACGAATTAACTTAAATAGGATTAATTCCCGAAGAAAAACCATAGACAATCTTTCAATAACTCAACTAGTCTATTATAAAGAAAGAAGTTGTCTGTGTGTATGTTTTTTTATGTACGTCTAAAGTCCAAAACTACTACAAAGACACACAAAGTTTAATTTTTTTGATGGTTGTTGCACACATATATCCAAAATAAAACAAAATTATCTATTCTGTTTGTAAACTGGACGGGGTTTCTTCAGGAGAGGGGATTTAGACATGTCTAATGTGATCTGTTATATAAATAAACCGTGAAAGTCGGATGGGGAAGATGAAGTTGAAAAAAAAACGGGGAAGGAAGAAACGAGAGACGATAAAGACGGACCTAGAGAGAGAGAGAGAGAGAGAGAGAGAGAGAGAGAGAGAGAGAGAGAGAGAGAGAGAGAGGCCTTAAAATAAAGATGTTACACTTTTTGACCACTTGTATTGTTTATTTCATCGGGCAACGCCGGGTAACCCTTGCTATAAGGGGGATAATATTGTAATTCTTAAGTTTTTTTAACTGAACATGCACCTGGTATATATTAGGAGTGAGGCAGTTGTTTAAACCGTCGTAATTATATGTATATTGTTTAAACATATTCCCATGATTACGTTATAACATTTTCTCTTAGATTATTAAAGTATCAGTCATTTTTCTGCAATATTTGCAAACGAAAACAATCAGGGTAATGATAATGTTCATTCCCACACATCACTTTTTTATAAATGATCACTTGGGGGAATTTGGTTCGCAAATCTTGTCCCATCCTTCATTTTTTCTTCGCATAGCTTTCGCAGATTATCACTTATTTCGAAGCATTCGGAGTTAGTTGTCTGATTGAATCTATTAATAGAAAGCAAAGGCCGTTATTCTTATGAATAAAGAAATTCCCAAAACATTTTTTCTATTTCTTAGATTTTTATTCCGCAAAAAACGTTTGCACTGACCTATTACACTGACATTTCCCATCTTCAAGCACACCTGTGGTTTCCAGGAAACAATACTTAATATTTTTGTTTACGATGTTCTTGGCCTTCGGGCCGGGATCAAAGTGTAGTATCTGTTCTGCAGATACTGCAAGCAAAGACCATATGTGGGGGCGACCCCACATATAAGACCTTGGTCAATGTAGGGGCAACCCTTCATACCAATTGTCACTATCCAGCTCCCCTACTCCCCGGGGAGTTGGTCCCCATTTCCCCCTCACTCCTCACTTTAAAAATCGGCCTTGTGCCTAATTTGCTCGGTGGGGGAGCAAATAAATACCATCTGTTCTGCAGATACTGCAGCAAAGACCATATGTGGGGGCGACCCCACATATAAGACCTTGGTTAATGTAGGGGCAACCCTTCATACCAATTGTCACTATCCAGCTCCCTTACTCCCCGGGGAGTTGGTCCCCATTTCCCCTTCACTCCTCACATTAAAAATCGGCCTTGTGCCTAATTTGCTCGGTGGGGGAGCAAATAAATACAATCTGTTCTGCAGATGCTGCACTTAAGATAATTTGCACCAGCAAATGGAGGAGAAACCCTCTATACTGGGACAATTATTATTTTTGGTAACCAGAGTGCCCCCTTTTTGCCTACTTTTAGGGGAGCTGGTTTTTACCCCACATTAAAAACGGCCTTGTGCCTAATTTACTTTGGTGGGGAAGCAAATAAATACATTAATATTTTTGTTTAAGCAAATTCTGGTTCACTGCTAGAGAACTAATTATAATTGCTCAAGCCTTGAACTATTGCTTAAGCTATAAATCACATCAAATAAACTTAAAGCAGTTTTCGTATTTTATGAAAGTCAAGCACACATCCAGACCGTACGATGTTATTTTGTCCACTTCGAAAGAACAAGACATAATAGTCGTCAGCAGAGGTGAAACTGCATATGCGGACAGTTTTATGACAATATGACATACTACCCTACCCTCCCATTAATTGAGCATTGTAAGATATTACAGTAAGGCATTAATATAATTGTTTCGATAATAGAGTTTCGGCTTCAGATATCAGATTTTCATTATAAATAGACAACTACTAAGTTTAGTTGATGTCGACATTGAAGAATGTAAGTGATGAATTTGTTAATAGTATGCAGGTTTCACGCAACGTAGAATAGTTCTACATCTAGTATGAATAACCGACATGACAAAAATATATCGTTGTCGGATGACTGAAATATCGATCCATCTTTTTAAATCTGGAGATATCACGGATTACACAAAAGAATCCAAACAAACTTTGTTATAAAAATAAAAAGAATAAAACGGAATTATAAATATCAATGCTTTCAGAAATACGAATTCAAAGTCGAGCGATGCTGATCGGTTATCGATCTTGCGGATAAAAGACAATGCGATTAGTTTGATACCCTTGGGGATCGAAATGAAAATAACATCGAATGACAAAAGAGGTTAATGGGATGCCTTTTGTAATCGAGTCTAGTTAAATAAAGAATGAGACAACACGTGATGCATTAGGTCACAATAATTATTCTTGCAATTTGTCACTCTCTATATAATATTGAACAGTTATAACGAGGACTATATAATGTTGGCTAATTTAAATGGAAGACCAATAGAAAAAAAATCGGAAATCGAATCAGTGCGCAGAAAGATGCCTCTATCCTGGAGATGAAAGTGTCCCGTTAGGCTTCCGGTTGAACAAATTTCGACTATTAGTTAATGTCAGTATTCGCCATTGTTATATATTGTCTATCTCAGAAAAATGTACGAAAATCTTCTCATAAGGATATTTACTGAACGTCAACGTGATTCAAGGTGGAAGTATTGAAGCGACTCTTCATGCGAATTGCAAAACTCTACTAAGATAAGTTTGTAAACTATTTTAAAGATAGGGAATAGCAAAATATATCGATTTTATATTGCTTACAAAATTGGCTATAAGTTATCAGAAGTAATTGAACTGTATTGGTCTGATAATTAAGAGAAAAATGGAAACAGTTAATATGTATCTATTGTGGAAAGATCTTTCCAAGAAGTTGTACACCATCAAGGGAGGATAACCCTGCTTAAAGTATCTAGTTACCGAGAGGCAGCAGAGTGCTTTTACGTTTTGCTTGTTGAAGATATGAAAGTTTAATATCTACCTAGAAAGACAGAAAAGTTGTAGGAATGGTAGTAGTAGTAGTAGTAGTAGTAGTAGCTAACAATCGCAGAATAAATGTTTCGATTGGATGAAATATTCAGTTTAGACGTTTCCTATAACGAGATTTAACCAGTCTCTTTTGCAATCGAGAATCGGTTCCCAGAACCGAATAAGTTGCATTGGCGCTCTTTACGTAACGAAACAACGGGAAATTGATGTTCTGTAATAAATCCTCATTAATGTGAACAAACTACTGACTTCTTATTGACACCAAAATGAAACGACTTTAGGCCCTGACTATTAACATCGACACGTGGATCAGTTTCCTCAGAAGGCGATGTCTCTGCACACTCAAATATTCTTTAATGCCTCCATTTACTAATTGAACGAGGATGTGACAAAGTTTATCAAATGTTATTTAATATACATTTTGGCCAAATATTTTATTTTTACAAGGTGTAAGTGTGACGTTCTTGAACAGAACGTAGGGAAAAATACTCCGTATAGTCAAATAGTATTCGTGTGACTAAGCTCATTAGGGTTTATCCTCGGTACATAAAATAGATATCAATGCTTATCACTGGTAGAGTGGTTGGTTGTTTTTGTTTTACGACATATCGACCCTTTTCATGTTATTTAATGCAGAATCAAGTGATTTTGAAGAAAACATTTTTATTAGAATATATATTTATTTTGTTTTGCTTTTCAAATCAATTTCTATTTAACCCATAGTTGGGGCCCTAAAAGGTACTACTACTCAAGGTAAGAGTGGACCTGGGAGCAATGCCAATTAAAGAGTGGCTCACCATCGGATATAGTTTAAGGTCATATCTAGGACCTGACTGGTAGAGAAACGAGATAAAAATTTATGGATGATTACCGTAAATATATATCAAAAGACTTGACCTTTTCAAAAGACTGCACTAGTAATGGATTAACACAACCACGTTGACACACCAGATCACCGAAGTTAAGCAAATATCAACCTGACTAATACAACATGAGTGACCATTTGGGAATAGCAGGCGCTCTATGTTCACTCCACTTATCTCGGCATTACTTGCAGTCGTCCTGAATTTTAAATGCCACTGGAATAAAACAGTATCGATTCAGATATTTTCAAAAACAAACTGGAATCTTAGGAATATAATAGCATATATAGATAAGCAAGGTGTTAGAGACTAGTTAATGAGACGATCTTTCCATTGAGATCGAAAGATTATAATGGTTGCCAACTCCAAGGTTGTGTGCTGATACTCTGGTGCAATCAGGTGGCCACTGGCGAACCATGAGTGTGGCAAGAGGACTCTACGCCAGCCCGCAAAGTCCAAAGAGATTCAGGCTTAGCTTCAGAAAGAGTGTTAGGGTTAGGGTTAGGTGTATTACGACTTTGTACACTTCTCTCACCATCCCCCCTCCCCCGACTTAAACCCGCTGGAGTACTTCCTTAGATCATACGTCGAGAACATCACTAACATTCTACAACATCAAAGCCAACCTTTTTTTTTTTTTTTTTTTTTTTTTTTTTACACTGTGGTCACCACTTATCAAGGCTTTTTTAGCAGCTCCTGCACAGATATGGCAACAGTATTCCATCCTTGGACGTACTTGGCTTTTATATAGATAGAGAATTGCATCTTCTGGAGTGGTAGAAGGATCCCACCATCTTTCCAGCGACCTTGGCAACAGACTTGATGTACGTGTTCCATTTCAGATCAGGAGTAAAGGTCAAACCCAGAAGCTTATCAAAACACGGGGCCTCTCCGAGATGAGAGCCATCCATCCCAATTGATGCCAGATGGGGATCAGAGCGTTGATGATGTAAGGATAGGAGTTTGGTTTTAGACGCATTAAAAGGTAACCAGCCACGTCTTCCCCCACTGAACCACGCGCTCGAGATCAGAGGAGAGAGAATCAGAGAGAACTTTGTCATTTATAGCCTTTGATGTGTTGCCGTAGATGGTCGTGTCATCAGCATAGATGTCAACGAATGATTTAAGTATGTGTTTAGGGAGGTCATTGATGTAGATCAGGAAGAAATTTGGGCTCAGGATGGACCCTTGAGGGACTCCAGCATTATTACTGCAGGCCTCTGATTTTTGTCCATCGACCACTACTCTTATGAGCCTATTGGAGAGAAATGATTTAATGATTGAGAAAACATTTCCAGTTATACCGTAGCTGGAAATCTTGTGAAGTAGACCCTTATGCCATACCTTGTCGAAGGCTTTTGATATATCAAGAGCAATTGCCCTAGAAAGGAAGCCTTTGTCAAGAGATTCACTAATCCTGTGAGATATAACCGTCAGCACATCTGTGGTAGATCTTGTAGAGCGGAAAACATATTTTGTGTTAATAGGAAGGTTGTTTCTGCTGAGGTGGTTGACTATTTCTCTATTTAATATGGATTCCAGCAAGTTACTCATAACACACAGGAGACATATTGGTCTATACTGAGAGGGAGATGATTTATCACCTGAATTCTTAAATACTGGACAAACTGATGAGGTCTTCCAGGGAGTCGGAAAGCACTTCTCCTTAAGGCAGCGCTTAAACAGTTTCCTAAGTATGGGAGCAAGTTCTGGTTGAATCTTTTTTAACACTATAATTGGGATGCCGTCAGGGCCAGTTGCTTTACTGGAATCAAGGTTATTGATTAGCTTGGCGACCTCATGCACGGATATTTGTATGTTACATAGCGTGTTCTGTGTTATAGGAGGAAATATGAGGAGTTGATGGCCTTCGTCGCATAGGGTAGAATTAGCTGCAAAGTTCTTTTCAAATAGTTTGGCCTTGTCTGATGCTGACGAGATGACCTCTGGTCCATTGATAATGGTTGGGATAGAACGCACACTTCTGTTCAGGATCCTATTTGTTATTTGCCAAAATTAGTGGGAACTAAGCTGCTGATCAGCTACCTTGGATTTAACAGACTGGGCATATAGCGTTCTTGCATTTTTTATTACTCTTTTACAGTGGTTGCTGGCAGTCCTGAAAGCAGCTTTAGTTTCAGTGCATCTATTACGTTGGTAGCTATGGAAAAAGTGATTTCTGTGCGCGATAGCAGCAGCACATTCCGGGGAGAACCATGGCTGGCTGTTAGGTTTTTGTTGGAATTTTTTAGATGGTATGAATTGGTCTATGCCTAAAATTAACCATTCGGTCAGTATTTGAGTATTCATCAAGCTCCCGCAGGCGCTTGTAGAAAAGGCATGCTCCCAGTTCCGTACCAGTATCGAGACGGTGATTGAGACTGCAGATCACTACATTGAATAGCTCTCAGCTCTACTACACAATCAAGTAACCTGAATTAATTTTTTTCAATTAAAGCTTTAAAATAAAGCTGTTGTGTTTTCTTTTCTTTAGGGCAACACTTTCACCGTTCCACCCTGTAGAATTTGATGTCGCCAATAATATTGAGTTCAACAGAGCTGAGAGGATAATGAAATACCAAGTAACTCCAATTCTCTCCAAACTCTACAAAAAATGTCTTAATTAATCTTGCTTTCCGGGCTGTTGGTAAACTGCTTCTGTGGTACCAGTAATCAAGAATTCTGGCGAAAGGAGTGAACCATCAAATTATCGCCCCATTAGCCTCTTCCCGCTTATCGCCAAAATATTTGAGACCATAATTAACCATGCTCTAGTCCATCATCTTACAGATGCTGAACTTCTGACTAACAAACAATATGAATTTAGACAAGCTCGTTCCACAGCAGACATCCTCACTAATCTCTGAACGTATATACCATTATCTGGACAAAGTGGGGGAGGGCAGAGCGGTAGCTCTAGATAATATCTAAGGCTTTTGACAGGGTATTGCATGAGGGTCTCTTAAGGAAAATTAGATCATACGGTATCACTGGTAGAATACTTAACATAATTAAATCCTTCTTATATGAGAGAAAAATCAAGGTTGTCCTCGACGGTCGTACATCTAAACAATATGATATAAATGCGGGAGTGCCTCAGGGGTATATACTTGGACCTCTATTGTTCCTAATATTCATTAATGACCTCCCCGACAAAATTGCCTCGGAGATGGGTATATATGCTGATGACACCACACTCTATAACAGGCATGACAGGAAAACAAATGAACACATATCTAAAGAAATGGCAAAAACACTAGAGGATGACCTTCAATCTGTAGTGGAATGGGGACAAAAATGGATGGTCACATTCAATGCTGCCAAGACTAAACTGGTTTCCTTCAATAATTACAAGAAACCTTCTCTGCCACCAATAGCAATGACCAGTGATTCTTTATCTGAGAGAACATCTTTTAACCTGCTTGGCCTAACGTTCACAGGAAACATGAGTTGGAATAATTATATTGAAAACATTGCCAGTGCCACTGCGAAAAAGGTAGGCCCTCTCTACCGTGCTAGAAAACTACTGACACCTGAAAGTATCCTGTACCTCTATAAGGTCGCCATTCGCCCATGTATGGAGTATTGTTGTCACATTTGGGCTGGTGCATCTGCTGCTAGTCTCTCGCTACTAGACAAGGTTCAAAAGAGAATCGCCAATCTGATAGACCTTGAACTGGCATCTAAGCTTCAGCCTCTGTCCCATCGACGAAATGTTGCATCCCCCTGCTTGTTCTACAAGTATTTTAATGGTGAATGCTCTGGCGAACTGCAAAAACTTGTGCTCCACGACATAGACACCCTCGACAAACCCGACAGGCAGCTAAATCCCACCCCCACACAGTAGAGGTCCCTAGATGTAAAAGATCTTTCTACTCCAGTAGTTTCTTCCCCCGAAGCGTTAGACTCTGGAATTCCATTCCAGGTCCCTGCTTCCCCAACTGTACTGACATGCAGAAGTTCAAGTGTAACGTGAACCGACATCTTGCTGCCCAAATCCCAACATAGTACCCAGTAGTTGCTGCCCCTGGTAGTGGCCCCCTACACCAAAGTGGCAATGTGCCTTGTTTGGGGTAAAAATGTAAAAAACAAAAAACAAAAAAAAAAAAACGATCCTATGTACGTCATAAGAAACTGGAATTTTAGGAAGAACTTTATCATTCTAGTAATTATAGGAGGGGTCTTGAAACAGAATTAAAAAAAAAAAACTACCTGACAAATATACTTTTTAAACCAAGTGCAAAAGAGATACAAACAAGTGAAGCATTCATGGACCCTACGAGGCATAAAAAATGAACAAGTAAAGCATTTGCTATCCCCTGCATTTAACTCCCAAAGTCTCCAGGGGTCGTCAAATCATGGTGAAAATGAACAAAGGCCTTAACATATAAATATGAGTTATTCACCATGCAAAAAAACGAAATGATTAAGTCCATCATTTGTTCCCCCCCCATCATTTAGCCCCAAAAGTTCCCAAGGCTTAACATATTTAAATTTGAGTTCAATACAATGCAAAACTGCTAAATAGACATACACAGAAAATTTTGAACAAATGTGGTAAAATAGTCCCCAAATGTTAGCCTTAAAAGATCCCCTGGGCACCCCCAAGAGTTATTGCGAAGTATAGGCAAACAAAATTATATAAAAATCAGTTAGCTACAACTTTTCAGCAAGTTTTATAAAAACTCCAAGGCATCAATGTTTTTTAATAAGCACAAAAGTGTCAAGTTTAGCCATTTTAACCCGAAAGGCAACCCTAGGGGGGTCAACCGGAGTTTCCCCTGGAAAATCCGTTCTGTTAATTTTTACTCATATCATGTTTAATATTTGTGCAAGAGTTCCAAAATATTCCAGGCGTAGTTGTTAAGAAAAGTACAGAGCGACGAACGGATGAACCAACGAGCAGACAAGGGTGATTTCACAGGTCCCCCTCCTTTTGTCAGGGGACCAACAATAGCACTTAATAGTTTGGTAAGAATCTAAAAAACGACTTCGTTTTTGTATGTATCAGATAGCAGTGGCATACCTGATATCCTGTACAACGCTATCCCCATCTAGAACAAGATATTTTTTAATTAGTTCAGGTAAAATTACATGCTCTTCTTCAAACCCACCATTCTTTACGAAATTCTTAGAAATTCAGTTTCGAAGTTGAACACAACATGATATAGAAATTGATTAAAATAATGTTATTTTTGACATTGATATTTTTTTCACCTGGGGACAATTTTTATGAGAAAATTTAAGTTTTAATTTAAAAAACACATTTCCAGAAAACTTATATGATTTCTTCATACAAAAACGCTTTAGTTCTGTACATGTTATTTGCTGACGCTTTATAAAATAAGACGCTGCACAGTGCCCGTGGGTGATCGTTCATCGCTTCAAAAAAATGCAAACAAAATAAAAACTTAGTAAATACTCGAAAATTCTAAACGGTTTTGATGAATATTTGGAATTCTAAATTACGGATTAACAGTCTAATGGTGTCATGTAATGAAGAAATGCGTTATGACGTCATCCATTTATTAGCAACTCGCCAGACGTCCGGCGTTGCCCGGTTGTAAAATATGCTTAAACAGGATAGTTTAACTTATGCATATTGCGTATGTATTTTTATAGAATCAATAATCTATTGATTACGGAAAACAATTTTCCCGGTTGACTAATTCGCAAAAATAAATAAAATAAATAATACTATAAAAAATAATAATGTTGTTTAAATTCCGTCTTTGTTTACAATATCACGTCAGCTGATATTTGGGCTTGACGATGAAGGCGCTGAAAACGTCACTTCCAGTTTAGTTTTAAAATATGCAAACGAAGAAATGATTTGCGGCGATTTACATGATCCCTCTTATCGTAAATTGAACTCATTAACAAAAAATATAATAATATAAAATGGCGACGTACATCCGGGCTTAAACAGGGGATAATTCGATCTGTAGTCGAATTCTATACAACTGAGCTATATCTCCAGATGACAATGATTCTTTTTTTTTTTTTTTTGAAAAGTAAATTTATTTGCTGAGATTTTATTATTTCCCTTGGCCGGTGAAACCTAAAGTATTCCTCTGTAAAAATTCTTTTAACGATTACCAAATCTAAAATGTGTATATACTTCCACTCTTTAAAAAGTCACTTTGTAATGTGTGTGGGGGGAGTTTCTTTCCTTATATGTTCTGAAACAACTAAGCCTATCTTTTGAAAATTGCACACAAAGAGAATTTATATATCTGGTAGTGTTCTTTGATTCTGTTTTGTAGAGAATTCATATGATAAGAATCGAAAATTGAAAAATCCGATCTTAAGTAATAGTCTTTGTAATGGATGAAAAAGAATAATTTTTACAAGGGAATATTTTATGTTACACCGTCCAAAGGAAACAATAATATCTCAGAAAATCCTTTCATCTTAGAAAAAAAAATTTAGTATGTGGGAATATAGCTCAATGTTATAGTATTCGACTACAGATTGAATGATCCCTCTTCAAGCCCGGATATACTTCATCATTTTATTGGTAACTTTCTTTCTTGTTAAGGAGTCCAACTTACGAAAAAAGAAGAGGTACCATTAAAAATCGCCGCAAATCATTTCTTCTCTTGCATATTTTAAAACTAAACATTATTCAGCGCCCAGCTATTATACATCATTATTACTTTTAAACTTCTTTCACAAGAAAAGATAGACAATTACGGTCTACATACTTTTGTTTAGATCTTTTCTAGTTTCTAACACGTTTTTCTTTATTTCTGGATAGGAAATAGTTAATGTAACTGCCATAATCTCTTTTTACCAAAGTACTCTTCATCTTGTTTAATGGAAGTTCTGTTTGAGCAATACCACTGGGGAGCCAGGATTTATATTATACTGTTCTCTCTTCCGAGTCTGCTCTTCACTCCTGGCCTAAAATAGAAGAATTGCATCAAATCTGTTGTGAAGTTCACCAGAACAATGGTCGCATCATTTTACTGCTTCATAAGTCATCTCACTCTTGACGCCATCTTCTACATTTACAATAGCCAGACAAGTTTTAAAATGAAGTACTTTGACCATATCTGCACGGTGGCTACTCGGAGCTTCCTATCATGCCGTGACAAAGTTTAAAACTCGATTCGAAACCTAGTAAATGATGTCCTTTTTTCTTTCCTGCAGCCTGTGTCCCACGGAAAAGACCTTGCGAATGTGTCTTTGCTATCATTATTTTCATGGCACGTCTGAGCTTCAATTAATGGCGCCTCCAACAAACCTTTACAAAAAACTCCTTTATCCACAACGATTATCAACAATTTTCCCCCTCTTTATCTGTGACTACACAAATTCAATTAATTGTTTTTCTCTAGAACTGTCCATCTGTGGATCTGTTCCGCTACCCTGCATTCCAGCTGACTACAATATGGCTGTCTTACATTCCAATGTAAACAAATTCGTGTTGAGTCGTCCCTCTAATTTATTGCTACACTATTTGAGTCCCTAACTTTTATTACGCCTTTGTCCTGGTGATCACCGTACACTCATATACCCTTATGTGGAAAAAACAATTTCGCTGTCTAACTTCTCGGGGAAGAAAATGCCTTCCATTTTCAGGAGTCTGAGACAACACGGCGGTAGCTGCGACGAAAAACGTCCGTCATTCTTTTGTTTGGGCAAACAGACAATGTTTATTCATCCTGTAAGGAACTGGATGTAAGATTGTAACAGAGCGCATAAGGATGCGTGTGAAAATATCAGCAGCAGCCAAAAATAGCTGGCTAGCGAAAATATAAGCGGCAGAAGCCGTTAAAACTGCTATGCAAATTAACAAGTGTGCGTGACCTTGCGTCACAAAAGAGAAAATACACTCTGTAGTCGAGGAGAGAGACGAAGTGCTACTGAGCTAAATAGAAGTGTGACAACGAAGGCGAGAAAGCGCTGACCAGGCCAAGTCGGTGCTTGTTGGCGAGGAGGCAGACTGTTAAAAAGCACATGGGTGTGCGAAAAGATTCAAAATCTAATGAAATACGTTGTTTTGAAAGAACCAAAAAAAAACAACAAAAAAAACAAAAACATTGTATTTAAACTTGAAAAAAAAAACGCCGAGTCGGATTTTCATTTGTTTGTTTCTGCGACGGTACTGTACGTTACAAGATATTATTCGCCCGTTTTTTTTTAAACTGTTTTTGAGAGCATCTATATCTATTTATTATATGTGGTAACACCGTATAGACACGCACCGAAACGGAGATTACTTGGCGAGCATAACACGTACCGTTACCCATACGTTTAAAAACATGAACACATTAAATAGACACATAACACACATTAAAAATAAATGTTCGTTATATAGACTAGCTATATGACACTAGTAAATATATGTTGCAAGATTCTTTAAAAAAATTAAAAATACAGCTTCTCTCTACAAAAGGTTAGACGTAAAACTTCAATTAGTAATTATAATTCAGAATTTATGAAAATGGATGTTCAGATCTCATGAAGCAACTTCAAATAAATAGACAATCAATAATAAACCAAAGGGAGACAGTCAAATCATTTTATGATAAAGCAAGCATGAAAGTGACCGATGACCAACATTCCATCCCCAATTTTAAGCAGTCTAATAAAAACGTAAACCCTTCATAAGACCAGTAGGAAAGAAAAGAGTTACAAAGCTGGCCGCCCAAATAGTCAGTCCTTAAAATAAGGTGTACATATTAGGATATTGTATCAAAATAGAGGAAGTCTTTAATGACACGTAGTGGGTGAACTGAAAATATTTCTCATATCAAAAGAGAACGGTGCGCTTTTGAAGATCCACTCATTAGCATATCGGTAAATGATTAGGTGCATTGTATTTTTGAGAGGAAAAATACTTCTTTGGAAAACATGATTAAATCTCAACCATTTTGCGCTGTCATTTATAACGATTGCTATTAACGATCCCACAAAACTACAGTAAAATTGAATAAAACACTACAATAAAGAAAAGGTAGAAAAAGGAACTGCAACTGCGCTTTATCTACGCTACAAGACTTCAGCTGTTTATGTAGTAAGTCACTGTCCGGACCGATATACTGGGATCAAGGTGTTCGTCCTAGGTACTACCTTTAAGAACATCTTAAAATATCTATTTACTATTACTTATATGCATAAATATATAATCAAAGTAATTATACAGTTTAAAATATCTAATTTAATGATATTGTATGCTATATTATTAAAGAGATAAAAAAGTTGTTAGGTTTCGAAATTAATGAGAAGGAAATCAAGATGAAGTAATGTTCTCAAAAAATGTTTCTGACAATTCGGCTCAGAGATATTTTTCTGACAAATTCTATTCGAATTTGCAAAGTATTTTTCCGTGCAAATAATTATTTCCTTTCGGTTTCTATCAGCAAAAGAATAGCGTCTACACAGAAAAGATGTAAAATGATTCATAGTGCCCATGGGCACTGGCGGCTTTTTTTAGGGGGGGTATCGCAATAATTGATTTTTAAATAATGAAATTTAAAAAAAAAAATTATAAAAGAAAACTATCTCAACATGAAAAAAAGATTAACGTTTCTTAAGAATAAAATACACCGATTTCATCACAAAGCCGTAACACACCTGATCACACGGTGAAATAAAACCAACGATAAAAACGTCAGTTTAATAGTTTAAAATTATTTGTAAAGAAATAAATTAGCACGGAAATTATTTGTTTCTATCAAACGAATAAATTCGATTCTTTTTAAAAATCTAAACCAATTATACTACGTTGTCTTTATATGCATAGAATGCGGTAGAGAGAGAAAACGAATATAACTATTTCCATACCTAATTTTAATAAGTAGATTTAAATAGATTAAACAAAACCCTACTTAATGTCATTCATCTGTACTCGTATTTACCCGATTAATATGCAATAGGTGTGTCTGCATTAACAATAATTAATAAATTGATCTAATCAATTAAATGATAATAAAGAAACTATTTCTTGAAATATGTTCACTATTTTTCAAGGGAGGTAATTTTACTGAAAACTCATTTAAAAAAAAAATTACAATAGACTTCTATTAAACATATAATTAAGTTATACAGTTAAACGTAATACGTACAATTAGATTTATTCCTGCCAAATGGCGATTAATTTTTACCAGGTTTTTAGAAAAAATCGAAAATCTGAAACTTGAAAATCTCAATAAAACACGAAATTGTGGCAAACTTAATCAATGAATATTCTTAGATCTAAAAATATGAATAAATAAGAGTATCAGAGGAAATTATCGGCATCAGCTCTTGTTGAAGAAAAGAATAGTGGAATTTCAACGCCCAGCAGCGATAGTTGTTATTTGTGTGTAAATAAGATTCATCTACTCTATGGTGAGGCCCGTGGAAATTTCACTGCGGCATCTTTCATCTCTTCTCTTCTCTATATAAATAAAATGAACTCATTTTTTCCCGTCTGATTTTGACATTAATAGGATTAAAAATCAAGATATTTGATGCAAATATAATATGCACAAACGGCAGAACATATCTGAGGTGTGTTATAGGCTTATTACTTCTCAAATTCCGCGATAATCTTAGATTTCTATACTTTTTCTGCTGAGAAGTCACGGCCAAAATCGGTTAAGATCAATGAAAGTGGTAAAATATTTTCTCTCTAATAAATTCCTCCTCCCCCTGCCACCACTTAACACCGTTTGGGGATCGTTCACAAGGAACAGTTGAGAAGAGAACACCGGTTTGGCTTCGTAGTTCTTTCATGTGAAGTTATTTAAAATCACTAAACTAAGCTGCAGTGCTCTGTGGCGTAGTGGTTAGCGTGCTGGACAATTCACATTATATTTTCACGTTCGCGCCGACCTACCGTAGTCGTTTTTTATGTTTTTTTTCCTAAACAACTGGAATGGACTTTTCTTGGTGGCCGAACTGTTAACGTTGCAGATGGTTATTTTTTTTTTTTCACACTTTATTTTCCTACTTTTACTCATGACTCCGGGTTTGATCCTTCCTACTTACCTACCATAACATTTTTTAAAACTCCCCACCATCCCGTAAAAAGACTCGGGCAACGCCGGGTACCCCCGCTAGTATGTAATATATTGCTACTAGGAATTTTGTGAACGTTCCGCATGACTGAAGACCCTGCAATATAATTTTAGCCCTTTTGTTAAAGTATTTATCTAATTGATCAAATTGATTTCGTGTCAGAATATATCGGCTTATTATGGTTTATCACCAATATCCTTATAGGAATCTGTGACATATTTCCATTGCATAGACGAAGGCGCAAACGGAATTCCCACAATATCATAATACCGTTTTTTGGCAGAACAAATATTACCCTGGGATCAAAGTCAGAAGACCAAGAGTATATTTAGAGCAACAAAAGCGGTATTATTATTTTAATTTAAATTTTTACATTGCGTCTTCGGTGATTGGGAGATCTTATTTATTAAAATGTGGGATACAACGTGATGACATACTACGAACATAAAATTAGCGTATATCTATATACTAATTTTATGTTCGTAATGTTATCACTTCTATCCCCTTATTTAATGAATAGGATTTTTCGGTCTAACAGTTAATAATCTGAAAACCGTGACATGTACGTCCGTTTGTTAAAAATACTGTGGTATTAATATACAGATAATTTATAAGTAATTGTGAACCATATTAAGAGGTTGAGTATCTAAACTTCAAACAATTTTCTTGGACAATAAACCTATATTAGAATATGAAAATAAAGTAAGACTGTTACAGTCATAAAGTAAAGAATTATTTCCTTCCGCGAATCAATGCTCATTCTACGCGAATTGGCAAAGGCTAATCAATCAACTTAAATGAAGTATTGATTTCATTTGTCTCCTGAAGAAATAATTAAGCCACTTTAGGATAACGGTCGGTCATCAAAGAGAATTTGTCAAGTATAAAAATAAGTCATCTCTGATCTCTCCTGTCTACAACCACTGGATAGTACGCGTATTGATCTTCGCCAGAATATAACTACTGGCCGACCGGTGATGGACACGAAAACCTTAAACTCTTCCTTTTTCACTCGGACGCGATTCTATTTTCTGTTGCTGAATAAAACATTTTATGCTGTTAACAGACATTATGTTGTTTATTTCATGCTACGTTTTTGACTACTAAAAATTCACAGATGTGACATTTTATTTTCCGAAAAATCCTACACATAGTAGAAGCTAAAAAAAAAGCTAACAGATATTGGAAGCTAAAAAAAAAGCTAACAGATATTGGAAGCTAAAAAAAAAGCTAACAGATATTGGAAGCTAAAAAAAAAGCTAACAGATATTGGAAGCTAAAAAAAAAGCTAACAGATATTGGAAGCTAAAAAAAAAAGCTAACAGATATTGGAAGCTAAAAAAAAAGCTAACAGATATTGGAAGCTAAAAAAAAAGCTAACAGATATTGGAAGCTAAAAAAAAAGCTAACAGATATTGGAAGCTAAAAAAAAAGCTAACAGATATTGGAAGCTAAAAAAAAAAGCTAACAGATATTGGAAGCTAAAAAAAAAAGCTAACAGATATTGGAAGCTAAAAAAAAAGCTAACAGATATTGGAAGCTAAAAAAAAAGCTAACAGATATTGGAAGCTAAAAAAAAAAGCTAACAGATATTGGAAGCTAAAAAAAAAAGCTAACAGATATTGGAAGCTAAAAAAAAAGCTAACAGATATTGGAAGCTAAAAAAAAAGCTAACAGATATTGGAAGCTAAAAAAAAGCTAACAGATATTGGAAGCTAAAAAAAAAGCTAACAGATATTGGAAGCTAAAAAAAAAAGCTAACAGATATTGGAAGCTAAAAAAAAAGCTAACAGATATTGGAAGCTAAAAAAAGCTAACAGATATTGGAAGCTAAAAAACAGCTAACAGATATTGGAAGCTAAAAAACAGCTAACAGATATTGGAAGCTAGAAAACAGCTAACAGATATTGGAAGCTAGAAAACAGCTAACAGATATTGGAAGCTAGAAAACAGCTAACAGATATTGGAAGCTAGAAAACAGCTAACAGATATTGGAAGCTAAAAACAGCTAACAGATATTGGAAGCTAAAAACAGCTAACAGATATTGGAAGCTAAAAAACAGCTAACAGATATTGGAAGCTAGAAAACAGCTAACAGATATTGGAAGCTAGAAAACAGCTAACAGATATTGGAAGCTAGAAAACAGCTAACAGATATTGGAAGCTAGAAAACAGCTAACAGATATTGGAAGCTAGAAAACAGCTAACAGATATTGGAAGCTAGAAAACAGCTAACAGATATTGGAAGCTAGAAAACAGCTAACAGATATTGGAAGCTAGAAAACAGCTAACAGATATTGGAAGCTAGAAAACAGCTAACAGATATTGGAAGCTAGAAAACAGCTAACAGATATTGGAAGCTAGAAAACAGCTAACAGATATTGGAAGCTAGAAAACAGCTAACAGATATTGGAAGCTAAAAAACAGCTAACAGATATTGGAAGCTAAAAAACAGCTAACAGATATTGGAAGCTAAAAAACAGCTAACAGATATTGGGAGCTAGAAAACAGCTAACAGATATTGGAAGCTAGAAAACAGCTAACAGATACTGGAAGCTAAAAAACCCTAACAGATATTGGAAGCTAAAAAACAGCTAACAGATATTGGAAGCTAAAAAACCCTAACAGATATTGGAAGATAAAAAACCCTAACAGATATTGGAAGATAAAAAACCCTAACAGATATTGGAAGATAAAAAACCCTAACAGATATTGGAAGCTAAAAAACCCTAACAGATATTGGAAGCTAAAAAACCCTAACATATATTGGAAGCTAAAAAACCCTACACATAGTGGAATCTAAAATAAACCCTACACATAGTGGAAGCTAAAAAAGCCTTCAAATGTAAGGAAGCTAAATAGCCTACAGACTGTGGAAGCTAAAATGCTTACACATAGTGGAAGCTAAAATGCCTACACATAGTGGAGCTAAAAAGGTCTACAGATAGTGGAAGCTGAAAGGTCTACAGATAGTGGAAGCTGAAAAGTCTACACATAGTGGAAGCTGAAATAGCTTAGAGCATTGGAAGCTACAAAAACAAAAACTACAGATATTGGAATCGAAAGAGACAACAATTAAGAAAATTAATATCAATAACGATGAAAACATCTTTAAAGGATTTAAGGTTTATACCGTGATAATATTAAAAATAACGTAGCCGCTTACACCTATACAATCACAAAAAAAAATTAAAAGTGCGTGCTATTTAATCTATACATACCAATGGAGATGGCCCTCGAAAAGTAATCAAAAGTACTAGTAAAAACAATCAGTATCGCAAATTCATCTGCCAAACTCAAAAATTAATCAGAAATCTAAAAAGGATGACGAGAAATTTGCCGACTAAAATCATCTATAATATTTACCCAATATACATACATACATACATATATATCTAATATATATATATATATATATATATATATATATATATATATGTATGTGTGTGTGTGTGTGTGTGTGTGTGTGTGTGTGCATTGGTTAACAACTACTATTTTATCCTGTTTAAATTCATAAAAAATTTCTCATAATCGCAGCATATCTGTTCAGGCATTGTTCTTGTTTAAAGTGGACATTCTAAATAAAGTCGATGTTTTTTTTTTAATTAATCAGAAATAAACATAAGGTATGAATATGCGTAAAATTAAACTACTTGTGCAATTCTATGATTTTATGAGAATTAGCACCAATGCTTACAGAACATAGTTTTCGGCTCACCATTTTCTGGAAGGTGTACACTGATTTTAAAATAATACACATAGAATTTATTTAGATTAATAGGATAGATCTGTTTAAATTAATAATAGACATTCTCATTTAGTTTAATAGTACATACATGTTTATTAACATATAGAATATTAGACACAATGACGGGTGGGGCTTTGAAAAGCAGTGAACTTGGTTATGTGAAATGTAACTTACAAAAATGCCTGCGCAACACCGTCGACATTCTCTGGTAAAGTCGCCTTAAGCGATCAGCCAGATCTAAATTTCCGCTCATAGAAAAGCTAAGGCGTATTTGGATGGAATTCCTAGGACCGAACAGAATAGTCCAGTTGTATAATTGCTATGAAATGTTCTTATTGGACCAAGTAGTGAAGGATTACTTTCTTTTTAATAATTTGTTATTTTTGGCAAAGGATTAATAAAAAGAGATTCTAGAAATCAAATGCAGCGATTTAATTAACAAACAAGAAGTCAGAGATCGCACTAACCAACAGGTATTACCGCCAATAATCTGTAAATGACATCTAGGCCCTGACATACCTAAGATTAGTCCTAGAGAATATTATTAAACGAATACTCCAGCGGATCCCTGGTGGAAAAGGCGAAAGACAAAAAATGACCTGTGAACAAACAATGAAAGAGGGTTGTGTTGCAAGAGGAAGAAATTGGACGGATTTTGTGTTTCTGGCTTCAGATCGAAAGCGATGGTTTACTTTGAAAAATCATCCATCGCAAAATGCGAGCGTTCCTATGTCTATGTCATATAAAGGCACGGGGATCACTCCTGAATAAATGTTAAAATGATTTTAGACAATGGTGTTTACATACTTGTCTCTCCACGAGGGCAGAGTTAGATACAAGATCGGTTTTTAATGTGGGGAATCCAGCTCCCAAAAGGGGCACTGCATAGGGAAAAATGCCTCAATCACGAAGGCTTTCTCCTTCACTGACCGAGGGGAGAAAAGATGAAGTTATAGTATCAGAACATATACTACACTTTGTTCCTCCGTATGATAGGATGAACAACTGTGTTTATAATAAGCTGAAGATGACCTAAGAGAACGTGAATATTCAAGGTGAACTAAACATATCTGGTTACGTTAAACTTGAAAACAATCATGTTATAGTCGGTTGGAAAGCAGTCTCGCTATACTTTTTGTATTTCACAGATAAAATGTTGTAGAAAGAAACGTATTCATGGAAGCCTCGTTTGGTTCTGGTACAGAAAGAGAAAACGAAGCAGTCTTGATCATTGTTTTAGTTAAGTGATTCTTACTCTGAATATTTTATAGTGGTGATCACCAATTGGAGCTCAGTCGAGTACCAATTTTTAATAGTAACAATTTGACCATTTTTTTATTTTTGATAGTTTTATACAATGCCCGGGCAACATCAAATAATCCTTCTAATCCAGTCTTTTGTGTAACAATTTTAGCTTAGTATTGGGACAAATCTACCTAAACAATTGTTTTTTTTTGTGCCATTATTCCCAGTTCAGTTCTTGGAAACCAAAATAGCAAACCCTAAAAGTCATTTCTGAGCCAGATTTTAAAACTTTTCTACTTCATAAGAAATGGAAATAATAGAAAGGAAAAAAGAAAGACTGAAATCACGCATTCATCGAAATCACATAGAATCACGTCCACAGGCTGAACTTCAGTGTCTTTGCTTTTCTATTACTGAAACGTGATTTGGTGACGGTAGAGGGAGAGACAATTCCCGCTGCCAATTCAAACGGACCGGACGAAGTTTGTTCAATGGCTGCTCGAAATTCATTTCCGCTTCGCTGTATATTGATTTCAAATAAGAAAATACTGAACACTACAATTTATATTTGACACACGGACCGTAGAAAAAAAATGGACAAGTTAAATATCATTTCAAATTTGAAAATGAGAAAAAAAAAAAATTACAATTTTACAAAATTGAAACTCGCAAATAAAACAATATAACTTTGAAAGCTATGTATATAAAATTTTTAAAAAATTACATTAAAAATAAAATCTTATTCGTGATGCATGATCTAGAAATTTTCTATCTGTCACACACAAAAAAATCACTCTCCTATTGCGTATGGAATAGTTTTGCAACTCTGACATTTGAATGATTTTAATCATGCTATGAGGTTTGCTATTATTATATCTAGAATGTTAAATGCTTTCAATAAATCTCAAGACTTTTTCCGTTTGAACAATTTTATTGATAGCACACCATAATAATCTAGTCCCATTCGAAGTAATCTCCTCTGGCTGCAATGCACTTGTACCATTCAAACAACTCCTGAAAGGCCCGATGAAAGTCCTCGCTTGAACGTGTCTATGACTCTCGTTACTGCCTCTTTCATCTCCTTATCTGTCTCATGACAACACCCTCTAAGATTGGGCTTAGAGAATCACCAAAAGTCGCACGGAGCAAGATCTAGACTGTAGGGAGGGAGAGAATCTGCCTTGATGCCCATTTTGGCCAAATAGTCGGTTACAAGGATGGCATTGTGAACTGGTCTTATCTGAATACTCTTGGAACAAACTTCGCACAATTTTGCTACATCTTCAGTTTCTCGCGAATAATTGTGTGTACAGTTCCCACACTGACGTAATACTGTGCACTTATTGTCTCCATAACATTACGATGGTCCTTATCCAGGGAAATCTTTATTTGGCCAATCAACTCTGGTTTTCTGGCTTTATTACTCATCCCACACCTCTCATCCCTCACAGACTCCCTGCCTTCCTTGTATCCCCTATGTTACCTAAAAAAACTGACACTTGATTCGTGCAAAATTATCCAAAAGCAGTCTAAAGCATTTCATACGTTTGTGTGGCATTTTCTCCAAGTTTAAAACAAAGTTTTATCGCATATAGTTCTTCTAAATTGTCCTCACGTCGAGATTGCATTGTTGAAATTTACTAGCTACGACAATCAAGCATTATTGAAGGGTTCCGTTCGAAATTGTGTGTGAACTCCTGAGGTCGACAGAAAGATTTTTGAGTAGACACCAGAAGAATGTCGATCGAAACGTTGTGGAAATAACACTCACGGAGAAATATGTACTTTAATCTAAAAAATTCAAATACATAACATTAAATTCCATCTAAATCTTTAATATTTTGATGTAGAATTTTTGATTGTACCTCCTAAAAATCCTTAAACTACCATAAAACTATTAAAAATTGGTGAATTAATAGATGACAAATACTTATTGTTCAAAAGTAAAATACAAGATAAAATAACTATGAATCTAAAATTTCATCGTGAGCTTTCAGCTCCAGTTTGACTGCTTTGCAAAATACCAAATTAAACAAAAACAAATTGTAGACTCTTTTAGCATATTAGATATGTCCCAAAAGTTATAATGATCGGTAAATAACCTTAAGAGTAACCCCTGAAAATATAATATATTAAAATATAGACATATATAACTTTTTATAAGTTAAAAAATAACTATTAGGTTGGTGCAAAAATAATGTTTTTATAAATACTAGCAGATCAGCCCGGCTTTCCTCGGGTTCTATGTTCTGTTCATAACTTTATATTCATATGTATATATACAAGAACCCAAGTTTTCCCAGCTGGGCAAACTTGGGTCCTTGTACCGGAAAAATATCCAGTAAATAAAACGTTGTTTAGTAAATCGTTATTTTCTTGCATGTTTTTGCATTTCCATACATCAAACATGGATATAAATATCACTAAAACATCCGCTGTGTAATAAGCTTCATTTCGGTACCTAACTTGTCTGGGTGAGTTGCCTGTAGGCGGAGATAAACCGCGTCACACACACAGACAGTGGAAAATTTATAATAAGATATAAAAAGTTTGGCTCATGTCCACATAACTTACATCTAACTCTTCAAGTGTTTAGACTCAAATATGGCAGAGGAGCTTGATGTCTGCAAATGGCAGCTCTTTACACTTAGACCTATTGGCAGCCAAAATTTCGCTAAAAAAAACAAATTAAAAAGCTTCCTACATGTCTGAATATACTTTATGTCAAATTTTAAATGTTTAGACCCAAAATTAGCCGAATAGTTTGCTAAAGATGGGAGGTGTGGAATGAGTAATGAAGTCAAGACAACCAGAGTTGATTGGCCAAATAAAGATTTTCATGGATAAAAACCATCGTATGTTTAGACTTTGGCCCCTGGAAGCAAAGATTTCGGCAAAAGACGGATAAAAAAAACTTTCCTTATGTCTGAATACGTGTAAAATTTCAAATATTTAGACAAAAAAATTGGCTGAATAATTTGGTAGGAACCGCAGAGGTAATTTTTTTAAACTTTGACTCAAATTCTTATTCACTAACATTTGAATACACGATTAAGGACTTACTATTTGGTGTTAATACTCTGAAACATTCAGTACCCACGAATAGGATTTATCCTGTATCTATTCATCCGTAATGTACTAAATTGTAAATATAAGTACATCGTGGATAACAAAGACAGTCTTTATCAATTCGATACAGAAGAAAATAAGGAAATTGCTAATTGAAAAAACCCTCAAAAACTTGAAAATAAAACTAAGATACCTTTGTTTATTTTATGATAGGTAAAAATAATTGGATATAAAAGTCCTATATAGAGTTTTGGAAGTTTTTCAACTTATAAACAAACACATAACATTTTAGTCGCAATAGAGAAGTTAAAGAGAGAAGCAAATCAGTTAAGGACGGTTTGAGAGAGCAGCAAATCAGTTAAGGACGGTTTGAGAGAGCAGCAAATCAGTTAAGGACGGTTTGAGAGAGCAGCAAATCAGTTAAGGACGGTTTGAGAGAGCAGCAAATCAGTTAAGGACGGTTTGAGAGAGCAGCAAATCAGTTAAGGACGGTTTGAGAGAGCAGCAAATCAGTTAAGGACGGTTGAGAGAGCAGCAAATCAGTTAAGGACGGTTTGAGAGAGCAGCAAATCAGTTAAGGACGGTTTGAGAGAGCAGCAAATCAGTTAAGGACGGTTTGAGAGAAAAGCAAATCAGTTAAAGACGGTTTGAGAGAAAAGCAAATCAGTAAAAGACGGTTTGAGAGAAAAGCAAATCAGTTAAAGACGGTTAAAGAGAAAAGCAAATAAGTTCGGGGCAGTACAAATGGGGGCATGTTAGTATAGAGTGGTTCAAGGGAGAGGAAACCAGTACAGAGCGGCGGTTCAAGGCCAGGCAACTCAGTACAGAGCGGCGGTGCAAGGCCAGGCAACTCAGTACAGAGCGGCGGTTCAAGGCCAGGCAACTCAGTACAGAGCGGCGGTTCAAGGCCAGGCAACTCAGTACAGAGCGGCGGTTCAAGGCCAGGCAACTCAGTACAGAGCGGCGGTTCAAGGCCAGGAAACTCAGTACAGAGCGGCGGTTCAAGGCCAGGAAACTCAGTACAGAGCGGCGGTTCAAGGCCAGGAAACTCAGTACAGAGCGGCGGTTCAAGGCCAGGCAACTCAGTACAGAGCGGCGGTTCAAGGCCAGGAAACTCAGTACAGAGCGGCGGTTCAAGGCCAGGCAACTCAGTACAGAGCGGCGGTTCAAGGCCAGGAAACTCAGTACAGAGCGGCGGTTCAAGGCCAGGCAACTCAGTACAGAGCGGCGGTTCAAGGCCAGGAAACTCAGTACAGAGCGGCGGTGCAAGGCCAGGCAACTCAGTACAGAGCGGCGGTTCAAGGCCAGGCAACTCAGTACAGAGCGGCGGTGCAAGGCCAGGCAACTCAGTACAGAGCGGCGGTTCAAGGCCAGGCAACTCAGTACAGAGCGGCGGTGCAAGGCCAGGCAACTCAGTACAGAGCGGCGGTTCAAGGCCAGGCAACTCAGTACAGAGCGGCGGTTCAAGGCCAGGCAACTCAGTACAGAGCGGCGGTTCAAGGCCAGGCAACTCAGTACAGAGCGGCGGTTCAAGGCCAGGCAACTCAGTACAGAGCGGCGGTTCAAGGCCAGGCAACTCAGTACAGAGCGGCGGTTCAAGGCCAGGCAACTCAGTACAGAGCGGCGGTTCAAGGCCAGGAAACTCAGTACAGAGCGGCGGTTCAAGGCCAGGAAACTCAGTACAGAGCGGCGGTTCAAGGCCAGGCAACTCAGTACAGAGCGGCGGTTCAAGGCCAGGAAACTCAGTACAGAGCGGCGGTTCAAGGCCAGGAAACTCAGTACAGAGCGGCGGTTCAAGGCCAGGCAACTCAGTACAGAGCGGCGGTTCAAGGCCAGGCAACTCAGTACAGAGCGGCGGTTCAAGGCCAGGCAACTCAGTACAGAGCGGCGGTTCAAGGCCAGGAAACTCAGTACAGAGCGGCGGTTCAAGGCCAGGAAACTCAGTACAGAGCGGCGGTTCAAGGCCAGGCAACTCAGTACAGAGCGGCGGTTCAAGGCCAGGAAACTCAGTACAGAGCGGCGGTGCAAGGCCAGGCAACTCAGTACAGAGCGGCGGTTCAAGGCCAGGCAACTCAGTACAGAGCGGCGGTTCAAGGCCAGGAAACTCAGTACAGAGCGGCGGTTCAAGGCCAGGAAACTCAGTACAGAGCGGCGGTTCAAGGCCAGGCAACTCAGTACAGAGCGGCGGTTCAAGGCCAGGAAACTCAGTACAGAGCGGCGGTTCAAGGCCAGGCAACTCAGTACAGAGCGGCGGTTCAAGGCCAGGAAACTCAGTACAGAGCGGCGGTTCAAGGCCAGGAAACTCAGTACAGAGCGGCGGTTCAAGGCCAGGAAACTCAGTACAGAGCGGCGGTTCAAGGCCAGGCAACTCAGTACAGAGCGGCGGTTCAAGGCCAGGAAACTCAGTACAGAGCGGCGGTGCAAGGCCAGGCAACTCAGTACAGAGCGGCGGTTCAAGGCCAGGCAACTCAGTACAGAGCGGCGGTTCAAGGCCAGGAAACTCAGTACAGAGCGGCGGTTCAAGGCCAGGAAACTCAGTACAGAGCGGCGGTTCAAGGCCAGGCAACTCAGTACAGAGCGGCGGTTCAAGGCCAGGAAACTCAGTACAGAGCGGCGGTTCAAGGCCAGGCAACTCAGTACAGAGCGGCGGTTCAAGGCCAGGAAACTCAGTACAGAGCGGCGGTTCAAGGCCAGGCAACTCAGTACAGAGCGGCGGTTCAAGGCCAGGAAACTCAGTACAGAGCGGCGGTGCAAGGCCAGGCAACTCAGTACAGAGCGGCGGTTCAAGGCCAGGCAACTCAGTACAGAGCGGCGGTTCAAGGCCAGGAAACTCAGTACAGAGCGGCGGTTCAAGGCCAGGCAACTCAGTACAGAGCGGCGGTTCAAGGCCAGGAAACTCAGTACAGAGCGGCGGTTCAAGGCCTGGCAACTCAGTACAGAGCGGCGGTTCAAGGCCTGGCAACTCAGTACAGAGCGGCGGTTCAAGGCCAGGCAACTCAGTACAGAGCGGCGGTTCAAGGCCAGGCAACTCAGTACAGAGCGGCGGTTCAAGGCCAGGAAACTCAGTACAGAGCGGCGGTTCAAGGCCAGGCAACTCAGTACAGAGCGGCGGTTCAAGGCCTGGCAACTCAGTACAGAGCGGCGGTTCAAGGCCAGGAAACTCAGTACAGAGCGGCGGTTCAAGGCCAGGCAACTCAGTACAGAGCGGCGGTTCAAGGCCAGGCAACTCAGTACAGAGCGGCGGTTCAAGGCCAGGCAACTCAGTACAGAGCGGCGGTTCAAGGCCAGGCAACTCAGTACAGAGCGGCGGTTCAAGGCCAGGCAACTCAGTACAGAGCGGCGGTTCAAGGCCAGGCAACTCAGTACAGAGCGGCGGTTCAAGGCCAGGAAACTCAGTACAGAGCGGCGGTTCAAGGCCAGGCAACTCAGTACAGAGCGGCGGTTCAAGGCCAGGCAACTCAGTACAGAGCGGCGGTTCAAGGCCAGGAAACTCAGTACAGAGCGGCGGTTCAAGGCCTGGCAACTCAGTACAGAGCGGCGGTTCAAGGCCTGGCAACTCAGTACAGAGCGGCGGTTCAAGGCCAGGCAACTCAGTACAGAGCGGCGGTTCAAGGCCAGGCAACTCAGTACAGAGCGGCGGTTCAAGGCCTGGCAACTCAGTACAGAGCGGCGGTTCAAGGCCTGGCAACTCAGTACAGAGCGGCGGTTCAAGGCCAGGAAACTCAGTACAGAGCGGCGGTTCAAGGCCAGGCAACTCAGTACAGAGCGGCGGTTCAAGGCCAGGCAACTCAGTACAGAGCGGCGGTTCAAGGCCAGGCAACTCAGTACAGAGCGGCGGTTCAAGGCCAGGAAACTCAGTACAGAGCGGCGGTTCAAGGCCAGGAAACTCAGTACAGAGCGGCGGTTCAAGGCCAGGCAACTCAGTACAGAGCGGCGGTTCAAGGCCAGGAAACTCAGTACAGAGCGGCGGTTCAAGGCAAGGAAACTCAGTACAGAGCGGCGGTTCAAGGCCAGGAAACTCAGTACAGAGCGGCGGTTCAAGGCCAGGCAACTCAGTACAGAGCGGCGGTCAAGGTTCCAGAGACAGGAAGCGAGTACAAAGCAGTTCAAGATGTAAGCAAATCGTTATATAACGGTCCAAGAGATTGGAAATTAGCAAATAACATCTCAAGAGCAATACGATTGGTTGGAATAGATAAATTTTATGTAAAATATGGTGACAAATTAGATTGAAAAATTAAGTAAATGACAGAAGATTTAGAAGACGGTGAGTTTAACACCAAAGGAACTAGAACGAAATAGGTAACAACTTAAAAAATATCTGATAAAAAACAACGAAATATTGCGCTGATTTATTGAGGCCTTTTTCAATGATCGGCTTCTATAGATTTTTTATTAAAACTACTAATTTACTGATGATTTCTTTCCAATCCTTCCCTTTTCATCCGCCAACGTCAACTAAGTTTTGACAAAAAAGAAAACCGTCTTGCCTTATAAGTTTTAATGTCTTCGTTCCTTCACTAAATTAGGAATATCGCGACCACAATGGCTCCTTTAATATGTGCGTGTCTTTAAGCCGGCACAGTCAGTGTTCTTTATCGCTATCAAATCAAAATGAAAGCGTTCGGAATTCTTGGGGCGTTATTAGATTAACATTTTATCTCAGTAAAATTGCAGATTGGCAATGTCATTGCAGCAATGAATGCTGGTGTTGGTTGTCCTACACCATCCTAATCATTACCGCCATTATTTCGAACTGTTTGGACATTAAAGCCGGTTAGATTAAGAGTCGGAGTTTTCTCAGAACCGGAAAGTAGATCTCTTTACCCACTATCCCCACTAGTAACATGGCGTCGTTTACACAGACGCAGGGAAAAGAATGTTTTGTATTATTAAAATTCTTCGGACTACTGTTCTCATCTTGAGTGTTATACACAGTTTTGACTGATGTACTTTCCGATCTTCTTCGGGTGTATATTGTATAACCGCGAGAATTTTTTGTCAAACTCGGAAATCTGTAAGGAATGTATTTAGTACACGGAGATAACATGCCATCGTTCCCTCAGACATGACGGAGTAGAAATCCTGTCATTCGCAATTGTATATTGATCTCACTCGCCCTGAAGATTAAAAATTTAACACCTGAAAAGAGGTTAACTTTTACAACTGAATTTTACCTGAAAGAATCAGAGATTACGTCGGCTGTTAAAATAACAATTCAACGGGATGACAATTGTACAATTAATCACATAATACGAAATAAAACAATATGTTCATATTTTTTTCTATAAGGTGTTTAACCGATACAAAAAAAACCCTCTTTCTGTCGAAATTATTGATTCATTTGCCAGCATTTCCTGTAAGATTCAATGTCTGCTTCTTAGTCATCTGAGTAACAGAAGCGTGGTCATTTCTTCGAACCTGAAGTAAGAAAGCCTGACTTAACTAACCCCACAACAATTGACAGAAACGATTTCAAGAAATTTGGTCAAAGTATGACAGATGCTTTGCGCCCAAAGGTCTTGACTGCGCCATGAAAAACTAACAACTGTCAAAAATAATGGTTGACTAATTTGTTTTGAGATGTGTTAAATCATTTTGATGGAAGAGTTATTGAGTCTTTGAGTGCAGATACACATACACACGAACACACGCACACACGTACACAGCGAGGCTGAAGCAGATTTCAATGCACTAAGCTCTTCAGTTGACCTTAGCCAAATAAAGACTTCGATTTTCACAAGGGCCAACACTTGATTGAAGTTTAGGTTTGTTTTGCTAGTTTAACCAAACATCGCTAACGTTTACAACTGTTTAAAATATGTTTCTAAAAGAAATTTTATACTTAGCTAAGATCACGTCGCTATATATTCTGGAAAAAAAACCGCCCCTTTTAATCTGTTTCCGTTGATGTTACCAGAAAAATTTACACGTGCGCTAAGTTTTTGATGTTGCATAAACGTTAATTTGATTATGAGAATGACGTTAAAACAATGTTGCTGGTACTTGTCCAGACAATTTCAGTATTTAACAAGTGAGGCATGCACGGTCCCTTGCGAGTGCACAGTGAACGAGACATAAAAGCAATGACTAAGTTCAGCATTTGTCCTCCACCATTTAGCCTCAAAAGTCTCCAGAGGACGTCAAATCCTGGTGAAAATTAACAACCGGTACGGTTTTAGGCCTTAATCTATGTAAATCTGAGTTCAGCATCATGCAAAAAAAGAATGACTTAGTCTATCATTTGTCCCCCCTCCACTTAGACCCAAAAGTCATCAATGCCTTAACATATTTAACTGAGCTCCGCACCATATAAAACTGCTAAATAGACATACACAGAAAATTTGGGACAAATATGGTAAAATAGTCCCAAAAATGGAGCGTTTTTATTATTTGTTTTTATTAGTCCTAAAAGAGCCCCTGGAGCACACCCAAGAGTTATCGCGAAATATAGATAAAAAAAAATTATGGAGAAATCAGTTAGTTACAATATTTCAAGGCATCATTTTTTTTAATAAGCAGAAAAGTGTCAATTTTAGCCATTTTAACACGTAAAGCACCCCTGTTATTTTTTACTCATATCATGTTTAATGTTTGTGCAACATTCTAAAAAGATTTAAGGCGTAGTTATTGAGAAAAGTGCGGATGGCTGAACAGACAAACGGACGAACGGACAAGGGTGAATTTACATGTTTGTAGAGGGGGACAAAAAAGTCCGTTTTGAGTATTGACGGATCCGCGGTGCACGGAATATGAGTGCTAAGTGATAATCAGTTTTAAGTAAAAGTCTTCTGAAGATTGAAGCTTTAATCCTCACTGAACACCATCGTGAATTACTAATGATTTCTACCTGGTATTGACTGACAGAACGATTGTAAGTTATTCCCTGCAACAAAGCATGAAACGAAACAAGAAACTGTATAGAAACATCGCATTTCAAAAAACTATCTCAGTTTCAACACTTGTGTTAATATATTTAATATATTATTTTTAAAAATTCATTTGCATAAATGTTCAAAAAAATAAAAATGCTCTTTATGTTTTCATTGTTTCGAGATGACATGTGTTTAAACAAAACAAAAAAGAACTTATAGAAATGTTTAAAAAAAGCTCAGTATTTTGTATTCTTAAAAATAAAAACTACTTTTAAAATGTAAAATAGAAAGTTTGTTATTTTTTAGTGTCTCATGCTAACACAAGTGAAAAAACAAAAACAATTTTTGAAACGAAACAGATGTACATGGTTTCGCACTTCACAATACCAATAAAGAACATTTTCATTTTTTACATTTCTATAAAGTCTTTTTTGAAATGATGTTTTAAATGTATTAATACACGAAGTGTTGATATTGGGATAGTTTTTGAGAATATCGTTCCATGCTTGGTGGCCTCCATTCCATATTGGCATTAACCGTATCCATTTTTTTTACACAGTGATCATCACTTATCAAGGCCCGAAGGCCACTCAGGGATAAGGGTTATTGCAAGTACATTACGTCAGTGTGGAGATTGGATGAAGTGTTTACTTAAGGGGGCGGTTCATTAGGAATTTGTTAACGTTGGACTTGAAGACATCCAGGTTGTAGTCAGGTGGGAAGCAGGCAGACGAAATATAATATATATCTTATATGACCCCGTATTTTTATTGGTTTCTAAATATAAAAATCTGCAATTTTCTTTAAATGATTATACGTGACGTTGCTGTTATTGTTATGACACGTAACTATTAAGTTCAGCAAACCGTGGAGGAGGCATTTGTAACTCATCAAGATGTCCTGTTACATAAAACAGAACATTGGTCCTCGATTTGCTTTCACAGATGGTCTTATTATTTCGAAGAGCATCTTCATCTTCAAGGGGATAGACGAAAATAAAGAGTCAAACATAAAACGTTTTGACGTTGCCTACTTGCATTGATCTTTTGAACTTATTTATGCAGAGTGGCCTTCCTTCTAAGATGTCTTATGAGAGAACATAGAGCAAAAACTTCCGCATTACTTTTTAATTTTTGTTGTTTTCCATTGAATTACAGTATTTTTTATAAACATTTTATTTACTAAACAACATCAAGTTTTATTTTACACATTAATGCATGCAAACGATTATTCAAAGTTTTAAATACTTTTATTTTATTTTGCCCATTTCATTTTATTTTTTACAAAATAGTCACCACTTATTAAGGCCTGTATGCCATTCGACAATAAAGATTAATGAGGGTACGGTAGTCAATGGTACAATATCATAGTAATCTTTAGTAGTAGAAATTTGATAAATTGGATTACTTAAGGGGGCGGCTCATCGAGAACCTGTTTACGTTAGACTTGGAGACAACCATATTGTAGTCAGCTGGAAAGCAAGAAAACGGAAGACAATTCCACAGGCGTGCAGTTCTAAGAAAGAAATTTTGTTCATGGAATCTATGTTTAGGCTTAGGCACAGATAAAGAGTGGGGGAGATCATTGATAGTGGTTTCAGTTAGACGAGTATTTATTGTGAAAGTTTGGAAAAGGGGAATAGAGCTTGGAGCTCAGACGAGCACTTGATATAAAAATAACGATAGAACAGAAACAATCTTGCAACATCTCTTGTGGAAATTGCCAATTTAATGAAACTAACAATGATATACTCCTGATAACTCCCCAAGTAACCGTCATTTTTTCAAGTTGTCCTGCTTACAGCAAATGTAGCTAAAACCGTAAATGGTAAGGAAATCAAGTAAAAAAATGTCCTTTTATTTTCACTAATAATTAATAAAATTAGCAGAAAGACAACACTGCGATTCGTAGCCTCCTATTCTTAGACTTAAATATTTTCTCGTACGAGGTTACTTTTCTATGGAAATGTATTCCTTTATTCCCTTTTTAATGCTGTCTATTTCTTCCTTCGTAGTTTTCACGTTGATTAATGAATAAAATTGGTATCAGTTTGAATAGGCGATCCCTTTTTTCTTTCATGGCCGACAGGTAGTTACATTTATTTTTCATAGATCACATTTTGTCAAAACAATCTCAGACGTGAATTTTTAATATCACTTAGATTTGCATTTCTTACAGATAACTTTATTTGTATAGCATCTTTTCATAACAATGACAATCATCATCATTATTCCCATAGCCATTATCATCGTTATTTCTGTTATTACACCCTATTACTTTCATAACGTAGTTACGTGTTTTGTTAATGCTGGATCATAGTAATGTACACTGTTTATCGACAGCGAAAGTTTCAATAATAAAACTATTAAAATCAAATCAAAGATAAAAAACAAAGCGAATAATAACCGGTGATTGGATCTATAAAAATAAACTCAATAGGATTAATATTTAGCTTACTTTCTCTATTGCTCTTTGATAAAGAGTAATAATAGCTTATGCGTACATCATATTGACGGCTGTGCCCAAACTCTTCAATAACGAATAATGTCAGCGATATAACTTGCACAAAAAGAAAACCAAAAGAAACGGAAGTGCACAAACGGAAGTAATTCAACATATACGTTCAACAGTTAATGTTAATTATTTCCATTTTCCCCCTCATTTATTTCCAGGAATCTTTGAAGGTTATCGAATGCAAAGAGACGAACCCTTTCATTTCAGTTTTATTTTTCGTTAAATTATGAAAGAAAAGTTATTTTTTTGATGATGAGTAATGCAGGAAATGAAATTGAATCTGGCAAATAAATATCACCATTAAGTCAAGTCAAACGTTACGAGTAAAAAGGCGATTACATGTTTGCTCGAGTTAGAGGTACGGAATTGAAAGCCGAAAAAAATTGAAAAAAGGGTAGATGACACTAAAGAACAGTAATGTAAAACGAGGGCTAGGTTATGGTTATACGTTTTAGCCTCCCTCTCTAAAAAAAAAAAAAAAAAAAAAAAACGTGTGTGCTTGTGCACAATATAAACCAAACTAAACCAATTCTTACAAAACGATCGCTTGATATGTAACCTATCCAGGATTACGCCGGCACCTTTAAACTTGTGATTCTACTGTGAAGGTTGGTTAGTGCAATAAGAGTTCAAGGGTTAAGTTGCTGACGTATGTAAAACTCTATAGCTGGGGTTGACGATGACACTTGAAATAAGTCATTCGGCTATGTGTAAAAGAGAACGCGGAAAGAAAGAAACAAAGAGAGAGAGAGAGAGAGAGTACAGGAAAGAAAGACAGAAAGATATCTTTTCTCTCGCTTGCAAGTCAGTTTGGTTTCCGATTTGAACGGAGCAGATCCGTCGCGATTGGCGCGAAGATACGTCAGAGTAAGAAACGCAGAAAGAGTTAAGAACGGCTGATAAGAAATAATGAGCATCGCCAAGACTGACAAATAATAAACCAAGTATAAATTAAAATAATCTTTCGACTTATTTTGTGTATGCGATTCTCTTTGCAGCTACGAGCGACGAAGCCAAGAGGCAGAAAAAATGTATGTCAACGTTTGGTCATACACACATGCACGTACTAACAAGACACTAAAACATTATTGACTCGGCCATATATAGACATTAGACAGATCATCATTACATACATAGTTACAGAGACACGTCATGAGATATACACGCAACAGACAAAAGCCTTTCCTCGCCGTCTTTTAGTACTTAGATTCACTGCGCAATGTTTCTAAGGAGAAATAATTTTTATGAGTCGAAACCTATGTATTAAAAAACTTAACGTTGGCTACTTTCGGACATTAAAATAGATATATTTTTTGCTTTTAAGCGGCTTACACTAAGTGGCTTCATGCTTTGTCTGGAGCGAATTCCATAAACAGAAAATAATTAAAAAAAAAACACACTAAAAATTTGGAGTCATAGTTTAAAAAAAAGTTTGAACAGTTTGATTCGTATTATACAAAGATATTCTACGAAAAATTGATCGGTTATATTCGGTGCGTTCCGTAAATAGACATCGAAACATATGTGCTGACATATAATATAGTTGGTGTTCTGCGGATTTATCACGAGCTTTACGCCGAGTAATCTTAACACAAACAAGTCACGAGGAAGCAAGTATTTGAAGGATACAGGAAATGACATTTTTGGAGTCTCTTATTTTGGCGTATAACATAAATGAAATAAGCAAATTACTAAGCAATAATCGAAGTGTGTTATTGCGGTTGATTCGCGCCGACTCAAAGACAGCAATGTCTTTTTTTTATTAGATTTTTTTGTCACCAAGTGACAGTTATTAACATCAACAAAGAATCAAGTTAATTCAAAACGAGGGTAGCTACACTAAGGGAATAAAGAAACAAATATGAAATTATATATATATATATATATATATATATATATATATATAGATAAAAGATTCTACAACAGAATGAAATAAAGAAATAAAGTGTACTTTGGGCAGGGAACCAAAAACTTGAAGCCAAGTGTATCAATGTCATCGTACAATGTTTGTATATAACAATAATAATAAAAAGAATAATGAAAGCAGCATCATGAAATGATATTGATCGTTGTTGTGACAATAGCGAAAAAAATGAATTCCAATATTTTATGAGCGGCCAACAAACGAAACGACTGAAAGAAAAACAATAAAAGACAATTTTTTTTTTATTTTTAATAGCGACACATCTATAAAGAAAAGCAACATTCTCCAATCAATCGTTCTAGTTGTAAACGTTTCTGTAATTTCGAATCTTGGATCTACTGTGGATTTATATGTTTAATAGATTAATTGCTATAGAACTCACATACGAAGCTAGAATGGGTTAGTCTAGTTAATAAAATAGGATTTGAATCTAACTGTTCTTTTTTTTATTTTTTGTATTATTTGGGTTGTTTGGACTATTATTCTACTCTTGATAGTTTTTTTTAAACAACATTTCGGCCTTCAATTTCTTATATTTTGATGTTTTGTTTAATAGTTTAAACAGACCGCCATTTTTTAATGTTACATAAGAAACAGAAAATCTTTAACAACTTTTATCTATCAAAAATAAATAAAAAGAGACAAAAAGTGCGAAATCTTGAAATGTGTTTTCTATTTTAAAAAAAGCTGCTTATTCCTAAAGCCATTCTTAATATGGGGAGTGTTTATGAAAGCCGTCTTAACATGGGAAAGTTGGGGTAGTTTATTCCAGAAGCTGTTCTTAATATTGCAAGGTTGCGATGTTTATTCCGGAAGCTGTTCTTAACATGAGATTACTAAACGAAGTGGAAAAGTCGCAATTGTTTTATTTTATACGTATGTGCATTGGTAATTCTTCGGTTGTGGAAAAAATAATGCCAGGAATTACATTAGCGTTTATGTTTGATAACAAATGTTTCCATATTTGGTAAAGTACTTATCGGCCCCAAATTCAACTGTAATATTCGATAGAAAAGTCGCCATTTCGAATATGAACGGGGGGTTGGAGTTAATGTAAGGAAATACCAAAGCAACTCTTTGTGGGTAAATTCTTTAATGGGACAACCAGTCCACATTTGCCAAAACTTCTCAGTGCGTAGAGCTTTTACGTCAGGATAAACACAGATATTTTCTAGATAATCATTCAGTCCAAGTACCTGAAAACCTTGTCCATAATTAATCGGAACAAAAAAAAATGCTATTGTAATATGTTTTCTTTTTTATAATCGTTTAAGAATGCATCCAATTAATTATTAGACGTTTTTAAACTCTATTGCAATTATTATTTGATTAGATCACTTAAAGGTTTTTCTGAATTTATAGACCCACGGTTTCCAGGAGGTTATTCGGTTGTGTCCAGCAGATAAGGGGAAGACACGGTAACAGCCGGGCGAACTTATAAAAAAAAAAAAAAAAAAAAAAAAAAAAACAGCCACAACTTGTTACAACCCTTCACTCTCCAAGTTAAGAATGGGAACGACTACTGAAATTCATTAAGTGATACATTGAAAGAAAAATAATACCCAGAAACTATTTGTCGACCGTTTCCGGTTCTTTATGCCATCTCTCAAGCACACCCGAGTAACTTCGAGGAAATAGCAGGTTAATAAATTCAGAAGTACCAACTGGGTTTGCAAATAAATTTCCGTCGTATTTTTCAGTGCTTGTGCACTTTTGTTACCGTGCTGAAACAATAACGTTATTTGAAAACCATTCTTAATATAGGGAGGGGAGATTGTTTTATAATTATTCTCTACTTTCACTTAACTTAATAATAAAAAAAGATATCGTAAAACTTAAATTTAACTTGAAAAATGCCATTAAAAAAGCGTGGTAACAAAAGTGCACATTCAGCTATTTTTCTTTAATTCCTGAATATGTGCATATGCAGATTATCGTCGAAATATTCCCGGCAGGTTATGCAAGGTGCCGAAAGGCTTAGCTAATGAAATTATTACAACAGAAAACTGCCAAACAGTATATTGTTTATTAAATTGTTAGGTGAAAACACGCACAATTTAAAAAGCCCCTTTCTTTATACTAAGAAAAGTCTCTTTTTTTTAATAATAACGTTATTTCAACATAGTTCTCTTAACTGCACAAGTACATTTTATCAGTTAAATTACTATACAACTAACGTTTTCGGTTATAATTATGTTTTTTTCTTAATTTATAAACGTGATACTTCTGCACTTAACTCACAATTTCCGTGAAATTAATCGGATATGTCCAGCAGATGACGAGAAGAACCGGAAACGGTCGACAAGATATAAACACATTTCTTTCGAATTTATTACTTAATTTCAGTGGTCGTCGCCATTCTTAACATGGAGAGAGGGGAGTTGTAACGATTTGTGTTTTTTTTTTTTTTAATAAGGCTCTCCCAACAGTTTCCGGTTGCCCCGTCATCTGCCGGGTACACTCGAAGAACTTCGAAATAGCGAGTCGATAAATATAGAAGCACCATAAATGTTTAATAGCGTTTTAAACATTGCCCATTTTTTCTTAACCCCCCACCCCAATACTTTTTACTAGGCACCGGTTCAAGTAAATTGCTTGGAGTATACAAAAGATAACAGTCTCCATTCGGCATAAGTAATTCGAAATTTATTTTTCCTGGGAATACTATTTTTGAATTATCTTGCAATCGATTTTTACGAGCAAATTTAAGTTCGTTTCTGGTCCTTGTTGCAACTCATTAAAATGGAATTTCAAGTTAAAGAAAAATGTTGGACACCATTTTTTTTTTGTTTCTATCAGCGAAAAATTGTAAGCATGCATTGGTCAAATTTTTATTACACTTTTTTATTCAATTGAAAGAAATAGCTAGAAGTTTGTAGCTATCGAATATATCTAAAATTAAAATACATTCAATTAGTCGGTTGATGTAGTTTTACCAATTTACTTTGTTAATAAATGTCCAATCAAATAAGTATAAAAACGACGTTTAATATCTCAGACATACTATTTCAAAATTAGGTAAACATGCAAAATGCGGACTGTGCTATATTTTAGATATGATTTTCAAATTACATTGAATTTCTACAGTATCTTTTCTTTATTAAATAATTACGTGAAAGTACAGGATTGTTAAAAAGCCCCCCCCCCTCCTCCCGAGATTAAGTAGGTTTCTAAATAACGTTTTTATTTTAACTCGGTCTGTATTCTCCATAAGAACCCAGAATTCTTAAAAAAAATACTCTTTTCCTATTAAATAGTTTAAGTGTCCCAAAACAGTTTGTATATTACTTACCTAACTCTTTATTTGTTGGTAATCCAATTGCGTTGCATTCCAACGAGACATGAAGTGATTCTAATTTTTTTTTACTTGTTATTAATTTGAAACATGAATGCAATAAAAGTCATCGATATTACCGCCCTGTTTTTTCTTGTTTCGAACAAAGGGTGGAACACTAAAGAAATGTTAATAGCCGTCTGTATTTAGACGACCATGCCCAATTCTGAAGGCGTGGGCGAAATTAAAATTACATCGTGAATCACGTGATTAAATATGGTCAAATCGAATTACACGCATGTAAATCTGTTATTTTTGGACAAATTGTATTGACACTTTTTCACTACAACCTCGAGTTTCATTTATTTATCACTATTTAATGAACAGATATATATACTAGAATGGATACCCAGCGTTGCCAGCGTCGACATGAAGTTCGGTGTCGTCACACCTGCTATACTAAGAATATTGAACAGTTTTCCATTATTGAGTGCAAACTCTATCGTTACTTAACAAAAATTTCAAAAATTTAAGAACGAATGAAAACACGAAAATGTACCCCCTCCCCACCGAAAAAAGAAGTGCGTGAGAAACTCTCCACCAGATATTTCGACAGAAGGGCTGCCAAGATAAGCTATTCTCCGGATATTGAGCACCTTTTTATGACTACATTCCAGTTTAAGCGAATTTTTTTTTATGCTACCTCAGTCTAGAAAGATTTGTCTTTACGGTCTGTTGCAACTAAAACAACAAACTGTAAATAATTCAGTTTCAAAAATACCGAAGTAGAATTTGTGTTAACCGAATGTTTATGTTATAAAAAATGCTGAGTTATGCTTTATTGTGTTATTAAAAGAAACAAAAAATAACAGTTACGATGTAAAAAAAAAATGTGAAGATTGCGTTGCGTTGATTGCGAAATCACGGAAATTATTTTATTTAAACTAATTGCAAAAATAATACGAGAAGTTTTTAGTTTTAATATCCGCCGAAAAAAACAAAACAAAACAAGAAAAAAAAAAAAAACATTCGTGCCAAAGGGAAATAACTCAAACCAATTCATAAAAAATCGGTGTCGATAAAAAAAAAATGTTATTAATATAAATCAAATTTAAATAATAAACTTAAATAGAACACTTAAATAATTCTCTCACTATAAACAATAATTAATACACCACTATTTACTAAAGTCGACTTTCCTTAATTTAATATGCAAATGAGGTCACCTCTTTAATCTTATATTTAACAATAATCATAGTATATAAAGCAATGCATAATATGATGAAGTAATGGGTTTTTGTATATATAAATCAACTTGTGAAAAAAACAAACAGATAGCGATACGAATTTATATATATATTGTATTGGTAGTAATTATTAAGTGTGTCTACCAAAAGAGTGCTCAATGTTTAGACAGAGCAAAAATAAGTTAATTTAGTATCCAACCAAATGGCTACATATAAGCATACATGTTTCGGCAATAACCCGGCAAGGGAATCGCTTCGTCAGGCCAAAGACATCTCTCTTTGACGAAGCGATTCCCTTGCCGGGTTTTCGCCGAAACATGTATGCCTATATGTAGCCATTTGGTTGGATACTAAATTAACTTATATATATATATATATATATATATATATATATATATATATATATATATATACTAGCTGGACGCCCGGCGTTCCCTGGTCGTAAAATACGCTTAAACATGATATTTTAATTTATGGCAATTGCATATATATTATTATAGAATCAATCTACTATTGAATATTATATAGTACGAGAAATAATTTGCCCGGTGAACTAATCAGCAAAATTATAATAAAATCAGCAAAATTATAATAAAATAATAACGCTTCATCACATCTGCCTTTGTTTACAATATCACGTCAACTGATATTTGGGTTTGGCGATAGATGCCCTGGAAAATTCACTCCTGATTAATGTTTAGTTTTACAATATGCCAACGAAGAAATGATTTGCAGCGATTTTAATGGTAAATCTATTTTAATCGTAAATTAAACTCATTAATAAAATAAAATATAATAAAATGGTGAGGTACACCTACGGTTTAACAGGAATAATTCGATCTAGCACAAAAATTATTTGCTAGAATTTTATAATCCCTCTTGCCGGTGGAACGTATAAAAATTCCCCCTTTATATCTATGAGAAAAAGAGTATTTTTAGGATAGGATCTTTTCGATTTTCGATATTTATCGGATGAATTTCTGTACCAAGCATATCTAAGAACACCGTCAGACAAATAAATTACCTTTGTGTGAAATTTGCAAAAGATAAGCTCAGCCGTTTAAGAACATATGAAGACGGGCCTCACGCACACACAAGGTGACTTTATATATATATATATATATATATATATATATATATATATATATGGCGATTAAGCTGCACTGAATATTCTGCGTTTAATCCACTGTAGGATTCGTCAGGCTTATGCGCATAAGCCTGACGAATCCTACAGTGGATGAAACGCAGAATATTCAGTGTAGCTTAATCGCCATATATATTTTATAAATTACTTACTAGCTCTATCTACGTATTGAGCACTTTTGAAGTAAATACTTAAAGTTTACGCATAAATCTATACTTTCGTATATTAAATTTGTGTGAGTTAATGAAGTATGTATATATATATATATATATAAAGCTGAACTTCTGTGTCTGTGTGTGTGTGTTTGTGTGTGTGTGTGTGTGTCTGGTCACGAATAGGCTCCTATATGGTTGACTATTATAGAAAACTGGTCACATATAATGATAGAAGATGTATCGAGACAAAGGAATGCGTATGTTTGATCCGGCATAATGATGATTAATTAAAATCGTAGGGTCTGCGTACGCGCCTGGTCCACAAATTATGGAAATAAAAAATTTTAAAATTAAAAAAAAAAAAACGTTTACAAGAGGTTTTTATCTAGATGTACATAATATTTTTTTTGATAAGCATGTTTTAACTTAAATAGGGATTGTATAATAAAATTGTGGGGTCTGCGTTCGCCTCTGGCTTCCATAGAATGGAAATAGGCAAACACTTTAATAAAGACTTTTCATATCCATTTGCGTAAGTATACTTTGATAATTATGTTTCAGTTTGAAAAAAAATATGGTATAATAAAATTTTGGGGTGTTCGTTCGCGCCTGCCGTCCATAGAATGGAAATATGTCACAAAATTTAACAAGGGTTTTTTTTAATATAGATCCACAAAATATTGTAATAAGTGTTTAAGTGTGAACTGGTATGGTATAATAAATTATGAGGTTTATCTATTTTATTTTTACTTTCATAATATTTTGCTTTGGTTTTGATACCCTCCAAATTCAACCCAAATTTATAACCCTTCCTTTTCATAACCTATCATACTTTCATAAATTAGAGTTCATTTTTTGTTGGCTGTTTTTGAACCCAGTCAACGACGTGTACTTTTGCTAGCTGAGGAGGTTGAAATCTTTTATTAACCTTTCTCCTAATAATTTGCCTTTTGGCTAGGAAAAAGCGTAGTATCTGTTCTGATACTACACTTCACGACGTTTCGGTCGTTTGAAAACATGCCAAGACAAGAACAGATTAAAATATCCTAAACTTCATACTATGATTGTGCCACTGTTCTTGGGGTTGAAGTTTCTATCCGAAGTGCTGGCGATACAAAGAATACACTTGGGAATTTCATAAGATGTCGATCCAATCAAAATTGACGGAAGGTTAAATAAATGGTTGAGGTCAAAATTCCGTTCAAATTCCGGATTTGGTAAGATACACCTGAAGAAGGTCGAAGCTTACATCGGCTGAAACATTGTGCGAATAATATTAAAGATGAGAAGAGTTGCCCGAATCATCCAGTATAAAAGTTGCTTCATTTAGCAATTACAATCAAGTTATAAAACATGGCACTAATAGATAATTAATAATAATAGATAATAATTTACCCTGACCTTAAGTTAGCGCGGGAAAGAAAGAAATATATGTTATTTTATTCAGCTGAGAGTTGGTAAGTGTCGAACTGTTTCGGTCTCTTTTGCAAATTACAAGCATTCAAACCGAACTACACTGCTATAAAAGTAACACTTTTCAAAATGTTGTATAGAAGAAGAATATTAATACACTTTGACGTTTTTCATTACCATTTCAGAGATGTTTATTAAATGTGAAACAGAGGAGCCAAACAGATATCTCGTGTTTCAGGCTGAAATGATTGGTTATTTTTTTAAATAGTTTTGTTTTCAATTCGAGCGTACATTTCAGAAACGACGGATTTAATTTCTCCAAAGTCGTATTACGCCCAATTTTTAAAAGATGATGGCTGTAATTATGAATTAAGTAAATGAGGCTTCTTTGGGGAATACGCGTAAATAATTATGGAACAGAAAACAATGGCAACATTTTTCGACTTCGACCAAATATCTTATTTCATAGTATTTTTAGTCCATCATTACGAATCCCTTTCACACACACACACACACGCACACACACACACACACACACACACACACACACACACACACACACACACACACACACACATATATATAACTACTTAATTTACTCACATAAAATTAATATACGAAAGTATAGATTTATGCGTAAACTTTAAGTATTTACTTCAAAAGTGCTCAATACGTAGGTAGAGCTAGTTAGGATGAAAAGCGGAATATTCAGTGTAGCTTAATCGCCATATACATTTTATAACTTAATATATATATATATATATATATATATATATATATAGTAATTTATAAAATATATATGGCGATTAAGCTACACTGAATATTCCGCGTTTCACCCACTCTAGGACTCGTCAGGCTTATGCGCGAATTCTGTGGTTGTTTATCGTTTTTATATGCTCCTCTTCTATTGAGATTTTAGTTAGCCAATCAGCTTTCTAGTATCCACCGCGCCCTTCCTATCAGCAAATGAGCATGCATTTATCGGACAAAAGCCTTTTTTGCCTCTGGTTAACCTGTTCCTTTGTGTGTGCTCTATTTAGTTTCTTGATCTGTTTTAAAACTAGGTTAGTGTGTTTTTTTTAATGTTAGTTTATATATAAATATATATATGTGTACATACATATATGCACATATGTATACATATATATATACAAACATATATGTGTGACATTTATGTATATTCATGTTTATTTAATGTATTTATTTGTTTATTTTCTATTGTTTTTCGTAGTTTTAAGACTATTTTGTATCGCTATCCTAGAGTAAATTTTATCTTGTGAACACAGTTGTTTGCTATTTCTCTTCTACAGTTTAATAGATGTTGGGGTTCTTTAAAGTACAGGATAGCAAATTTTTCATGAAGGCATAATCTACATGGGTCGTCTAGGTCCCTACACGTGGTAGCTTGTCTTATTATTTTCCATTCGACTACCGGCGAATGTCCGCTTTCTTTGACTTCCCAGTATTTATTCCCTAGTGTTGTTTTCATACGGTGTTTTTTATTGTTGAATGTACCCGATACTATGACCACAAAAGCACATTCAACTATAAAAAACACTGTATATATATATATATATATATATATATGTATATATATATATATATATATATATATGATTACTTAATTAAATCATATAAACTAATATACGAAAGTAAAATTTTATGCATAAACTTTAAGTATTTACTTCAACAGTGCTCAATACGTAGGTAGGGCCATGTAGTAAGTTATAACTATATATGGCAATTAAGCCTGATGAGTCCTAGCGTGGATTAACCGCGGAATATTCTGTGTAGCTTAATTGCCATATATATATTTTATAACTTACTATATATATATTATTAATATATATATATATATTTATATTTATATATATATAAATATATATATATATATATAAATATATATATATATATATATATATATATATATATATCGCTATAAACAAGAACTGTAGAAACTGCAAAAAATGAAAAATATGATCTTAAGTTATAAATCAACTAGCGGGAGGAGGCGGCTTTTTCCAGTTGTAAAATACACTTTAATATGATATTTTAATATGTTCAGGTTTCGTATGTATTATTTCAGCAGTAAAAAAAAAGTATTTGGCCGCCATCAGCTAAAATAGAAACCGAAGGCAAAATTGTGTCATTCAAAGCTGGTAACGTTACCACTGTATCAACGTGACACGCATGTACACTGTTTTAAATAAAATGAGATAAATGTAAAAATGTATGATGATTTTTTTTTCAATTTTGACATCTTTTTAACCCCTTAAAACTACTTTAACTGGCTGAAGTCCAATAAAAGAACGGATCATAAAAAGCAAATCATTTTAAGCATCTTGCACCGCTCAGCGACGTTTAGTTTTGAAAAATATATGGTTGTAAAATATGGAGACAGACAACAAGCAGACATAGTATTATTAACCAGCTTAGTCAAAAACTATTACGAAACAAACGTTATTGCCTCAGCTTTCGTATAAAAATAGATAATTGGATCTTTCTTCCAAAGGGCCTTAAGTTACAGATCGAAAAAGTCTCACTGGACATATTTTGTTTAATTGAAACCGGTTACGTACCAAATAAGACGATGACAATGGCTGCTTACGCAACAAAGACAAAAGAACTACTTTTGTCTAATAGTAGTTTACTTAAGTTCAAGAAAGAAATTATCCCTAACATTATTACTCTGACTACAACGGGAGAGGAAGTTTATTTATAATGAACTAATAATGGTCCTAGCTATTTCTAATAAACTACTCGGACCGTAACGTCCCAAATGACACTGAGCAATAAAAAAAAGGAATGATAAACGGACATTGATACAGTAGTAGCAATTCCCACGGTCATAACACGATGCCTTAAGGGATTATCTAAATAACTTGCTTGACTGAATCGATATGACACTACCGGTTCGTCCGTAAAATATGACTGCTTAAAACTGCAAGAATATGACAACCTTTCGCGCTATGTATATATATATATATATATATATATATATATATATATATATATATATATATATATATATATATATAAATACTTTTAGAAAAATACGTCGTTCTACTGCAAACCTGGATTTGTTAGAAATATTAAAACTATTAAATAAATAAGAAATGAACAAAGAAAGAGGTGAATTGCAGGTGTATTGAACCTTTGCCTGATAAATACAAGATCATTTACTCGGGAAAACAGTCTCGGAAATAATGAAGTATCCGATTAACTAACTAGCAAACAACATTACATAATTATATAAAACCACACGTTAACATGATATCATGCTATAGCCCGAGGAATCCACACTAGCTTAATTGTCATTTATATTTATATATAGGCAAACAGTTAATAAAATATGTTAAAAACACTTTGAAATGAGTGAAAACATATTTAATCTGAAAAGGAAACTCTAGATAAATTGATAGTCCTTAACCCGTGGAGTTTCGAAGAAATACTTTCTTTCTCATCAGAGGGTAGGAATTAGCAAAATGCGGGATCGGATTTTGCATGCAGAAGTATTTGATGAAACAACAAGTAAGTCAAAGATCTTACTTGAATACAAAAAAAGTTAAGCAGAGGGAATATGGTAAAGAAAAAGATGATTACACACGAATGAATAGTCTGGTGGAAGATAAAAAATCCAGTGACGGTAAAATCTAAATGTAAAACTTCAAGAAAGTTAAAAGAATTTCCATTTGTACAAGTAAAATCCAAGGAAATCCCGTAATTGGAAGAAGATAGTCCATAATAATCCAAAGGCAGAAATCCATGGAATAATTCAAAAAATGTTATTATATATATATATATATATATATATATATATATATATATATATATATATATATATATTTATTTATTTATATATTTATATATATTTATATATATATATATGTATATATATATATGTATATATATGTATATATATATATATATATATATATATATATATATATAAATTATCTGTGCGTCTGTGCGTGCTTGTGTGTGTATTTGTTGATCAACTCTTCAGATTAGTAATTAGAATATTCCAATTTTCTACTTTTAATCGGCTTTTCAATTTTAATCTCGTGGCGCCCCGCTTCCTCGGATTAATATTCTTTCAATAAGTTTTCAATTCACCTATCCGTATCAGCCATTTCTTTTATCGACCGAGAAATAAGGAAGCACGCGAAATGGTTTGCGGGAAATTATGGACGTTAGGATGTGGTAAAAAGAAAAGAAATGACCGAATTAAAACAGAAATACAAAAGCCGAAACACATCTGCATCTACAATATAGTCATTTTCTAACTCTCTCTCATCCTCTCCCTATTCTCTCTCTCTCTCCACTTATACATATATATATATATATACATATATATATATATATATATACACATACATATACATATATATACACATATATATTACTATTTCATTTAATTAAATAAATTAATTTACGAAAATATAATTTCATGCGACATACATATATATGTATATACATATATATATATATATATATATATATATATATATATATATACATTGTTTTAACACAATCAAGACATCCAGGAATATATGGATATCAACATATAGTTTATTTCATCGTTAGTTACAAGACTATTCGGACAGATTCAAACCCTATATCGTTTGAAAATCTTCACGAGAACAGCCTTTCATCAGACGTGTTGAATAAATAAACACTTGTTCAATGAACAATATGGAATCCATTTCCCTTATAAGGAAAAACATGAGAACATATTTTACTTACATTTCATCCTTCCAAGTTTTTTAAAGATTTTTTTTTATAATATATGGAAATTAACTTGGGTAGCTTAATTACCATATATATTTTAGAACTTACTACCTTGCTCTAACTACGTATTGGCACTGTTGAAGTAAATACTTAAAAGTTTACGCATAAAATTATACTTTCGTATATTGATTTATGTGATTAAATGAAGTAGTCATATATATATATGTATATATATATGTGTGTGTGTGTTTGTGTGTGTGTGTGTGTTTGTGTATATACATGTATATGTATAAGTTAAAAAATAAAATTGTGTAGAAGGGAGAAGTGTAACGAATAGCCATAAGTCAAAAAGAATTAAAGTAAAATGGTGGAACAAGGCACACATACACACACACCCACACACATATATCTATCTCTCTCTCTCTCTCTCTCTCTCTCTCTCTATATATATATATATATATATATATACATTTAATTGTTTTCTCACTTAATATCCTTATTAGTGGTATTTTTATTCAGTTGAAATGCATACGCGTATTGCAAAATAGCGATTCTACTCTGTAGAGAAGGAGACATCATGCCGATGGGTATTACTTTGGCTTCCATTACAATAAAGTGACGGACACTCTGGAGCGAGTTCTTTCCATGTCCTCGCTATGCTTTCACTGTTTGTTTCCCCTCCTTTTACGATAGTTTTCTGCCTGCAGGCTAATCTTTATTTTATTTAGCATATGCGTCAACTGTGGCATTCGTGCCCGTAATCTATCGATGAATGTAGCCGGAGACCGATACGATATAAAAAGGAAATTGAAATCCACACGCTCACACAAACGAACCATCTCACGTGTGTATTCTTGTATCGATTTGTTTCGGCATTCACCCTGGAGCGGTTGGACCGGCTCCATCCACAGAATTTACCGTGTCCAAAATGAATGCTGACCATGCGCGACAGTTTACTGTAGAAGAAGATTCGAGCGTTAGCCAATCTCGGTTCGAGCGGCCAACACCATGAAAACGAAGACCCAGAATTAGTTCGGCATCCTGCTTCATCGTCCTGAGTCACATTTTCAGTTGGCTTGTGAATCGCTTTTTTCAACACTGAAGAGGGGTTGGTCAATGACTTTGTGAATTAAATCCTCTGGCTGTCGACGAAGAGCGAGACGAAACCAACGAAGACGTTTCGTGAAGAGAGCTTTTTGCAGCGAGAACAGACATCAGAATTACAGATGAACTATTTCTAAGGGACACGAACGATGCGACGTTAACAGTATTAATCGAATACCCCAAACGTTCATAGGTCATTTGCTCTCATTTACCAAGTTTCTTAGCCGTACACTTGAATTCCACGTGTATACTAAGAAAAGAAAATGTTTTCTTAGTCATGCATCGTTGCTTAATATCGAGGAGGAAACCATTCTTCTTTTTTCGGGAGTTTTTTTTATAACTATTACTGCAACGCCATTGCACATTAGTGGAAAGGATATTGTGCTTTTACTTGTTAATAAATTAGTATATATCTGTACCGTCACACAAAATTTCGCAAACGAAAATATACTTTGTTCTTGTATCTAGATCCAAACGCTAGAAATGGTGAAATAGACTGAAAAATAGCAAGTCACAAAAATTCTCAGAAAGTCATCATCATCATCATCATCATCATAATAATAATAATAATAATAATAATAATAATAATAATAATAATAATAACAACAACAACAACAACCACCACCACCACAACCACCACCACCACCACAATGAGAAGTAGTATGAGCATACACCAGAAGTTATGCAGGAAAACGACAATGTCAAACTTCTTTGGGATATGCACATACAGACGGCTAAGGTACTTGAACACTCAAGACCTGGTATAATCGTACTAAATAAAAACAAGAGAACTTGCTCAATTATTGACGTAGGCTGGCCTTTCGATACCAGAGTTCGAGAGAAAGAACAAGAAAAAAAATAAATACCAAGATCTTAAATGGGAATTAGTTAGACTCTGGAAATGTAAAGAAGTGGAGGTGGTACCCATTGTGATTGGAACGCTTGGGACCATAACAAAAAAGCCACCACAAATGGCTTAATCAGATTGACAAGACAATTTCTTTTACAATTTTACAAAAGGCTTGCCTTTTGGGAACAGCGAAAGTGTTAAGGTATAGCTTGAATGTTTAAAAAAAAACATCATAAAGTTAAGAATATTATGAAATAATAATAATATAGCAACACCTCGAACTGTATGACAGTCAAGGTGAATCCTTTTGTGATTGAAGAGCTTGGGAGCATGACAAAAAAGCCACCATAAATGGCTTAATCGGATTGACAACAACAACAACAATAATAATAATAATAATAATGATAAAGCGGCTGTTGCGATAGCTCAAATTCGTTTGCAAAGGTTATCGAAAGAGGTGAATAGAACTGGAAATCTAGGAAAACTTGTTGTCACTCGGACTCCCGGAAACACTATAAGTTGTCCTCAACGAGATATCTTTGATGGTGGCCTGTGTGACTACTCCTAGTGAGTAAGTAAAAATAACTGGACAGTTACATCAGAGGGATCTGGATTTTCACGAAGTACTCCAACACCATTTCTTTACCTGCCTTGCTTAGAAATTAAATAAAAAAGCTAAATAAGGACTCCACTTGGATGAAGGGAAGTTACGGAGGTCAAAGTACAAAGACTGACAACCTGGGTGTGTCAAATTCGAATTCAGTTCACTTCAAACGAACACTTTCACTTAGGAATTTTGGCAACATACACATAGTCTCTCCCATAACAAAACTTATGCCTTTCTATAAGAAATTCTAACTAAAAAGATATCGGAAGACAAATGGCAACAATAATCATCTGATTCACTCGGAATAAAGAAGTAATATTCAAAAACAAAAACAAATACAAACAGTGTTCAAAAGTTCATAACGCTCGGTTACAGAAAAATATATAATCATCTAAAAATCCTGATATATATATATATATATATATATATATATATATATGTATATATATATATATATATATATACATTTGTCTTTACATAAGCAGTAGTTTGTTGCCACACAGTCATAATCATGTTTCGGTCTACTAGTATTTATTAACAAGAGACCTCATCAGACAACAACCCTTATTTTCGAAAACGTTTTCGGAAATAAGGTTTGTTGCCTGATGAGGTCTCTAGTTAGTAAATACTAGTAGACCGAAACATGCTCATGACTGTGTAGCAACAAAATACTGCTTATGTAAAGACTAATGTAACCTGCTCTACTTCTGTTTTGAGCACTCTTGTATGAACCTCGTAATATTTAACTGGTTATCCTACCTACTTGAAATTTACTTTACAGATAGTTATTAAATAAAGAATGATTTGCAAATGTTTGTATGTGCGCGAGTGATTGAGCGTATGTATGTATATAACCACCTCTATTATTATTGGAAAGGATTGGATTTATTTGTAATTAATTCTTCTTCCTAGTGGGTCTTTAGATTTTTATTCCGTTGTTTTTTGTCATTGCTATTATATTATTCGTATACTAAAACACGCGCCATTAGAATTCAGCTAATCCGAGAAGGCAGGAAGATTTTGTGTGGAGTGCAGCTGCAATTTAAACAGTGTCTGAAAGCGGACTCATGGAGAGTGGACTAGAGACCGATCACCTCTGGTCGGGTCTACGCGGGGAGCAATGTCTTATGTTGAGAGACCCGAAAAATTCCAATGATCCGCGCCGTAACATCACTGACGACACTCTCCAGCGTTCCATTATTGAACGTATAATTGAACTATATATATATATATATATATATATATATATATATATATATATATATATATATATATATATATGTTGAAAATAAACTAGTCCTTAAAACGATTATATATATGTGCGCGCGCGCGCGCGTGTGTGTGTGTTTGTGTGTGTGTTACAGATGGTGAGATAAACATTGTCACCGGTGGTTTGGAATCCGATCTTAAGGACTAGTTTATTTTCAATATATATATATATATATATATATATATATATATATATATATATATATATATATATATATATATATATTGTTGTACTTATTTTACGGTCGCATCTGTGCTGGAAATATCCATCGTCATTTTCGTTAATCCGTTTTTTTTCTTATTTTCGTGCAAGTACTTTTAACTGAGTTTCATCAGTCGTCTTTATGCAGGTTTTGCTTACTGTTTCCTTTAAAATCTGGATGATTTTATATGCTTCAGTTAAAGTTATATTTAAATCTCTTGATGCTGATCTGAATGAATAGATTCTGCCTAAATACACAATATATATACATATATATATATATATATTATGAAGATTATTTTAACATTTTGCCGTTTCAATAAAGTTATGTCACACACACACACACACATATATATATTCATGTATTTAGATATGTGTGTGTATATTAATAACTGTTATATCACATGCTTGAATAAAGTACTATCCTTCAAATAAAGGAAAATAACTGAGAAAATAAGAATTTGTTATTTTCTTAACAAGATTTATATTTTCAATGAGTCATGATTTTAAAAAAAGTAAATATAAACAACTATAAAAATAGAAAGAACCGATTACATAAGCCGATATAAATATGAGTGTATATGTATTCATGTGTATGTATGAACATATATATATATGTTTATACATACACATGAATACATACCCACACTCACACATATATATATATTAATATAAATATATATATATATATATATAATGCATCTCTATATATTATATTTTTCACCTGTTCAATCTAAAGTTAAAGTCGAGTATTCACCAGGTGTATCATTTGATTTTATAGGCTGATAAACCGAAGAGAAGTAAAAATATTACACGAAGAAAAAATAAGTAGAAAAAATTACTTCGTAAAAAGCAACATAATGTAGTAAGAAATGTACGCACCGGCTTAAAATTTAATACTTGTTCGCAATATTTGTCCGGGTGCAATCTTTTCAGAAATACACGCTTAAATAATTCTCTTTACAAAATATTTTCGATGCTAACGACACACTTTCCTGCTATACATACGAGCGTTTTAGATGCTACTTCAAAGAATGTGACTCGTTGTGTCACCGATTAAACTTCAAAGAATTTTAACCAAGAAAAAAACCCCAACTATTAAAATAGTATGATATAGCATATGTGTTACTCTATTCGACAACGATACCTGAAGCCAACGTTAAATTTCGTTTTCTGTGTCTTCTCTTCCGTCTGTGTCGTCGTCTCTCAATTGTCAGCTACCGAGGGGTGCGCACGGGTTCATAAGTATAAAATTAAAATAAAGCGAAAAAAAAAGAAAGAAAAGAAATCACCAATTTTAATAGGTTCTACGACTAAAATAAAAGACGGATCATTAAAAAATATGTGTATTCCTGACAATCTTGGCATTTTCCATTTCATTAGCAGAAAGGTATGATATAATTATTTTAAAAAAAAATGCTTTTGTAATCTTGTTTTTTTCTATGCGTTGCGGTTTCCTTTATGTACTTCATTTTGTTATTTAAAATTTGTATAGTATATATTGTGATGAATATTATTATGTTTTATATGATATGTATATATATGTGTATATATATGTATATATATGTATATATGTATATATATATATATGTATGTATATATATGTATATATATATATATATGTATATATATGTTTTTTTTTTAATTATATTTTCATCCCAAACAAGGCACGTTGCCACTTTGATGTAGGGGGCTACTATCAGTGACATAAGCTACAGGGGTACTATGTAGGGAGTTGATCGGCTGATGTCTGTCACGTTACACTTGAACTTCTGAATGTCAGTACAGTTGGGGAAGCAGGAACCCGGAAGTGAATTCCAAAGTCTAGCGCTGGAGTAGAAGGCTCTCTTACATCTAGGGATCTCCACTGTGAAGGAGTGGGATTAAGCTGCTTGTCAGGTTTGTCGGGGGTATTTACGTTGCATTTCGTCAGAGCATTCACCGTTAAAGTACTTGTAGAATAAGCAGAGGGATACAACATTTCGTCGTTGGGACAGAGGCTTAAGCTTAGATGACAGTTTAGGACTTATCAGGTTGGTGACTTTCTTTGGAACCTTGTCTAGGAGTGAGAAAATAGTAGCAGATGCACCAGCACAAATATGACAGCAATACTCCATACATGGGCAAATGTTGACCTTAGAAAGGTACAGTATACTTTCGGGCGTTAGTATCTTTCTAGCACGGTAGAGAGAACCTACCTTTTTCGCAGCGGTCCTGGCAATATATGTATATATATATATGTATATATATATATGTACATAAACATGTAAGTATATATATATATATGTTATATTTGTATATATATGTATATATGTATACATATATATATTTATGCGAATAAATGAAGTAGTTATATATATATATGTGTGTGTGTGTGTGTGTGTGTGTTTGTGTGTGTGTTATTGTTTGTAGGAGGGTTTGTGCATCAGATGACTTCTACGACTACTTATAAAGTAGTGATAAACAAGACATTTTAGCAGAAAAATATTGTATGAACATTTTCCCATCTTTCACAGTTGTTTCATAGAAGAAATCTTAGCTGTAATATGTATACACGTGTATAGCCAAAATATTCGTCCAAATAATTTTTACATATAGTTTCATTTATATTTGTTTTCTTACCTTTTTCTTTTATTTCTTTTTAATCATTACTGTGGGAAAGTAGAAAAGATGGAGCTAAAGAGAAACAGAGAAAGTCAGAGAATGCAGTAGGAAGAGAAGCAAGCGATTTGATGGGAAGAGAGGGCGAGAGAGAGAGAGAGAGAGGGCGAGAGAGAGAAAGAAATTCTAGAAGAGATATTCTACATATTTAATTCTTCTATTGCGTTATCCATTAGCGGAGTTACACTGGATAGGCTTGCCAGTAATGAATAAATAACAGTTTACGATCACTGTTATTCGATCACATTTATTGCGTGCTTACGTTAAAGCATTTTCGACAAGATTCTAGAGAGAATTAGTACTTCTTGTGAAATCCGTGCAACAAATTAATTTTCATAATAGTCGCTGTCAAAAAGAAAAAGCTGCGTGCAAGTTCGATTCTTTTCAATGCCGCGATCGCTATCAACCGTAGTTGTTTTTTTTTTTTTTTTTTTGCTGGCCACCATTTTGTTTTTAGCCTTTTCTTTCACGAAAAAAGCAAATAGTCACCTTGTGATGCCTGATCTATTATTTAATCGAAAAGACAATAGAGAGTATTTAGTTGGTTGGTTTCAGCTGTGATCTTTACTGGGGTCATCTGCCGATGGGGAGTAAAGGCCAGACGAATGTATTGATGGTTAGATGTTGGAAGTGAAAGAGAAGGATTATGAGAGCGGTGGTAAAAGTATGATACAAGTTTAAACGGAAGAAAATGTCGAAAAAAAAACATATAAGGTTGATTAAAAAAAACAAAACAGGGGAGAATGAAGAAGAAAAAGAAATAGGGTGAGAACGGGAGATATATATAGAGAAAAGGGAAAGCTACAATTTGGGAAGAGAAAAGCAATGGTTTTTGATGATGGTTATTGTAATAATAATTAGAGCAAGAAAGCGAGTAATCTAAAACGAGAGACTGTTTAAAAATATTATTTTATTTAACCAGTAAATTTATTTGCATGTTCTAGCCAAATACTTAGTAGGAATCTGGAAACGATGAGCAAGAAAATGACAAACCAAAGTCATCTATACAATGCTTCATTCCCTTATATATATACATATATATATGTATATATATATGTGTATATAATATATATATACATGTATGTGTATATAATATAGATCTATGTATGCATATGTATATAATATATATATATGTATATGCATATAATATATATATATATATATGTATATATATTATATATATGTATATGCATATATAATATATATGTATGTATATATATATACATATATATATATGCATATATATATATATATATATGAAAACAATATATAAAAAACACATGCAACGAGCAAAGTGAACAACAAAAAAAAAAAAAGAAAAAAAACGGAGCCAGAAGTGAAACAAGTTTTGACGCACAACTTTGTCCGCCATATGTGTGTCAGACTGTGCAAGTCTAATGCTGGCTTGAAAAGTCATCTTCGGGCTCACGGATGGGGTTTATGTTTAGTTGAGGATTTACCTGATATATATATATATACATATATATATATATATATATATATATATATATATAGTGTCCTTAAAATCCGAATGCATTAAAACGTTATAACTTAATGCATTAAAACGTTATAACTTAATGCATTAAAACGTTATAACTTAATGCATTAAAACGTTATAACTTAATGCATTAAAACGTTAGAACGTGCGATAAAGAAAATTGTAAAAAAATGCAAATTAAATTATTTTTTTGTACACATCCATTGCGGATAATATATATATACATATATATATATATATATATATATATATATATATATATATATATATATATATATATACAGAGAGAGAGAGAGAGAGAGAGAGAGAGAGCGAGAGGGAGACAGAGGGAGACAGAGAGAGAGAGAGAGAGAGAGAGAGAGAGAGAGAGAGTTAGACTGATAGATACTTAGATAGAGAATTTCCATAACATAATTGTCTATTTGTCTGCCTGTTCGTTACACTTTTTCTCAGCAACTAAAGAGCTAATCTGAATTAAATTGAAGATTGTGCTTTCTCAGGAAACTAAATATTAAATTGTCTGTCTGTTCCGTTTTTGCATTATTTTTTTACACTATGTTTTGCTTTGTTTGGGTTTAAAAAATACAAGTTTGTTCTGAAAATTATAGAAGCTATTTACCACTCAGGTTACTTTTAACTGTAGTCCAGTTTACTGATTTATTTATATACGTGCATTGCTTGTAATATATATATATATATATATATATATATATATATATATATATATATGTATATATATATATATATTTATAAGATTTATAATCTTAATAATACTTTAGTTCACTTGCTTCTTTTGTTTATATGTAATTTCATATAAAAACACGAGTATTCCACATTGCTAATAAACCTCTTACACGCTTACATATTTATTAACAAACAACTCTTCAAGTAAACTATCTTTCCGTTTACACTCACCCACATGTTCTTTTTTCTTACTGACATCAACAATTATCTTACATATAACCACACAGTTTTTCATTAAAATACAATATATATATATATATATATATATATATATATATATATATATATATATATGGTTGTTATAAGTAAGATAATTGTGGATGTCAGTAAGACAAAAGGGCATGTGAAAAGTGGAAGAGGGCTGATCTCGGGCCAAATACAGTCATTGTCTTCACCACAAAAATGTGAGTGGTATTTGAACGAAACACAGCCACACACACAGACACTCAGACTCAGCCACACACACATACACACATACACATATATATATATATATAGTATGTAATCTTTAAAATGTATTTTTACACAATTAATGTAACACAGAAAAGATGTGCATTTGCACATTAGAAATAGATGATGCACTGAAAGTTACGTGCAGCAGAAACACGACGGTTATTTAATGCTTATATCTTTTACAGGAAGCTTAATGCCATTGTCTTATCAACAAAATTACTTATTCTTTCTGCTATTTTCTTAATTTCGTAAGGTGAGAACTACTTTTGTTCGGTGTAAAACTATCGGTTTGTTTGCCCCTTTTGTTTGGCATTTCGTGGCCAAGCAAAAGGGCATTTTTTTATTTAATTTATTTTTCAAGGCTTTGGCGTCTATAGTATTTTTTTATTTTTGTTTTGCAAAAAATTACTGATTGGCTAGTTCCATAATTTAAATTCATGAATCCAGTCCGATTGAGAAGGTTAGTAGTATTCCTTAATACATAAGCCTCTATTTTTTTGTCTTTCCAAATAATGTTACATTCGCTAAAGATCCTCTTTCGGTGGTCATTTGCGTACCGTTAACGGTCTTTGCTGTTTTGCGTGTTCTCAGCATCGTGTCTTTATGCGATTCTTCCAGGCATTAAAATTTACCATCGAAAGGCCTGAACCTAAATCGAGTAGCATTTTTATTTATTTATCATGAATTTTTATAGTCACTTATTTGGTAATCCTTCTTTATTTTGTGTTTTGTATTTAATTTTATTTCTGCAATGAGTAAATTTGTGTCCTATTTGTTACATATTAAGCATTTTCCTGATAAATATACGGAAATTAGCAAAACTGTGTTTAGATTAACCAGATTGTAGTATTTTTAGAACAATTGTAGGAAATGGAACAGTAATTTCTTTCTTTCAATAACTTTGCAAATGAATGTTGACCATAATTCCAAGCGGATTTCTTCTCATAGAAGAGAAAAGAATATATGTCGCGAGAAATATTCGTTATTACTTCAGAGTTATTCCATTTTCATAGCACAAACAATTGTTGAACGAAGAAAAAAAACCGATACCGTATGTACTTTCTTTTAGTAAGCCAAAGAAAAACTTCGCACATATGCTTATTTAAGACGTGAGAAAAACACAAGTAGTTCATATTTCTTTTTCTTTTGTATTTACGGGTGCGTCTAGATATTGTGATAGTGCCGGCAAAAGTGGAAAATATATGAAAATATTTTTACTTTCCGGGAATCTACAATTTAAACTTTTATGTCAACGCACTTATTTGGTTTTCGCGAGTTCCTATTTTTCTCCATTCATCAGTGTTTTCTTAACACGTGCTTTTATTTGATTCAGCTTTCCATTGTCAGTTCTTTTGAATGCTGGGGGTGTTTCAATTCTGAGTGACTGCTTTGAGTTCAAAATCCGACATCGCCACTGTTATAGCTCAGTTAATAATTGCAAAGAAAAACTAAAAGCCGAAATATAGTAACAACACGTATGACAAAGCATAAAATAGGTAAGCATACACTAGCCGACGAACAACCTAAGTTGCTCTGCCGGATATTGACTGACACATTACGGCTTAGTCTTCCGGTAATTAATGAAATTGGTACAGCAAATTATTAGGTAGCATAGATTATATACGCCACAACAAAACGCAATTATTAGCCAACTCTAAAGCGATATGGTCATTTTTATGTTTCTCAAAATATGCGATTTCCGGGTTCCAGTTTTCCCAACTGTACTGATATGCAGAAGTTCAAATGTAATGTCAACAGACATATTGCTGGTCAACTCCCTGCATAGTATCCTGCAACTTATGTTTCCGATAGTAGCCTCCTACATCAAAGTGGCATTGTGCTCTGTCTGGGGTGGAAATGGAATAAAAATAATTGCCTGCATTCGTTTATTCCTCGTTTTATATATCCGTCTCCCTTTGTCTGTCTGCCTGTCTGTCTCTTCCCCTCTCTCTCTCTCTCTCTCTCTCTCTCTATATATATATATATATATATATATATATATGTATGTATATATATATATATGTATATATATATATACGTATATTTGAAAAATATACTTGTTGTGAAAAAGAAATATGTGTGCTACTTCAGAACGTTGAATTTTTAAATGTGCATAACGCTATGTAGTGTGTGAAATTTTCTTTTTGCATCATGTTGCCGTTTAGATATAAAACCGATCTGATATGAGAAATTTCCCTTCTAATTCAAATGTGTATGTGTAATTGAAATAATACAAAGATAGATTTATTCCGCCACAATTAAACATTTACATTTGAATTATAACAGTTATATTTATTCCAAAAATACATAAAGTGCATCATATCTTTTTAAATATATAAACGGCTAAAGAGTAAATATAAAGATGAAACGGCGATTTACATATAACTTGGTTTGTTCCTGTTTATCTCACAACACACATACACACATATATATATGTATATATATACCTATATATATATATATATAGATGCATATATATGTATATGTGTGTGCTGAATAGCTAAATTATTTCAAATTTAACCAAGTATTTTCTAATGACCTTTCCTCTGAGAAGATGACCCCACATCGAAAATCCATGTGTAACGAAAAAATCTGAATTGTATTCTTTGTCCAAACAATAAATTTCCGTTTTGAAAAAATATATTTTTCTAAATGAAATTTAAATAAAAACCCTATATATATATATATATATATATATATATATATATATATATATATATATATATATATATATATATACTTAGAAATATAATATATATATATTATATATATATATATAGATATAATGTTTCTCCATGTATATTTCTTCATATATATACATTGTGGGTTATATATATATATATATATATATATATATATATATATATATATATATATATATGTATTATGTATGAATGTATGTATGTATGTATATATATATATATATATATATATATATATATATATAACCAATCTATTCCCCATATATACAGTGGGGAAAATAAGTGTTGGACACATCCCATTATTCTTTATTTAACACATTTTTTATGCAGCGAATGACGCGAAAATTTAACAAGAAATAGTTACTAACATAACAATAACAAATAACTTTAGAAATTGGAACCTTTTAATGCATAACAAAAATTATATAATAAAAACGAGAATAGCCCGGAAAAAAAGTATTGGACACATTGTTTTAAATTATATTTTATTATCATTTTTTATAAATAATGCTGGAAATTGTAATTTGTATTTTAATTTGCCGACACTATTATAAGTTTTAGAAGTTTCTCAATTGTTGTAGACCATACTCTAGGTCATTGGAAAGTATTGAAACACGTTAGTCACCAGTAAGTCATCACGCGTGAAGGTTCTCAGGATGAGTAAACGTAAAGAACTCTCTCAAGTCGTCCGTGATAAGATTATTGCCGAGCACAAGAATGGAATTGGTTATCGGCATATATCTGCTCAATTCAAAATCCCTGTAAGCACCATAGGAAACCTTATTAGGAAATGGAAGGTGCATGACTCAACCGTGAACCGTCCGCAAACCTCGCAAGATATCGGATTGAGCAGTGAGAAAAATTGTATAAAAAGTTCAGCAGCAACCGAGAACCATACGAGGCGAACTTCAGAAAGATTTGGAAGAAGCAGGGATAGTAGTAACGAAACCAACGATTAGTAATGTACTCTGATGCAACAGTCTTAAATCGCGTACACCTCAAAAGACACTATTACTAAAAAATGCCATGTTAATGCTCATCTGGAGTTTGCAAGAGACCACTTATTGAAAATAGATGATTACTGGAAGAATGTGATCTGGTCCGATGAGACGAAAGTGGAACTTTTCAGCATTAACTCTGTACGTCGAGTATGGAGAAGAGATGGCACAGCGCACGATCCCAAGGACACCCTCCCCACTGTAAAGTTTGGTGGTAGAAATGTCATGCTCTGGGGATGCTTCTCTTCAAATGGTACTGGGCCACTTCATATTATAGATGAAAAGATGAATGCAGCCAAATATCGAGGAATTCTTGAAAATAATCTCTTGCCTGCTTCCAATGCGTTAGGTATACAACAAGGATGGATCTTTCAACAAGATAATGATCCCAAATATACTGCTAAAATAATCTCCGATTGGTTCGTACAGAACAAAATAGATGCTCTTAAGTGGCCCAGTCAGTCCCCAAACTTAAATCCTATAGAAAATCTATGGAGAGAGCTCAAAATCATGGTCCACCAGCGAGATCCACATAATATTTAGGATTTGAAGAAAGTATGTGTTGAAGAGTGGGCAAAAATCTCGCCTGAACGTTGTCACAAATTTGTTTCGTCGTATAGAAAACGTCTCGAAGCTGTAATAGCCAATGAGGGGTTTTCAACTAAATATTAGATCAAATTGTGTTAGGGTGTCCAATACTTTTTTTCCGGCTATTCTCGTTTTTATTATATTATTTTTCTTATGTACTAAAAGGTTCCAATTTCTAAAGTTATTTGTTATTGGTAAATTAGTAACTACTTAAATTTTCGCGTCATTCGCTGCATAAAAAATGTGTTAAATAAAGAATAATGGGATGTGTCAAACACTTATTTTCCCCACTGTATATATATATATATATATATATATATATATATATATATATATATATATATATATGGATATATCATCAATCTATAATCCACTTATATATATATTTATATATATATAAATAAATGTATATATATATTATATATATACACATATGTATATATGCATGCATATATATATATATATATATATATATATATATATATATATATATATATATATATATATATATACAAATATGAATAATCCATCTTGAACCGGCCAGGCTAAATGTCGCTTTATTCTAGCAGTGTACGAGTTAAACTTTTTATTCTTTTTCAGTAAAAAAAAATGTCATAGAAATGTTTGATCATGGCCTTAAAAATCCTATTGAGAGATGAAAAATGGTCACAATAAATTTGGTATTTTTATTTTGTTTGCATTACAAAATATAATTGTAACTTAAAATTCCCTAATAAATATACATACAAAAATGGCGTGTTGAACGGAAAACCGCTAAATAAATTTTCACAAGATGACGTGAATATATTCGATATTCACTGGGAACTAAAGAGGTTCCCTCTGTTTTTTAAGGAAACAAAATTAACAAATCGCATTCATATATTGTCAACTCACATAATATCCTCAATTCCGGGGCAGGCGTAAACTTGATCAACATTTGAGTTGAATGGAAAATTTCTTTCTTCTAGAATATGTTTGGTTTAAGAACAAACCAACTTACCTACAAGAAAGAAAAGAAAAACTCGGTTAAAAACAGAAACAAACACACCAAAGTACACACGCATACACACACACACACACACACACACACATATATATATATTTATTTAATAAAACTAGTAATTGGTAAAAACCTGAAGAAAGTGCTCAATGCTATTGCAGAGCAAATATGTGTTTTATTTTTTTATTACCGTTTTATATGTTTAGTTACATATGTTTCGGATGCTGGACTATCTTTACGACCCAGAAGCCCGTCAGACCTTACAGAAAAAGGTTTTCTGTAAGGTCTTACGAGGTTGCTGGATCGTAAACATAGTCCAGCATCCGCAACATATGTAACTAAACGGATAAAACGGTTATAAAATAAAACATATATATATATATATATATATATATATATATATGTATATATATATATGTATATATATATATGTATATATATAAATAGAAGACAATTAAAGAAGCGAATATATACAAATATACAAGAAGAGACAAATCACTAACTAATGAAAGGAAACCATTCGATAAACAAATAAAATAAGCAGAATTAGAAACTATTTAGGAAATACAACAAATCTTTATTGACAAGAAAGATTTGTTCATTATTCATGGCCCTTTAAATGTTGTTATATTCTCGTGGATTTAAGATTTCTTCATCTAATTTTCAAAAAAAATTTAGTATATTTTTAAAAAGTTTTTGTAAATCTTGCGAGTTTAATGATTTCCATTCCTTTTCAGTACTTTTCCTGATTTTTAATACAAATAAATGAATAAATCTCCGCATGTTTGCCTTTTCTGATGAACACATAATTGAGTGGTTTGGTAGTTTTCATTATTAATCGAAATACGGGTAATACGCAGTAAAATATAATGAATGGGATGAACGATATATATATATATATATATATATACATATATATATACATATACATATATATATGTATATATATATGCATATACATATGTACATATATGTACTCATGTATATATATGTATATATATATGTGTATATATATATGTACATATATATGTATATATATATATGTATATATATGTAAATATATATGTATATATATGTATATATATGTTTATATATATGTAGATATATACATATATATGTATATTTATATGCATATATATGTATACATATGTATATATACATGCATATATATATATGCATATATATCTCTGCATATATATATGCCTATATATGATATACATATATATGCATATATATGTATATATGCATATTATTATATATCTATGTATATATATGTATATATTTAGCATTAGAATGTTCACTACAGTTTTTTTCAAGTGCGCGAGTAAAACTTTTATTTGTTCTTGAAACGATACAGTAGAAAATGGCTTATAAGTATTAATATATATATATATATATATATATATATATATACTTGAATTAACTCCTTAAAATTTAAAATTTATTGTATATATAGTTTAATATATGTAATCCACACACACACCCACACGCACACACACACACACACACACAAACACACACACACATATATATATTACTATATATATATATTGCTTTTAAAATTTTTCAATGCATGGGCCGTAATTCTGAGTTGTTCAATCTCCGAACGCCTGAATCGATTTGTCGTGACCTATAAATCTGCATCCGCCATCTTTACTGACATTGTTTCATCGCCATCGATCGAATAGAGATATCGCATTTTAAGAAAAATACTAATAATTTGCTTTACGAGTCGTAATATGGACACGCTTGTAGATTTGCATCAACGTTATATTATCGAAAACTAAATAAAATAACAATGCGAAGAACGTACCACAAAGCAAATGTGATTTTTCCTAAGTGAATATTTTTTCATAAATGAAATTATAGATTTTTTCATCGAATTTTTTTTCCGTTTTTATTGATTTCATTCTTTGATGTCCATTGTTTGCGTGATGCTAACCAGGCTACAGCTTTTGACAATGGCGAATTTGACCGAGAGAACACAACAGCAAGGATTAGAAAGGACAGCATACGTTCAAACTGGTATGCTGTTAAATATTGGTATCAAAATATTCCCGGAATTGTATAATCTGTGAAATATCGTGGGTTGCTTCCCAGCTAACTATAACATGGTTCTTTTCAAGTCTAATATAAATCAATTCTTGTTGAGCCGTCCTCTTATATAATTAAACTCTACCCAAAGTCGAATCGGTTTTTCCGAAGAAGAATCCTTCTTGGGATTATTAAACTCACAAGCACTCTCAAGTCATATATATATATATATATATATATATATATATATATATATATATATATATGTATGTATATACTACACACGCACATATATATACATATATATATATATATAGTTATCCACATAGTGTAGTTGCGTTGTGCCACAACTAATCAGTGCAGCTATCGAACCTACAACCATCGCGTTGATAGTCGCCAGCTCTAACCAAATATGTATGTATATATGCCCGAAGAATCCTAGAGTGGATGAAACACGGAATATTCATTGTAGCTTAATCGCCATATATGTTTTATAAATTACTAACTAGTTCTACCTACGTATTGAGCACTTTTGAAGTAAATACTTAAAGTTTACGCATAATTTTATACTTTCGTATATTAATTTTATGTGAGTAAATGAAGTAGTTATATATATATATATCTATATCTATATCTATGTCTATATCTATATCTATCTAATTATCTATATCTATCTATCTATCTATCTATCCATATATCTATCTATATATATATATATCTATATATATCTATATATATATATATACATTTTTTTCTGTTCAGTTACATTTTTGTTTCAGCTACGCGACCGTTTTTTAGCCGTTATGTAGCCTCCCCAGACTTTACAGAAAAGTTCGTTTATGGTGGAATGAAGACATGATTATGTCAGTGGAGGGGTGCGAAAAAAAACGGAAAGAGGAAAGGGAGAAGGTGGAGACGGGGTGCTTGGTCGGTCGATAATGCTTTAGTTTTGGAGTTCAAGAACGTTAGATGGTTGTGGGGGTTTGGGAAGTTCATCTCTGGTGTGGCTAGGGGCATAGGGATATATGGAGGGGGAGATATGTAGGGGTAAGAAGAGGGGGGTTACTTTAAATTTCGTGTTCTAACGTTTAGGATGTTGGCGTTAGATGATTTCTTGGTAAGTATATCTTGACCTGTTGGGTGTTCGCTTAGGCTCGGAGGCGGGGGGCTACGATTTGGTTTATCTATTTGATTTTTATTTTTTTATTTGTTGTTAAGTGCTTTGAGAAGGTTAGCCTTGGGCCGCACGCGCGAGGACACACATGCGCGCATACTCACACACATACACATAAAGAAACGCGCACATGTATACATACATTTCCGCCTCAACATGTAAACATCCGCATTGCTCCCGTTGACCTCAATTGATCTTAAATGTAGCTGAACAGAAAAAAACGGTAATAAAAAATAAAACGCATACTTGCTCTACAACAGTATTGAACACTTTATTCAGGTTTTTATTAATAACGATTCTACTATATATATATATATATATATATATATATATATATATATATATATATATGATAAATAAATAGATAGATAGATAGATAGTAATAGATATACCAATTAGAGAAGAAGACGACGTTAGTTGTCAACTTTCCCCATATATACAATATACAGTATCCGGTATTCCCCATTCGTCAATCAGCTAGCACTTACTAGGATGGACGCCTAACGGTGATTTAAAAAGAAGTGATGTGCCAACGTGAATAGGCCTTTAAGAGATTAACTTATTCCAGTTCTCCCACTGCGCTTTCGCCAACGGATTTGATACAGGTTGCTTTTAGAATAGGCACCGCCAAAAATGGCCGCAAAATCAAGTTGTTGTTGTTTTTTAAAACTAAATTACATTTATTAAAATCCATTATTTCTGAGTAACTTTTTTTTTTCCAGAAAGATAAAATCCTGAATTTTATCATATAGAAAACAGAATAATGTAAAACTTTTTCTACTATTTTTAATTCAATTTTAAATGTTAAATTTTCCCAAAAAGTTAACAATTGACATTTTTTGTCTTGCACAAAAAACGTATTTAAATATTTAAAAAAAAAGGGGTTTTGAAATAATTAATTTATTTATTTATTGTCTAACTAAGATTTAGGATGATTTTCTAAGAGAATATGCAAAAATATTATAATATAAGTACCGGAATTTCAAATAATTCCACTTATTCATATAGGTAACCAGATATTTCGCATCTACGTAGAGTTCAGATCGACTCTGTTTACGTTTTCGTTTTGATAATAAGAAAACTATGGAAGACCAAACAGGCCAAAAAAACTTATTTTTCAGTGACGAAAATTTCAATGTATTATTAAGCTGAGGCTGGCCAGTACCAGATGGGTGACCATTTGTATGAGTTTGGTTTTTAATGTGTATGTGTGTGGGGGCTAGGCTCCCCAAAATGGGGGGGGGCAATTTAAAGCAGAATAAAAAAAAATTATTTCAGCGCGTTTGGTCCACCGTAGTCGAAAGGCGGCAAACGTTTTCAAACGGGATCGAAAAAAATGATGCTATTTTTAACACAAAGGGCACAATATTTATCGAATGTTTTTTTTTTGTATCGATTATTCAAAGCATGCCCTGTTTAATAATGGTCATGCATTATTCGGCTCGCTAAAAAAAAATTGTTAATTTATTTATTAAAAATTTTAAAATGGCTTTTTTCGTATAAATATTAAAAAAAATTTTTTTTTGTTTTGCTTAACTTAAATTAATTATTTTACTTAACATATTCACCGAATTTCACACTTCAAAACTCAAAAGCGGGATAATTAAACACAATCGAAGTTCTGATATTCAGACGTCAAAATAAGGTATGCAAACAATTTTTTTTTTTTTTTTTTTTTTAATCTATAATTCTGTCCGTTACAACAACACAATATGTTTTGTTCAGCTTCAGATGATTATTTTAAGCATATTTGTTCCCACTTCAAAACAAGGGGGGGTTTTGTAAGCAAAAAAATATATATATATAAATATCGTTTATGAAAAATAAGTACACTGTTATAAAGTTCATTCTTCTCCTAACAATCGCTGAAAATTTCGTATTGATCGGATAATTACCTGATTTTTGGTAGATTTTTAAAAAGACGGTCCGTCAAAAAGTACTGACCTGCCCCCCCAGTTTTGGCGGTGCCTAGAAGCTTTCAGTATGACCCTACAGACTGAATGACACTAAAGAACTACTTTTGTGTCAACTTACGCAACTTTTAATAATACTCACAGCTTAACAAGGCTCAGAGGCCACTCAAGGATGAGGGTTAATTTGATAAGTTAATTAATGTTAGATGAAAGCTTATCAAGGACTTGTTTAAGTTGAACTTAAAAACGACAATGTTATTGTGAGTTGAGAAGCAGCTCCGCAGTATTGTGCTTCACAGTAGAGCAGTTCTTGGAACAAAGCTCTCCTCATGAAATGTTCGTATAGTTGTAGACACAAATAGAAAGTAAGTATTATATATATATATATATATATATATATATATATATATATATATATGTATATATATATGTATATATATATATGTATATATATGTATATATACTACCGATGTATATATATATGTATATATATATATATGTATATATATATATATATGCTTCCTTTAGTCTTAACATACTATGGATAGCCAGGGAAAGGGTGCTTGCGCGTGAAATTTTTGTGGCAAGAGTTGCGCAATTACCAACCACACCTCTCCTGATTTGATATTGTTGAATACCAGTTCAAAACGACTGGAAACAGTGCCGAGATAAGCGGAAAACACACACAGCGCCTAGAATTCCCAAATGGTCACCCATTTGGTAGTAGCCAGGCTTAACGTTGCTTAAGTTCGGTGATCTGACGGGAACCGGTGTGTCAACGCGATTATGCCGTATGGTGTATATATATATATATATATATATATATATATATATATATATATATATATATAGTAATTTATAAAATATATATGGCGATTAAGCTACACTGAATATTCGGCGTTTCATCCACTCTAGGATTCGTCAGGCATAAGCTTATGCAGTGTAGCTTAATCGCCATGTATATATATAAATTACTAACTAGCTCTACCTACGTATTGAGCACTTTTGAAGTAAATACTGAAAGTTTACGCATAAATCTATACTTTCGTATATTAATTTTATGTGAGTAAATGAAGTAGTTATATATATATATATATATATATATATATATATATACGTGTGTTTGTGTGTGTGTGTGTGTGTGTGTGTGTGTGGAAAAAGGAGAAAGTACCGTAAAATCGTCCAAATGAATGCCTTACAAAAACTCCCATAGGTTGTGTTTATAACCGCACAGAACATTCCCGCCACAGCAAATCTTCATCTTTTATTTCTTAATCTCTTCCTTGCAGGGATAAATTGTCATTATCGTCATACGAAGCCTTAGAGATTCAAACCTGTACGAACATATGATTCATATTATTAAATCATCTCCTTGGAAATCATCGTGAACTTCAGATACCAGAAAACTCAACTAGGAAGAAAGACATGTGACAGTATAAAACGATACACGATTGCTATTGTTAAAACATCATGTGTTTTCTTATTACTGCATTTCAATGTTTGTAAAGATGTATAATAACTTTAATTGATATATAACGGACCTATAATAGAAGGCAAGGGAATATAAAAAAAAACATATACAAAATGCGCCGAGCACTGTGCATATTTCGAATAAATTGAATGTAAAATAATAAAAATAAAACCAGTACAACTTTCAAATCTCGTACTACGAGAACAGAACACTGCGAGATCTCAAGTATAATTATGGCTATCTAATGAACATATTGTCCAAATACATTAAAAGAATTCGTTTATTTTCACGGAGAAAGCTATCAACGTCCTTTTTAAAAAGATTCAATTTATTTCGGTATGCGTCCAGAAATATATGTGGAAAAAGAATATAATATATATCAAATCACCGAACTATAATGCAATGAATTTCGAAAAAAAAACAAAAAACAAAAAAAAAACCCAAAACGAAGACGTTATTGTGGAAAATATTAACTTCCCCACCATTGTTCCAATGATAAACTAAAGTAAAATATATTTAATTTTTAATATTTAATTTTGCCTTTTTAAAAAATACAAAGAGAAAAATTCAACTGGATATAAAGTGGATGACTCTTTTTGATTTGTGCAAAACGCACAAGTTATCAAACCTTACAGATTGATGAAAGGAAATAAACTCACTTCACAATTTTTCTCATCGAGTTTTCGTTCATTTTCTCTGAATCATTTTGTCAAATGAAAGATAAAACTGTTGTGGCTAAAATATACGTGATTTTTTTCATTCATATTTTCACGTAAGTTAAATGGCTAGTTTTCTACACTAAAACAAAGCACCATAAACTTTTAATGCACTTTTGTTGTATATCAAAAACATTTGAAAGGTACATCTCATTTTTTGATATCATTTTCTTTGTTTATTTTACATATAATCAAAACTTTGAAGAAAACTGAAAAAGATTGAATAAGAATTAAAACAAGTGAACATGCATGGTCCCGCGTGAGTGCACAGTGAACGAGGCATAAAAATGACTAAGTTCAGCATTTTTGTCCACCCCTCCCAATTTAGCGCCCCAAATCATCAGATGATGTTAAATCCTAGTCAAAATGAACAAACGGTGCAGTTTTGGCCTGAACATATGTAAATTTAAGTTCTGCTCTATGCTAAAAAGAAATGACAAACTCCATCATTTGCCCTCCTCCATTTAGCCCTAAAAGTCCCCAAGGCCTTAACATATTTAAATTTAAGTTCAGCACCATGCAAAACTGCGATATAGACATACTTCAAAAAATTTTGGTCAAATATGGCAAAAATAGTCATCAAAATGAAGTGATTTTATTAGCCCTAAAAGACTCAGGAGTAATTGCGAAGTATAGCCAAAAAACAAAATTATATAGAAATCAGTTGGTTACAACTTTTCAGAAATTAAAACACAAAATTATAGGGATGAATTTTTTCAATAAGCACAAAAGTGTCAATTTTAGCCATTTTAACACGAAAGGCACCCTTGGGGAGGCAAACGGAGTTTTTCCGAAAAAGCCGGTCTGTTACTTTTTTTATTTAGATCATGTTTAATGTTTGAGCAAAATTTCCAAATATTCTAAGGTGTAGTTTTTGAAAAGTGCGGGCAGACGAACGGACGAACGGACAAGGGTGATTTTTTTTACATATGCATCACCACTTATCCAGGCCCAGATGCCACTCGAAGATAAGCGTTAAAGTGTGTACAGTAGTCAATTAGACAAAATAGTAATCGATAGTAAACGAAAGTTGGTAAATTTGTAAACTTAAAACTTGTTTACGTTAGACTTGAAGACAACCATATTGTAGTCAGCTGGAAAGCAGGAAAACGGAAGACAGTTCCACACGCGTGCAGTTCTAACAAAGAAGCTTTGTTCATGGAATCTACGTTTAGGTTTAGGCACAGATAAAGAGTGGAGGGGATTATTGATAGTGTTTTCAACTAGATGAGTGTTTCTTGTGAAAGTTGTGAAAGTTTGAAGCTCAGTCGAGCACTTGCCATGAAATTGACGATAAAGTAAAGACAAACTCGTAACATCTCTTCTGTGAGAAAGGGACATCTCCTACGAGGCTACGAAGTCTGTTTTTAACTCTATCAAGGCAGGATAAGTCCTTTCTAGCAGCTCCTGCCCAGATGTGGCAACAATACTCCATCTTTGAACGTACCCGGCTTTTATATAGATAGAGAATTGCATAAGCAGTGAGATATCTACTGGATCGATAGAAGGATCCAATCATTTTTCCAGCGGCCGTGGCAATGGATTTGATGTATGAGTTTCATTTCAGATCAGGAGTAATGGTCAAGTCCATAAGCGACCGGGCGATGTTGGGCGGTCTGCTAATATATATATATATATATATATATATATATATATATATATATATATATATATATATATATATATACAAGTTAGAAAAGCATTTTGTTCAAGGCATGAAAATTGTTAAACAAAATGTTTTACTAAAGGCTTTAAAAATAAAGGTACAAGATTCAATTTGAAATTTATTTATCTTCAAAGTGCACTTTTATAAATTTTACAAAGTATGGTATGAAAATTTTATTTAAATTGAATCAATAAATTACCTTGGATTTATTGTATGTAATGTACATTCTGTTGCACTTTAAAAAAATCATTGAAAATTGTATATCTATATCATTAATTGCTAGATGAACGATTATGTTTTTAATTGCAACAAAATGTACATTACATAAAATAAATCAAAGGTAATTTTTTGATTCAATCAAAATTAAATTTTCATACCTTACTTTATTAAATTTATAAAGTGCACTTTGAAGATAAATAAATTTCAAATTGCATCTTGTATCTTTATTTTTAAAGCCTATAGTAAAAACATTTTGTTTAACAATTTTCATGCCTTGGATGAAATGTTTGTCTAACTTGTACCTTATCTTTTTAAGATTATATTTTAAAACTCTCCTTCTCTCTATTTCAGTTTGTATTTCTCCTCACACCACAACTCATTTTTGCAACCCCCTCTTTGTATTATTATAGGTGTGAATATTCTCTCTATTTCAGTTTGTATTTCTCCTCACACCACAACTCATTTTTGCAACCCCCTCTTTGTAATACAGGTCTGAATAATGAGAAAATCTGAATTTTCTGAACAAAAACTTTAAAATAACTTTTTATTAAATTAAAAAATTTTTTTAGATTAAATTTTTAAAAACTTCTTTCAGAATAAGGAACGTATTTTTATAGGTTTCATTAACAAATATTCATTACATAACGAGTAAAATAGAAATGAAAATTTCAAAAGGACCGTATAACTGGTTGCGGTCAATAATAGTCCTCGCCAGCGAAAGTCTTTACTATTGTTATTCTATTATTATTTAAAACATTTTATGTCCTGCTCTTCCGTGCGAGGACTAATATATATATATATATATATATATATATATATATATATATATATATATATATATACAGACGGTGAGGCAATATTTGCAAAAAAGAAAAGGTTATTAAAAAGCTTTTCAAATTCGAAATGTAGAAATATAAATTGACTTTTCCTACATATATATATATACACACACACATATATATATATATATATATATGTGTGTGTGTGTGTGTGTCAGTGTGTGTGTGTGTGTTTTCCAATGAGAAGATACATATGTGTGTGTGTTTACAATGAGAAGATATATATATATATATCCTACTTATATATGTGTGTGTGTCTTTTTTACAATAAGATATATATATATATATATATATATATAACTACTTCATTTACTCACATAAAATTAATATACATATAAATTTCTGCGTAAACTTTCAGTATTTACTTCAAAAGTGCTCAATACGTAGGTAGAGCTAGTTAGTATGTTATAAAATATATATGGCGATTAAGCTATACTGAATATTCCGCGTTTCATCCACTCTAACACTCTTCAGTCTTCCTGAAAGTCCTAGAGTGGATGAAACGCGGAATATTCAGTGTAGCTTAATCGCCATATATATTTTATAACTTACTAACTAGGTCTACCTACGTATTGAGCACTTTTGAAGTAAATACTGAAAGTTTACGCAGAAATTTATATGTATATTAATTTTATGTGACTAAATGAAGTAGTTATATATATATACATATGCATATATATATACATATACACACACACACACACACACACACACACACACACACACACACACACACACACACACACACACACATATATATATATATATATATTCCCTTTCTGGAAGAAGACAAATTGTAAATGTCTGACGTGGAGCAGCCAATCAATTATTTGGTTTAGCTTCTTTTTTTTAATTTTGCAGATTTTGTAAATGCGATAAAACAAGTCGGGTACGTCATAACGCTGAGACTTGCTGTAACTATAGTCGTTTGCGCAGGTCAAAGGAACAATTTTATATTATCTTAGAGATCGTACACTAGTCGAGGAGAGCATAAAACATTTGCTGACGTTGTTAATGTTGTATGATCAATAACAAAACGAGAACTAGGTGACAAAAGAACTATTGAAAGAATGAGTTCAGTAGCGCAAAGCATTTTAGAAATGTCAGCATTTTCAGAACATTATGTGATCGAATTAAATTTCCCCCAAATTCACCTGTTGCGAAGTGGTGCTATTTCCTTTATATTCTTAAATGTCTGTCTGTATCGTATATCGCTAAAATCCCGATATCTCAACTTGTGTAGAGTGAGTGCCACTTCGGTCGGTGATCTATAGATTTAAGTTTTACTGGAAAATCAATAAATATTTATTATTTTATTAGAACTATCAGCAGGGGATGCTTTTGTTGTAAACAGAGTCAAATATTAAAAGATAATTAAAGGAGTCTTCTATTTTTGGCATAGGAAAACAAGCACAATTGTTTTTATTCTGATAGTGATTCCGATACCTCAAAAAGTTACGATTTTTCCGAATTTGGATTCCGATTAATCGTCCCAACACTAGTATTGCTACTCTCTCTTTCTTATAATAGTCACTGTATCATGTTTCAGAGCTACGTTTTCGAAGCATGTACTGATTGCATGAAATGTTTAATGTTGGCTGAAATAATATTAGTTTATAATTATTGAATGAAAGAATCTCACCTGTCTTATTTAGCCGACATATAAACAGAAAGGAATCCAATCAAAAGATACCAAAAACAATATTGAATGATCAGCTGTAATATGTTTATGAATTTTTGAGATGAGGATTGGTTACTCGCATTATTTGGATTAATCAGACTACTGTTCTCATCTGGATTGTGATTTTCACAACGTTTCGGTCGATGTAACCTCTAATCTTCTTCAGGTGTATCTTGTCGAACTCAAGGATGTTTCTGTCAAACTCTGGAATTTTAACGGAAATTCGAACGGAACACTTTATTTACTTCACACGGGTAGCATGCTCTCATTCCGTCAGCCACGACTGGATAAAGGTCCTAATTAATTCACAATTGTATTTTTCAGCCGCCCACTCTGAGAATTGATCTTTCAACCTTCAGGAGACTATCACTTTTACAATTGATTTTTCCAATTACTATAACCATTGCGACACATGTCCTTACGAGTTCAACATGATACTACTGAAGAAGTTCGAGGGTTACATCAACCGAAACATTGTAGAAATCACGCTCAAAATGAGAATAGTAGTCCGATGAATCTAAATAATACGATCAGCCTCAAGATTGATAGTGCCACATAGCAGTTGGATTTCAACATATTGTGCACAAATTTGCATAAAAATTGTCCGATTTTTATTTATTTTTAAATTCAATGCGTAAAATTTTTTTCCTCGAACTGTTCGTCTGTGGAACTCAGTATCGTGGAGCTGCTATTCAGCTGCCTATAATGTGGTCATTTTCAACTCTAATGTAAATAAGTTCTTGTCGAGCTGTTCTTTTATATTATCGAACCCTATCGAAATTTCGCCATTGCTGACCATCACGATAGTGTCTCGCTGTCTACCTAACACGCATTATTCCTTATCCTACTGTTTATCCCAAGTAAAAAATCCAAATTCCAGTTTAATTTTATGTCGTACTTAAGACCTTCAGGAGAGGTGTTGTTGGTTATTTCGAAACATTTGCCTCGCGGTAGCTACCTTTATAGCGGTGTCTATTGACTCTTAAGACTGATCGCAGGCATCAAAAGACTTAAGAGTTTAATATTTCGTTGTCTACTCTCAGTCAGCCCTGTTTAAGCAAGCACTGACTTCAACTACAGGGTATAGCGATAAAATTGTCGCACTAAAAATAACAACCTGATTCTATTTCCATTTAATGAAAACCAGTTTTCTTTTTTTGTTGAAACATGTAGTAGCTGTCCAGTTGGGTACACATCCCAAGAACAATAAGCACATTCTATTATGTCTGAAAGTGACACAATGTTCAACGAGCGAGATCGGAAATGTGCTGCTGTACAACTAAGGCTCCCTACCGATCAAAGTTATGATAACAGGTCCATTGCCAGCACCTACACAATACATTGCTGGATTGCCATAAATAACAGGGTGATAGAAACATAGTATCCGGCTACTGTTATTGTCTTTTGTGTGGTTTATAGTGAAGCCCACATCATGCTCTCACTTCTTCAAAGTTGGCTTGGAAGTCTAGCTGAAAACACTATCAATAATTCACCCACTCTTTATCTGTGCCTGAAACTGAACGTAGATTCCAGGAACAAGGCTTTTTTTTCTGAAAACTGCACGCCTGTGGAATTGTTTTCCATTTTCCTGCTTTCCAGCTGACTACAATACGGTTGTCTTCAAGTCTAACGTAAACAAGTTCTTGATGATCCGTTCCACTTAAGTGAACAAATTTACCGAATTTCTATTACTAACGATTACTATATTGTCCAATTGACTACTGCACACTCTTAACCCGTATCCCCGAGTGGTCTCTGGGCCTTGATAAGTGGTTATGCCTATGTAAAAAAAAGTCAACACAAAGTGTACCTGGATGTGCTAAAGGGTGTGGTGATCTCTTGATGCAGTCAGATGGCCACTGAGTGTGGCAGCAGGACTCAGCGCCAACCCATGCCTAAATAGACCCAGGCTTGGCTTCAGAAGGAGTACTCCGATTTTGTACCTTTCTCTCACTTCCCCCTCCTCCTCCTCCGACCTAAATCTGCTGAACTACTTTGTTCAGTAATACGTTACCAACATCACCAACAACACCAACATCACCAACATCACCAACATAATCTTCCACAACATCCACACCAGCCTGATCGCCGCCATCCGCTGAGTATTCGCCGAGCTCCGGCCGGCACTTGTTGAAAAAGCATGCTCCCAGTTCCAGACGGCTATCAGAGCGGTGATTGAAGCTAAATGCGGCTACATTGAATAGGTATCAGCTGCACTATATAATCAAGTTACCTGAATTGATTTTTTCAATAAAACTTTTTAAATAAATCTATAGTATTGTTTTCTTTAGAGCGACAATTTTATTGTTCCAACCGGTAGAGTTGGTACTCTCTCTTGCTAATCGCATGTATTTCATCAAGTTTCGCAATTCCATTTCCTAAGTATGTACTGAATGTGTCCAAATATTTATGTTCCCAGTAAATAATGTTATTTTATAATCATTGAATGACATAGAATACCGCCTACTTTGTTTGTCGACATAGAAACGGAAAGAAACCCAACCGAATGGAGACTATAAACAATACTGTGTTATCAAATGTAAGTTGTTGAGTGTTATATCAACAATTATAAGCTCGTCACATGGTGCATAACGTTGCATAAAAGTTCTGCGGTATTAATTGCATTCTGCCATTGCTTGATGAGAAAGACAGAACAAAATGGCGAATACATGAAACGTGAGGAAAGGGCGATCGACAATGAACGAAAGATGAACGTAGAAAAGTGAGAGATAAAGCTTAAACAGATTCAAAATGATAAGAATGTGAATAAAAAGAAAGGGAGAATTAGAGAACGTAGAAAAAGAGGAGATAGAAAAAGATGTTTTTTTTTTTTTACAGTGATCACCACTTATCAAGGCCCGGAAGCCACTCAGGGATAAGGGTTATTGCAAGTACATTAAGTTAGTGAGGAGATTTGCTGAAGTGTTTACTTAAGGGGGCGGTTCATTAGGAATTTGTTAACATTGAACTTGAAGACATCCAAGTTGTAGTCCGGAGGGAAGCAGGCAGACGGAACAGAGTTCCACAGGCGTGCAGTTCTAAGAAAGAAGCTTTGTTCATGGAATCCGCGTTTTGATTTAGGCACAGATATAGAGTGGGGGAAATTTTTCACAGTGGATTCAGCTAGACGGGTGTTTTTCGTGAAAGATTGGCGAGGGGGGACCAGAGATTGGAGTTCAGACGAGCACCTGCCATGGAAATAACGATAAAACAAGGACAGGCTCGCAACGTCTCTTCTGTGGGAGAGAGGTTGCAGGGTAGAGAAAAGGGCATCCCCCACTAAGCCACGAAGTCTATTTTGTACTCTGTCAAGGCAGGATAGGCTGTTTGCGAGATAAAAGCTGAAGACTACATAAATGGTAGAAGAACAAATATAAAAAGTAAAAAAAGGAGAATTATTAAAAAGAATTTGAAAGAAAAGGAAAAACAGAAATATAAAAAAAGAAATACATCCTGCAAGAGAGAGTAAGAAAAAGTAATAAATATTAAGTTGAAAAGAAAGTTCTTGCGAAACTTTTCATTTTAATTTCAAATGACGTATTTCCAAATCTATTTTCGTTATTATTCCTTTATTTTATATATCATTTTAAATAGCGTTTTTCGCTCTATCTAATCGGTTATATTACAATCATTTAAAAAGAAGTATGAATTACAATCATTTAAAAAGAAGTATGTCTTCTTTACAGAATGTTGAATACAAGAGGGAGAAAAAAGCAAATTCGTACAATTTTCTTATTTCAATTCAAGCTAGGCCGAAAAGCTGCTGATATTTCTAACACCACCCATAACACGTATTTACTGTTCGTAATATAAACAACAGGGGTTTCATACTAAGAACAAACAACCATTAGGACAAGATATTGTTTTGAAAATTCATCTTTTTACATGAAATTCTCCAAGATCTTACCCGTTTGTTGTCAATGAAATCTTCTAATGCTTCATACGTTTTTTTTTACAAAAACACATTCACTGTTATTCCAAATATTTCGATAGATTCCTTAATCCAGCTACCAGACTTTGCTTTGCTGTTATTTGTCCACAATGCCTGCGCCCAGTCTCGAAAGACAAAGGATACCAGCTCTAGGGGCAGCGGCGAATGTAATTGTGAGGCAGGGGTTGCTCAATCTACAACCACACCTCTCCTTAATCGGCACTGTTTGAGTCAAGTGGCCAGTAGCAGTCCAGGATTACTGGAAACAATGCTGAGATAAGCAAAGTGCACATACAGCACCTGGAAGTCAAAAACAGTCACACATTTAGTACTGGTCAGGTTCATCTGGAACCGGTGTGTGAACGTGATTATACCGTATACTGTTATAGACTTATTCACGGCGTGCATAGATTGGTAGATCTTCTGTCATAAACTCGAAGTAATACCCTATTAATAATCACTTGATAATTGGTCCCTCTACTTCCTCAGATAAGATTTTTGCTGAACTAAAACGCCTGTCAGAAGTGCCTACATCAATGGAATGCAGGTAATGGGCCAATAGTTAACGAGCACAGTTCGGCTTTGCTTTATCGATCTGGCAGAGCACTGTTCATCCATGAGTACTCTAGTCAGCAATAACATCTCCAGTCACAATTTCTTCAATTATGAGACAATCATATGAAAGTTGGGAATTTTTTTATCCAATATATTTGAACATCATCTGGTCTGGCACCATTGCAATTTGGAATTTGTCTACATGTTTTTCAATGTTCTCCTTGTTCAAGTTTATTACATATTTTATTTTATTAAACTTACTTTTTGTCATTCTTTGAAATTTTAAACCGTTATTATTACTATTATTTTTTAACCACCACGGGCCGTTGTGTGTGAGTACAACAACCCGTGGTGTTCCCTAAAGTCTGGGTGTCAATATGTTTCCTCAGATTTCCAATATTTTACATTTCTTTTGATAACCTTTGCAAATAAATTTGCATCAGTGCAACAACCGATTGCAATCGATTCTCCCTGTAATTTCAGTATCAAATGTTCTACAAATTTATCCAGTAGTGCTGCTTCTTGTCGGTTATTCCATTCTCTTCCACACTTCCTAACTATTTGACTATATGACCGCCCGGACAAAATTTTCTGTGAGATGGGTATATATGCTGATGACACCACGCTCTATAACAGACACGACAGGAAAACAAATGAACACATATCTAAAGAAATGGCAAAAACACTAGAAGATGACCTCCAATCTTTAGTGGAATGGGGACAAAAAAAGGTGGTCACATTCAATGCTGCCAAGACTAAACTTGTTCCCTTCAATAACTACAAGAATTCTTCTCTACCAATAGCAATGGCCAAAGAATCTTTATCTGAAAGTACATCCTTTAAACTCATCGGCCTAACGTTCACAGGAAACATAGTTTGGAAGAATTACATTGAGAGCATTGCCAGGACTGCTGCGAAAAAGATAAGTTCTTACTACCGTGCTAGAAAGCTACTAACGCCCGAAAGTATCTTGTATCTCTATAAAGCCACCATTCGCCCATGTATGGAGTATTGTTGTCATATTTGTGCTCGTGCATCTGCTACTAGTCTCTCACTCCTAGACAAGGTTCAAAAGAGAGTCGCCAACCTGATAGGTCCTGAACTATCATTTAAGCTCCAGCCTCAGTCCCATCGACGAAATATACCATCCCTCTGTTCTACAAATGTTTTCACAGTGAATGCTCTAATGAACTACAAGCACTTGTACCCCCTCGACGTAAATACTCCCGAAAAACCCGGCAAGCAGCAAAATCTCACCCCTTCACAGTTGAGATCCCTAAATGCAAGACAACCTTCTACTCCAGTAGTTTCTTCCCCAGAACCGCTAGACTTTGGAATTCCCTTCCGGGTTCCTACTTCCCCACATGTACTGACATGCAAAAGTTCAAGTGTAACGTGAACCGACATCTTGCTGCCCAACTCCCCACATAGTACCCCTGTAGCTTATGTCCCTGTAAGTAGCCCCCTACATCAAAGTGGCAATGTGCCTTGTTTGGGGTGAAAATGTAAAAAAAAAAAAATTAGTGTGATACCAGGCGATGTGGACGCTTCAATTTATTTTGGGAGGTATCATTATTGTTGCAACAGTTGGGGTTAAAGCCTATAACACTACTTCATAATCGACAAACGAAAACTAATCATCTCTTAGTTGCTCATCTATCAGAGGATTTATGATGTTTGACTGGTAGGAAACGGTTTATGATCCCGGAGCGACACCACCGATAATGATGGATGATGTATAGTTAATGTTTTCAGTTTTGATAAATAGTGCTAGAGAATAAAACATTTGAGAAACTGCGGAAATACTTACAGAAATTTAAGATGAAAAAAGTACGATCTATAAATTGCAGTTTTTTCTTAAGTTGCACGATGCAATTGCTGCAGTCGAATATTGGCTCGAAAAAGTTCAATGTGGAATTCGGTTTTTGATTACAAATTACGACATGCTTTTCGTGTTCCATCGTTTTTGTAACCGCAAACGATATTAACAATACCGAATCAAATTGAAAAGCTTAAAAAAAGCCGACAACCGAAGATAAGTTCTTTGAAAATGATGGAAATTATGTAAAAGGGTTTATGGATTAATTATTTAAAAAAAAAATAAGCAAAACATAAGATTGAAAATGTAATTACTAAAACGATCACACTCGAAAAATATCATTGATAGTAATGAAGGTAATGCTTATGCAAAAATAACCAAAAAAACATTTAGTTTTCATTACTAAAAAGCACTTGTTGTGGAAATTATTTCACTGAAGAGTCTATTGCTGATTCCTCCCTAGATAAGTGTGCCTTGATTGCATCGTCCTTACGAGTACAAAATTCCTACTTGTCAGAGGTCGGTTTGGGTTATAGCTGGTTGCGATTACCGTGTCCCGGTACGAGGGAGGTTCAATCTACTGTCGTATTTCGCCGCGGTTTGCTTGATCTGTTTCAGTTGATAGGTTTTCTTACGTGTGTGGAGTGTTGGCTAAGTTGGTAGAGTACTCGCCTAGCATGAAATGTTTCAATTCCAGAGTTCTGAAGTGTCTAACTGATGAGCCCAAGATGAGGGCGAAATTCTAGTCCTAATCTTCCAGCTTGCAGGTTTTTATGTCATGTGAACTGCGACGTTGTTTGGCTATGAAAATAATAATAATAATAATAATAATAATAATAATAATAATAATAATTATATATATATATATATATATATTTCATGATTTTTGGAGGGGGTACAAAATTTTAATATTGCAAGCATTAAGGAAAACTTTTATTGTTTATAATTAAAAGTAAAACACGTTTTTTTTAAATAATGAAAAAAAAGAAAAAAAGTAGGAAAGAAGGAAGGAAAAAAAGGAGGGTCTTAACTGGTTTCGCCCTCGTTTTACTAATCTGAAATGAGAGATTTGCGATTAAAAAGATGGAACAAACAATGGAAAATGTACATAATTAAAATAAAACTGCGTCAGTTCTTATTAACGAGTGATAAAACCCAAAAAAACAGAAGCGAATAAAATAAAGCAGTGTTATGATATTATTTAAGAAGATCCAAAATAATATTGTAGCGTTGCTTCATTTTAATCGTTTTCTTGCTATTTTTGTTGTTGTTGTTTTTGTTGTTGTTTTTACACTCGTAAATATAACGCAACGCAGCTGTCTTTAAATTATGTACATATTCCATTGTTTTTCCCTTTTTAATCTCAGATTCCTCTATTCAGCTTTTCCAACGCTGAATAGCGAAACCCCCTGTTTTTCATTTTATAAAAAGGGTGTTTTACTTTTTAATCATGAACAATAAAAGTCTTTCCTTCATGATATATATATATATATATATATATATATATATATATATATATATATATATATATATATATTAATGTGTATATATATATAAGTATGCATATGCATATATATATGTATATGTACATATATATGTATATATATGTATGTATATATATGTATATATATATGTATATATATATGTATATGCATATATATATATATACGGGTGTCCCAAAATAATTGTAATTTAAAATGCCAATATCTCAGAAACTACTCCGTGTATCTTAATGAAACTGCACACACTTTACATTGAACATTATAAGTGTTTTCTTTTGAAGTGGACGGACTTTTCTAAATCTGTCAAAAATTCGACAAAAAATCCTGAACTACTTCTGTACAAGCTGTGAAAATTTGAGGCCATTTAAACGAAATTTGTCAAAATTATTGGCCTACGAACAGACGTCTATTTTTGTTATAACACACACACACACACACACACTATATATATACATATCTCTCTCTCTCTCTCTCTCTATATATATATATATATATATATATATATATATATATATATATATAATAAAAAAATATTCAACCATGATGGGAAAACGAAAAAAAGAAAAACTAAAATTATTCATACATTACCCATCGTTTCATCATTGTTTCTTTAACAATCATTCCCAATATGTCTCGAAATACACACGATGATGAATATAAATTTTATATTATTTGGATTCGTCCGGCTACTGTTTTAATTTTAACTGTTAGTTGTATACCGTTTAGAAATTCCGTGCGTATTCCTGAGTTCGACAAATAGATTCGAGATTTCGACAAATCACACTTGAAGAAAGTAGGAGGTTTTATCGACCGAAATGTTCTAAAAATAAATACTCAAGTACAAAAATCAAAATTGCACGAACAATCAGTCCTAGTTGTAAAATAAATCGTTTTGTTTTTACATTTTCCATAAATATACGCGCGGTCGCGTTTATATATATATATATATATATATATATATATATATATATATATATATATATATGCTAGTTTGTTTGTTCCTTGATAGAAGCGCTGTTGAGTTGTAACAAAATAAAATACCTATCAGATACGTTGGAAGCCAAAACAATGCATTATTACAAAATAAACAATTTTTTTTCACTTATTAAAGTTTATTTTTTAATAATGCGTTGTTTTGGTTTCCAATGTATCTAGTACGTATTTTATTTTATATATATGTATATATATATATGTATACATATATGTGTATATATGTATATATGTATATATATGTATATGTATATAAATACACACACACACACACACACACATATATATATGTATATATATATATTTAGCCAGTAGAGTTTAGTTTCCTAGAAGTAGATTCAATGAAACAACATGTGTCTACGAAATTCTGCTCAATGAATAAACAGAATTTCATATATATATATATATATATATATATTAGCTGACCGCCCATCGTTGTCCGGTCGTACAATACGCTTGAATATTATATTTGAATTCATTCAGATTGCGTATATATTATAATAAAATCAACCTTGTATTGGATGTTACATATGACAAGGAATAATTTGCACGGGGGACTAATTGGTACATAACAATAAAAACATAATTTTGTTCATAATAATAATGATAATTTTGTTCATGTAATCCGTCAACTGATCTTTAGGCTTGACGATCTTAAACATAGTTTTTCTTCTCTTATAGATAAAGAAGAAGATTGCAACAGGGGTATATTTTTCGTTACAAGAGAAATAATACAATCGTTTCACTTGGTCGCTGTAACGTAAAATATTCCCCTGCAAAAATGCCTTTTAATCTACAAGAAAGGAAAGCATTTTTTGTAATCGGATATTTTCGAGTTTTGATACTTTTCGGATGAATTTCTGTACTAAAGATCTTTAAGAATATTGCCAGAAATATAAATAAATTTTGTGTGAAATTAGTAAAAGATAAACTTAGCCGTTTCGGAATCTGTGGGGGGAAAACTCACATGCATACACAAAGTGACTTTTATATAATAGTAAATATAAAGATACTCATCCTCATATATTACAAAACAAATGGTTTCTATATTTTGTGCGAATCAATGCTAAAATACATATCAACCGTGTGTGTCTTGTACTGTTTCTGACTTTTAGCTGAAAACGCACACACGAACTTCCACATAATAATAGGTTGAAATCGTAAACATTAAATTAAAAAAAAAGCGAAACAAGCACCAGTTGGTCGAAATAAAATGCAAATCATTAAGCAACATTAAAATATTTTCCATTATTTTACAAAATAAATATTTGACTTAGGATTTTTTACGTAGTAGGTTTTCCAGGAATTTCTAATATTTCCTGTTTGCGCATTTGTTATTTTTTGGCTTTTTCGATCCGAGAAAATTTATTCGTAAGTTGAAATTTCAAATTGGTAAGATTATTTTTTTTTTCAATTAAAATTCGTATTTGTCTTTGATTGTGAATGCCAGAAACAGTGACAGAAATAATTCTCCTGTGAGAATAGCGTAATAGTAGTAATAACAACAAAAACACAGTCATTTTACTACTACTACTACTACTACTACTACTACTACTGCTGCCACTAATATTACTACTACTACTGATGCTGCTACTAGTACTATTACTACTAAATTTAAATACCGTAAAAGATAAAATAACTTTCACAGGAAACGTGAATTAAAAATATATATTATAGACATTGCAAAGGCTGCTGCAAACAAGGTGAGTCTCCCCTGTATACTGATAGTATACGGCTCACATCTGTCAGTATCATAAATCTCTACAAAGCTTTTGCTCATTTATGCATTGAGTATTGTTGCCACATCTGAGCTGGTGCATTTACCACTAGTCTCTACTTTTAGACTGGTTAATACGTCATCTCGAACGTTATTGATTCCGCACCGTCAACCAAGCACCAACCTCCGTCCCATCACCGTAATATTACATCCCTGTGAATGTTTTACAAGTTGATTAATAGAATGTGTTCTGACAGACTCGTAGAATCTGTGCACTCTCAACGTAAATATCTGACTAATCCGAAAAGCAGCAAAATCCCGTCTCTTCACTATTGAGGTCTGTATATGCCTTCCAATCGTATTGTTTCTTTTTCAGTCGGACTTTTAGACTGTTGAATTCCCTTCCTGATTCTTGCTTCGTTGATTGTAATTTAAATGCTAACAGGCGTCTCACTGAATTCCCTGTATAGACCCCGTGTAAGCATAACCTAAACCGTAACGTCTTATATCCAAGCGGCAAAATACTCTGTTTTAGGTGAATGATAGTAAAATGATGTATCATATTAAGGAGGCGCACTCGATGTTCCGAACGGTAGTAAACGTTTTTTGCCTTGCACTAACGTCGTTCCATTATGTTAGAGTAGCAGGCAGGGGTGGAGGTAAGGCTGCTAGCTTTGCCCGGACGTAAAATACGCTAAATATGATATTTTAATTGTCCAAATTTCGTATATATTATTATGGAGTCGTGAGTTTAAAGTAAGAAAAACTATTTGGATACCATCAGCTAGAATCGAAACCGAAAGCAAAACTGTAGCATTCAAAGTTGATGACGTTACCACAGTACACATTTGACACGCATATAAACTGTTTAAAATAAACTAACTCGAATGTGGAAAATGTAAAACGATTTTTTAAAATTTTGACCCCTTTTTGATCCTTAAAACTATTTTAACCGGCGAAAGACGCATAAACGATCCATAAAAAATCCAATCATTTGAGGTCCCTGGCGCCGCTCTGCAGCTTTGAGTTTCGGCGGAGACTGAGTTTGAAAATATGGAGACAGGCAGACTGAAAAAGTGAGTTATATAAATTAGATATTGGATCGAAAACAAACGAAATATTAATCAAGTATGAGGAAGTTATTAAGGAATCAAGAATATTAAAAGTCAAAAGTCCTCAAGCAATGGTTTGGGGGAAAAAAACTGTTTAATCTGTGAGGTGGAACTGAAAAAACATGACCATTTCAGCTGGCGACATGGCCGTTTGCACGTGTGTAAATGAGATAATCATGGAAGCATGTATATGTATGGGTATTAAAGTTGCCGTTTTGACAATATGTGCATATTGTGTGTACGCGCGCTTGCTTAGGGACGTGTATTTGCTTCGCTGTATGCACAGCATTTCGTGAATGTCGCTCGCAATGGGTGTGCTACTTGCCGCACTCTGTCCTAACGGACACAGATAGAATGCTTATAACAAAGGAAGTAAAACGCAGTGTTTGGATTTTTATGTCAATTTACATTGAATTAATTAAAGAGATTATCCAGCACACACACGCACATAATATATATATATATATATATATATATATATATATATATATATATATATATATATATACATATGTGTGTGTGTGTATATATATATATATTATTATTATTATTATTATTACTATTATTATTATTACATTTTCACCCCAAACAAGGCACAGTGCCATTTTGATGTAGGGCGCTGCTATCAGGAACATAAGTTGCAAGGATACTATATAGGGAGTTTAGCAGCAAGAGGTTTGCTCACATTACACTTGAACTTCTGTATGTTAGTACAGTTGGGGAAGCAGGAACTCGGAAAGGAATTCCAAAGTCTAGCAGTTCTTGGGGAAAAAACTATTAGAGTAGAAGGCTTTCTTACATCTGGGATCTCTACTGTGTAGAAGTGGGACTTTGCTGTTATTGGGCATATTTACGTCGAGGAGAGACAAGGGCAAGTAGTTCGTCGGGGTATTCACCATTAAAATTATTGCAAAACAAGCACAGGAATGCAACATTTCGTCAATGGGACAAACGTTGAAGTTTAGACGACAGTTCAGGACCTATCAGGTTGGCGACTCTCTTTTGAACTCTGCCCAGGAATAAAAGACTAGTAGTAGATGCACCAGCCCAAATGTGACCGCAATGCTCTCTACATGGGTGAATCGTGACGTTGTGGAGGTACATGATTTCTTTAGGAGTTTGAAAGCAGTACTTTCAGGTAATGCATCTTTAGCCATGGCTATTTGTTGCTGAGAATGTTTCATGTAATTATTGAATCCGATAACAATAATGAAATGTCTGTAAGAAAACTTAAGCCGGAGAAGGCATGCTCCCAGTTGCAGATCCGTATCGAGGCGGTGATTGAGGCTGAAGGTGACTGCATTGAATAGATTTCAGCTGTACTACATAATCACGTTACCTGAATAAATGTTTGAATAAAAATTTTAAAATACAGATGTGGTGTTGTTTTTTCTAAGGCGACAATTTTATCGTTCCACCTTGTATTATTTATAATAGATAAAAGATTACCTCATCTGCAACACTGTGCAAATTACAACTAAAGTGAAAACAGTAGTCGAAATAATTTAAATAATCAATTCTCATCACAAAACATCCGAAACCGAACTTAATAGTGTACACCTTCTTCATTCAAATAAATTGATGTTGCTTCCCGAATACTTTTTTGCTAGGCAGTGTTAATTCATTATTTTCCCATTTGTTATCTTTGCTAAGTAAATCGGCGAAAATTATTCATGTCTTGAAAATTTAAATAATTTTTTTTTAATATTTGAGATTTTCTGTTTATTCTCGCCTTTTTTGTCTTTGATTGCAAGAGTCAGAAAATATAGAAGAAAACAATCCCTACAGCAAGTATGTCGAAGACGGAAATAATTTTTTAAGATGTTTAAATCATTCCTTCCGTGTGTACACGTTCCCCTCACAAACATGGCATTAAAGAATTATGTTCTGCCTGTGTTCGCACTTATTTTTATCTCTATATAAATAAAATGAACTCATTTTTTCCCGTCTGATTTTGGCATTAATAGGATTAAAAATCAAGATATTTCATGCAAATATAATATGCACAAACGGCAGAACAATATCTGAGGTGTGTTATAGGCTTATTATTTCTCAAATTCCGCGATAATCTTAGATTTCTAAACTTTTTCTGCTGAGAAGTCACGGCCAAAATCGGTTAAGATCAACGGAAGTGGTAAAATATTTTCTCTCTAATAAATTCCTCCTCCCCCTGCCACCACTTAACACCGTTTGGGGATCGTTCACAAGGAACAGTTGAGAACACCGGTTTGGCTTCGTAGTTCTTTCATGTGAAGTTATTTAAAATCACTAAACTAAGCTGCAGTGCTCTGTGGCGTAGTGGTTAGCGTGCTGGACAATTTTCACGTTCGCGCCGACCTACAGTAGTCGTTTTTTTTTTTTTTTTTCCTAAACAACTGGAATGGACTTTTCTTGGTGGCCGAACTGTTAACGTTGCAGATGTTTTTTTTTTTGTTTTTTTTTCTCACACTTTATTTTCCTACTTTTACTCATGACTCCGGGTTTGATCCTTCCTACTTACCTACCATAACATTTTTTAAAACCCCCCCGTCCCGGAAACAAACACTCGGACAACGCCGGGTACCCCCGCTAGTATGAAATAATATCATAAAATTAATTTTACATGCATTAAATAAGGGATCTGTACCACTCATTAATTCTAATCAATGTAAATATATTAATTCATGCTTTTATAAATCTATATATAAATTACAATAGAAAAATGTAAGCATGAAAAGTTATATGATTAAGCTAAAACAATAGTAAAGGACTAGTTGTTAAAACTGGAAAAGCGATGGACAAGATATTCTAGTAAAAATATAATACATTTATGACTTAAAATATTGCAGCATTAAGAATTGATTATATAATATTATAAGTTAATTTAAAAAAAAAATCTTAATGCTGCAATATTTCAAGTTATAAATTTATTATACATTTTTACTAGCATATCTTGCTCTTTTTCTTTCCTAGTTTTAACAACTAATCTTTTACGTTAAATCTATAGCAATATATAGGAAATATGCAAGAATTAAAATATCATATTTAAGCGTACTTTACGACCGGGCTACACCGGGCGTTCCTACTAGCTTAGATAGATACTTTTGTAGTTTTAACAAAAGAACTACAATATCAGAGCGTTTTCATTTACGCTGAACGCACACAGCAATATATTACATATGAATGAGTCCCTTGTTGAATATCCATTGGACTTGCTAGTTATTATATAAATAAATTAATATTTTGAAACATGAAGTAAATCATGAATCTATGACGCTACACAAAAGCTATAAGTAATTCATTATAACGTTTTAAGCTATGTTTATATGTAGAGGTATCTAGCTTTTTTCATAAGTACATTTATTAAGCTCTATTTATAATTACAGATAGCTTTATTGGTAAGACATCAGACCGTAAATTACAGTTTCGTTTTCTGATCCTGTGATTGGCATTATTTGTTGGGAATGTATTGTGTGCTATTGATGCAATGGGTTCCATTTCTACACGTAGTTAGGCTCTTTGTTATTTCGAAAAGAGAGAAATTACACAGTGTTTTTATTACGTTAAAAACGTTGTCAGACGGAACAAATTACTATTTATATGAGATGAACTAGCAGACCACGCGGCGTTGCTCGTTCGTAAAAAAACGCATAAATATTATATTTGGATTCATACAGGGTTATCTTTTATTACTAGCAGGACCCGCTAACCGCCGTTGCTCGGTGGAAGCATGTCCCCTCTTAAAAAAAAATTATGGTACGGTTGTTGTTGCTGTTGCTGCTGCCCAACCCCCAACCTCCTCATGTAACGAACGGCTTTCGGAATAGACACTCTGCACTCCTCATGGTCGGAACAGCTTTTGGAATGTCAAGAACAGGTGGAGAGAAGTGGATTATTTAGGGTATTGAGCAATCATCAGCCGTAAAAAAAAAATAGCAGCGATGGGAAAGAGAAAAAATATAGGCAGTAGGCAGTCTGGGTTGAGAGAGGTAAAAGAAAAACCATACATTTAGCCGTCGAAGCTTTGGTAATGTTGGCTAGTAACTTACCGGCCTCTGCGAATAACATTTTTTGTGATATATACGTATAACATTTCATATTTTTTCTCTATTTTTCTCAATTATTTTTATTATCGACTTCAAACAGTTTTATTGTTAATTTATTTATTGAAGACTGTCATCCTTATCTTTCTTAGTTGTTGTTTCACGATGTCTTGGCCAACTATTGCACTGGCCTTCGTCAGGTGGTAACCACGACAGGATAAGAACTCCGAATCTCATAACTGCATTCTCAGCAATTACTGACAGCCACAGTTGTTGTCGTCTCACCACATTTTGGCCAAGTAAGCCTCTGGCCGGCTTTAGGTAGGATTGAAACCGCTATCTTCAGACGGGGCTTCCCATGTACATTTTGCAGGTCAGAATTCCTCACTTAAGGGCGCTGACTTCTCAATCACATTTTCCGGCTTAGGTGTTACAGTTCTTGCAGTGGAAGAGAATTAAATACCACCCTCATCTATCTGATGTTACCAGATTAGGCAGTCTGTGTTGAAAGGGACAGATTCCAGTAAGTAAGAAAGCAAACTAGATAAGTTTAAAAATCATATTTGGTAAAAGTTAGAATCGAACCCAGTACGCAAGAGTTAAAAATTAATAGATATTTAATCCTGGGAATGCAGTCGTACATTCTTTTAGAAATAACTGGATATTAAATATGTCACTTAAAAGAATGGACATTACGAGTTTAGAAATAATGATTAACAAAATAGGTTAAATGATACAATTCAATTTAGGTATTTCTTTGTTTACCAGAGGCGTGTAAATGCATGTGCAAGCACAATGTAATTTGAAAGCTAAGGGAGTCATATTGTTTACCGTGCTTTTCACGTCATCAAGAAAGGAGATTTCCAATATATTGAGACGGGGTTCGAAGTTAGACAGTTCGAGTCAGAGAGTGAAGAGACTCGGAGAGAGTGGGTCGGACTGAAGATTGACACCTTCTTAGAGGCAAGAGGGGGGAAGATACAACAATGTAATCGTCAATCATTGAATCCCTGACAATCATCAATCAATCAGCTGGTATGAGTAAAGAATCGTCAATATTTGTAAACTGTTGTCTTCGTCTGTTGCCATTCCACCAAAAGGAAAAGGTAACTGTGTTTTGTCTATCGTCTTGTAAACGAACTTTGTGTGACACCCTTCAAGTGTTATGTGTTCTCCACCATCATCAATAATGTATCTCCCCTCTATCGGTGTTATCAAGAACTGTATAAATATCTCTCTCAGTTCCCTATTAATTCTAATATGATAAAAGGATTATCACCACAGTCGTCATGATGTAAACGGTAGATAAATGTCATTATCATCCTCTGCGTTGTGCATCTTCGATATGAACCGCCGACAACACAACGTAACATTTGAAAGTACTGACTTCCTGACTTAAAATGCACCAAACATTAATGTTATTTTTTTTCTCTCTCTTTTTGACATTGACCGTGTTATCAATCATTTTCTTGTGAAAGAGCAGGTTAATAAGAACTGTAGTCGATACGATGTGAAAAACGCGAACGAATGTTTTGTATTACATGTCGGAAAGTTGCTCGGCTTTCACTTTATTTCTGTTGATAACATCTGAGAATCAAACACAAAATGCTAAAATGCTAAAATTGAAAACCGCTAAAGAATTACAAAGACGCAATTCTTTATCATTGGCTGCACATTCACTTGCAGGATTTAAGGGTTTTCAGTTTCGTTATCGAAACAATTATTTCGGTTCAAATCTTTTATTCTTCTGCGATGCTACAACTTGAAGCTTTTCCCAAGCGATTCAAAAATCGTTTTTTTTTCTTTGAATTTTTTTCTTTACTACCTGAACCCGCTGGAATTATTCACGCGTTTAAAATTTCATTTATTTTCCGTTTAGTTTTTAATGCTTGCATTTGCTCTTTACTTTGATTTCGAAAGCGTAAGACAAAAAAAAAGACCCGGATGAAAATCATCTCTAAACAAAATATGAAATGTGTTGCGGAAATCTGTCGGATAATGAAATTCTAAATAAAACAAAATTGTACCGGAATGAATACAGTTTCGCACGATACGTTGGCTTTAAATATCTTTTATAGTTGAAAAAATCTTAAGGTTTTTGCTATAAAAGATATACTGAGCGAACATAAACTTCCGATCCCATATACAATTACTTGTGTAGATTTACCAAAATTAAAGAAAGAAAAAAGATAAAACTTACGGAGAATGCCCTGTTTTACAGTTGTTTAAACATTTTTTAATTTTGTTCCTTTTTAAATTTGGTACATTTTCACATTACGTTCAATTTACTGTTCACATTGGACATGTGGCATTCGACATTCGACATGTCAACTTTTATAGGTTTTCAAGTTGCTGACATGAAGAGTTTGGGAGTGTATATTCCGAAAGCCGTAATCAACATGGGTTTATTCGTTGTAAACATACCTGGAAACCTGTAAAAGTTGACATTTCCAAAGCAAACGGCAAGTTGGTTAAGCAAAACAAAATAAAAAATACCAAAAAGGTATACCAAATTAACGTTATTCGTTTAAAAAATAAATAATTTATTTTTTATTAATAAAATTTTGTTTTTATGAAATATCATTCGTTTATATATATATAAAGTAAGATTTTTGCATGTTATTCTTCCGATTACTTTCGATATTTTTGAACGCATACATAATTAAAAAAAAATATTAAACCGGAACGAAATTAACATTTTTGTTTTATTTTTAAAACAACCGTAAAACAAGCATTCTCCGCAAGTTTTGACAGATGTACTAAGCGAAAAATAACAGACTCAATCGTCAGAATATTACTGGCGAATAAATAAAAAATTCGAAAAACATTAGCAAAATGTTAGAAAGAAATATAGATAAAAACAATGGAAAAATACTCTCCCATTGCCCTATCACCGCCCGTTTCCTGAAAAAATGATACCAAATAGCCGAGAAGGTTAAAAGAGGATGGAAAGACTGAGGAGAGAGCACTGACTAAACCTCAGCTGGACAATTGCCAAGAGAACTGGGATCTTCGGTAGGCTTATTGCCGCTCAAATTACAGTAGAGACCAATGGTTGCTGCCAGCGAGAAATCAATGGTAAGCGGCTGTTGCGATAACGCAAATAATTTCCAAATATTATTGAAAGAGGTAGAGAGAACTGGAAACCTGGGGAGACTTGTAGTCGCTCAGCTTCAAGGGAACATTATAGGCTGTTTTCAAGGAAAGATTTGTGATGACCTGTGTGAAAGCTCATTGTGAGCCAATAATAATAATATTAATAAATCATTAGACATTATAAATCTATAGCACACAGTACCGCGGAGCTCTAATTTCTGGTTACCCTTGTAAAAACATCACATAAAAAACTTCACTACAATTATATTTCCTATTTTCTTTTTTAAACCGAAGAGTCACCGGAACTTCTACTAACGGGGCTAATTTCACATAGTTTGTCCTTATATGGTACACACTACCCCGAGCTGCTTCACATCTTACTACAACCGAATATATGTTGTCTATTTCACTTATTCACTCGAATTCTAACAAAGGGTAGTTTTATCGTCTACATGATAAAACTACATGATAAAATCGTTAGAACGTTTCTCTGAGTGGCATAAATAAAAACATATGCACTCTGACTCGGAGTTACAATACACTAGCGAGGGGTACCCGGTGTTGCCCAGGTGTTTGAAGGTGGGGGGGGGCTAAAAAAGTAAGTATGAGGATCGAACCCGAACCGTTGAGGCAAAGTTGTAAATTAAAGCGTGAAAAAAAAAGTGCGACGTTAACCATTGCCCCACCGCGAGATGCTAACGGAAACACGTTTGAATTTATTTAATTACTTGGATTTAGCAGGTGCCCATTTTAATGAGTTAATGAGGTCAAGTTTGACTGCTGGATAGTATTCATTTACTGCTGAACGCTTTTGCCCCTCCTCCAAGATGTTATAGGAAAACGACTAACCCACATGCGGCGAGCGACAAATATTGAATATTTATCTTCCCGAAATCGAGCAAATTAAATAGACAGGCGAGCTTCGTTGTCAACTGTGAGATATTACGATTTCTATGTGATATAAAAAGTTTTAAAAAGTTGTGAAGCGAGCGACCGCTTCTCTGAAAAAAAGCCTTTTGTTGACATACAGAAAAAGCGAACCTACATACATACATACATACATACATACATACATACATACATTTTCGCTTTTATATATATAGATGTCATGTTTCGAGCCTTCATATGTAACTTATTGCCGGCGCACTTAAAACTATTTCAATCTGACCTGATTGCTTTTGGTTTAGGTTATCTGAAGATTCTACATTTCTGCTTTAAAACGCATCAAACATGGATGTTATTGTTTTAACCTTGGAAAAACAATTTGTCTAAACAAAACGACGAATCCAAAAGCATGGGTACATATTTGAAGATAAAAAGAACTTTCAACATAAAAAGAAAACTTTATCCAAAATGACGGGATTCGGCATTAATTAACCCACAATGGCTAGAAAATCGTAAAACAAAACAGCCAAACCAACATCCATGGTTATTTAATGATTTAAAAATATTTGAAGGAAAAAAAAAACTCTGTGTGGGCTACACAAATTATACAGTCTTTCTCTACCCAATCCTTATTCTCATAATAAGGCCTCGACTGAACTCCAATCTCCAGTCTGCCTTTTGTAAAACGATCTCACAAAAAATATCGCTGGAAATAGTTTTGCTATTTTACTCTGTATACCATAAATTAAATAGAACTTTTGTGAACGTGCTTTCTTTCCTCTAGCTTTCCGTCTGTTGAATACAATATTCGAAGCTGCTTCCCAACTAACTACAACATAATCGTTTCAAATCAATGTAAACACATTTTCGTGATAAAACTGTGTCATTTTAACACGTTATCTCCAATTCTTCCACAGTGTAGTTCGTCTCAACATCCACCTGACAAGCATATAAGGATTTATCCCTGAGTGACTGTTGGGCCTTTGGAAGCAGTGACTTATTTGTACAAAACATTTATAATCTGCTCAGGAATCTTTATATTTATCAAATAATCTCTATGCTTATTAAATAAGTTCATCTCATAGTATACGATGGTACGTTCACAAGTATACATAATGAAGGATGCTTTTTTAACGAAGACACCATAGTAAATTGATGGTGCGAGAATACTTCAGTTGCATTGTTAATAGAAAAATGCAAAGTGTCCTGGAAATCTGGAAAAACTATTTGTCACTCGAAGTCCAGGAAAACATACACATTTCTACCAGTGAGAGATTATAGCACGTGTGATGACTCCTACTGAGTAAATCATTCTAATAAACAGTTATAGTCTCCAACTCTATCAACCAAGTATTTGGCATAACGCTATCTTATTCGCAAGGATCTTTAGCGTAACGGTTAAAGTATTTGTAAGAATACAGTTATAATTTAAACTCTTCTGGAAGTTAAAGGTTTAATCCTCAGCGCGGCCGATATTCAAAATGCAATTGCAATTACTTAGAACATCTAGTCGTATTTGATCATAGAAGACGGAGCTAATCAATTAAATAATATCTTCCGTTCGAAATTCCGAGCAAATCCACGAGTTCGACAGAGACATTTCTGTATTCGACAGCAAGATTCTCGAATTTTTCCACGAGATCGACAGAAAGATTCCCGATTTCGACAGAAAGATTCTCGAATTTTTCATAAAGTATAACGAGATCAACAAAAAGTTTTACGAGTTCAGCAGAAAGATTCTCAAGTTTGACAGAAAGATTCCCGAGTTCGACAGAAAAATTTTCGAGTTTTTCATTAAATTTCACGAGATAAACAGAAAGTTTCGCGAGTTTAGCAGAAAGATTTTTGAGTTGGATAAAATACACATGAAACGATGTGATAAATAACACGCAAGATGAGAACATTAACCCTATACCTTCCTCCACATAATACGGAAACATTGTTAATATCTCTCCTATGATATTATGTCCACACAGTGTTTATGTAGTAGGAGTAGTTATTAACCACCCATTGCCTTTATCATTAAACCATTTTCGCTTTGCACCGCATCAATTTTTATCCTTGTGATTGGCACCTTTCAGATTCTGACAATGATAAAAGATTTAAACGACTTTTTTTCTCAACTAGATATCCTTCGCAGCAAAAGCATCTTTCATGGAATGCTAATATCACTAGCTTTCTCTCGGCTTTAAGGTTTTATTGCTTCAAGAATGCAGACGAAATATAAAAAAATGCAAAACATGTGAAAATGATTTTTTTAAAAGAGTGAAATTGAATTTAAAAATAAATGAAGAGGGAAAAATACAATTTGAAAGAAACAGTAAAAAAATATCAGAATAAAAAAAAACAGATGGCAAATTATTTGCAACTCGAGATTCCGCCATTTTATCATCAAAATTAACCGATAATAAACAGAAAAAGAAAACAGGGTGAAATTTGTAAACTATCGATTTTATTGATTTTAATCAATTTTTAGTTTGTTTTGTACCACGATTTGCATAGCATACATTTTTTCTTTTTTTATTTTTCGTTCGTTTTCGTTAACTTTCGTTAGTTTTCGTTAATTATTTTATAAAAGTTTTCGTTTGAATGCATAAAACAATTTTCCGTTTCTTTAATCTGGTTGACAACACAAATATCAAAGATTGAAAAAAGAAATTAAAAATCCACATTAAAAAAACAAATAAATACCAGAGATGCAAATTAAATAAAATAACTAATAATATTCTTCAAGATAACAAAAAAGCTGTCTAAGTTTGGATTAAGAAATTGATATTTCAACCAAACACAAACACAAACATATTTCAAAGTAATCTTTAAAATATTTTAATTTTCTTTTACTTCAGTGATTTATTATTTTTTGTCAACTTATATTAATTTCTTTTCTGTTATGTCGTCATCTTGTTTTTCATTTATTTTTTTACTTTTTCCTCTCTATAATTTACTTATCTAGTTCTCTGCCTGCCTCTTGCGCGAGATAACGATGTCCGATTTGAAAACAAAATGTAATGAAAAATATTGACTGTAAAAAAATATTGTTTTAGCACCTGTATGGAAATAGTATTTATGTGGACGATACGCCAATAGGTAGCAACTAAGTAAACTAGTACGAACTTTGGCGAGGGTCGCGTCAGTGCTTGTTTGGATAGCTTGGGACAAACGGAAATGTACCGAACTGCAGCTAGTGGGATTTTTTTTACACAGTGATCACCACTTATCAAGGCCCGGAAGCCACTCAGGGATAAGGGTTATTGCAAGTACACTACGTTAGTGTTTACTTAAGGGGGCGGTTCATTAGGAATTTGTTAACGTTGGACTTGAAGACATCCAAGTTGTAGTCCGGTGGGAAGCAGGCAGACGGACAGAGTTCCACAGGCGTGCAGTTCTAAGAAAGAAACTTTGTTCATGGAATCCACGTTTTGATTTAGGCACAGATAAAGAGTGGGGGAAATGTTTCACAGTGGATTCAACTAGACGGGTGTTTTTCGTGAAAGATTGGCGAGGGGGGCGGAGATTGGAGTTCAGACGAGCACCTGCCATGGAAATAACGATAAAACAAGGAAAGGTTCGCAACGTCTCTTCTGTGGGAGAGATGTTGCAGGGTAGAGAAACGGGCATCCCCTACTAAGCCACGAAGTCTATTTTGTACTCTGTCAAGGCAGGATAGGCTGTTTTTAGCAGCTCCTGCCCAGATATGGCAACAGTATTCCATCCTTGGACGTACTTGGCTTTTATATAGATAGAGAATTGCATCAGTAGTGAGATATCTTCTGGAGCGGTAGAAGAATCCCACCATCTTTCCAGCGACATTGGCAACAGACTTGATGTACGTGTTCCATTTCCGATCAGGATTGTATTGATAGGTCAAATGTTAGTTTGCAGTACAAAACGCGCTAGAAATACATGCATCGGAATATAGGTGATAACGTCACATATTCAAGAAGATATGGATATTTTTAAAAGTCTGTGTCAAGTAGGGAGAAAGACAAGATGCCTCATATAATGAAGAGATAAGCTAAGCGAATGTTGCGCCGGGATTTTGCCCATCCGAGTCTTTAAGTGTTTATCATTAATACTAATTTTCAAAAATAAAGTGAGTAAATAATTTATGCGGTGTCTCTTACAATGAGTGATTCCTTCTAACTAATAAATCCTTTGGAATGTCAGGAAACCTCCATTGTGGTTTCATGCATGAGTTGAATGGTGTTGAGTTACACATAAAATTAACTAGTACGAATAGATCACAGTCCGCACATAAGCAAGCGAGCATCGATGGAATGACAAACCATAAACCCCGCATGTATGCATACAGACATTATTCTAATACTTTCTTGATCGCTCACAGGTAAGAACATCGCATGTACAAATCACGCGTTGACGTAAACAACCGTCTTCGAACATATGTGTTAGCGTTAAAATGTTACAGCAATATATTTCTTTATTCACTTGAAAGAGTGTGCATGGTCGGACACATTTTCAGGTCTTTTGAAAAAGAGATTATACTTCGAAATATGATGACAGCATTAGTCCAGACTTTGAAAACTGAGAAACAAATAGAAATCAATACAAGAAAATTATGCCCCAAACCAATATAATTTCTCACAAATATTTTTTCATTACCTGCAGTTCCAGCACCGATAGCTTCGACTATTAAATCGTTTCTCAAGCACTTTTGATATAGAAGCAGTGACTATAAATATTAGAATTACATTCTGCATATTCGAGACGATGTCTTAAGGTATAAAAACGACTATTACACAGAGGCTAAAAAGAAAAACATCATATCGCCCCATTTTATTTAATTTTGATCAGTTTTTTCGGTGTCTAGTGTTTTATTCCCGTATTGCCACAGATTTGTAAACCATAATAATTTTTTAATACATAGTACACAGTTCTTCAAGAAAACAATGATATTATTTAAAACGCATGGTAAAAATTGAGTCGGGCCGTTGGAACCCAAGTGATATTGTGACATCACGTGCCGTAGACATTTTCAACGTATTGCCGTTCTTTCCTATTTACATATTCAAAACTTTCATTACAAATATTCCTGAATTTATGAAATCAGCTTCGTATCGATAAAATAATTGTAGACCCTTCTCGTTATACTCAGTTTATATTAAGCAACGTTGAAGATGATCCTACAAAAATGACTGGTCAGTTGAACGATATCGGTGATGACGTCGTTTAAGAGATTTAAAACACACATGGATAACGTGAATGTTTCAATTACGAATCAAGTTTGTTTCACTAAAAAACTTCCACTTGGGATGCCATTAACCTTCCCGTGTCTCCTCTCGTAAATACAGTATGTCTTTCGAAACATTAATCTAACTAGAAAGATTTCGATGAAACATATGCCAATAAGAAACTCATCTCCTTCATATGAAATTAATGAATAAGCTGGAGATATACACCAAACAACAGAATATATCGAACATTGAAAAGACGTGCATCTACTTATTGACGACTGTGTTATATAGTATATTGGACCCTACGCCAGCAAGAAGAGATTATGTTAACTACAGTAGTATGAATTTCGGCGAGAGTTACATAGAATAAACAGGCGACAAACAGTAATAGTGTGATTTAGGCTGAAGTTCAAGACTCAGCTCCCTTGACAAAACGCGCTAGAAATGCAGGTGTTGAATGATATCATTAAGATTATGTAACGTGTTCGGAGGAGGAAACAGAGTTTCTATTGACTCGAAGTCGGGAAGGATATGTAAACTTCTTAAAAACCGCGAGAAAAAAAATACGCATTCCTTTGTTTCTACATTTGTTATTAAGGCTTCTACACTTCCAAATGATATTCTGAAATAAACTATTGCAACTCTATACCAATTAAAAACAATGATATCATCGAATACTGCAATATAGATTGCGACGTCTTTTTGAAGTAACAAAAGTTCTAAAAGACTTGATGGTTAAAAAAACTACAATGTATCTAAAATGCTAATTGAAATTTAAGTGTGAAAGATGAACAGGCATCTAAGAAAGTTCTTTGAACTTGCACGACAAATGAACTCAAGAGCGGTCGGAACGTCGTTTATAGTTTGACGTAGGCTTCTAAAACGTTTGTTTCAAACCTTAGTCATTCTACAGATAACAATTCTTTCATGATAACAGATTATCAAAATGGCGGACCACCACGCAGGCATTCTTGTTGGTTTGATGATGCATATTATGGGCATCATTCAACATCATCTTTAAATATTTTATAAATTGCCCCTAGTTTATTAAAATATAAAATTTGCAAATATGTACGCACTTAATAATGAACGGCGTAGATTAGTAGTGCAGAAGTAAAAATCTGACATAGAGTTGTATACATATCTAAAGCAATGACAGAAACCTTAGAAAACAACTGTAATGAAATGCGGTCATAAATGGGTAGTAACATTTAATGCTACTAAGGCTACGCTTCTTTCCTTTACCTACAAAAACCTTCCTAAGTACCGATTGCTATGACTAATAATATGCTACTCAAATGATCAGCCTTCAAACATCTCGGTTTAACATTCATAAGCCACATTAATTGGAACCAAAAAACATTGAGGACATCGCCAGGGTTACTTCAAAGAAAGTAGGTTCTCTATACAGTGCTTAATATTTACTGACGTCAAAGAGTTTCCTATATCATTACCAAGCCAAGAATTCGCTGATGCATGGAGTATTGTTGGCACATCTGAGCTGGTGCAGAAACTACTGGTCATTCACTCTTCGCCAAGGTAGAAAACATGTCCCAAATTTATCCCAAGTCTAACATTATCCGGGAAGTTCAAACCTTTGTCCCATGGTCGCAATGTTGTACTCCTTTACCTGTTTTACAAGCGTTTTAATGGAATGTGCACTGATGAACGTACACTTGTTCTCTTTCAACTAGATACTCACAACTAACCCGACAAGCTGCCAAATCACACCCCTTTCACTGTTGAGATCCCTAGATACTGGGAAAGCTTTTTTATTCTAACTTTCTCTCAAACTGGTAATATATGAAATTATATCCCTATTTTCTGCTTTCCTGACTTTACTAACTTACAAAAATTTAAATCTACTGTGACAGACATCTCGACACTCAACTCCCCACAATCCTCTTTTGAACATGGCCCCAAATAATAACTGTTAACGTGGCAATGTGCTTTGTTCGGTGTGAAAAGAGTAAATCTAATTAGCAGCAATTCGTTCTCTGTTTGCTTTTTTCTTATTGTTCTTTCGTGTTGCGTTTGATTAATAAAAGCGCTTGTAATAATTTCAACGTAATCTCCAAGAGCATTACCGCTCTTATCGTCGCTTTGGAAACGTAGAAAGATCACCTTAGCGTACTCATTATGTATCAGTAATTAGTTCTTGTTATGATGCAATATCCTGTCACGTAACGTTAACACTAGTTTGCATTCTAATGTTCTTTTTTTTTTACTTTATTAACCCTTGTTGGGATTTTCTATTCTACATCCCCTTTTTTACACATTACCGCCAAAATATCGCTATAATAATTTTATATTACTAAGGCATATTTCTATATGTACAGATTCATAATCTGCAAGCTCAGTTATTATGGCGTTAGCCAGAATAGATCTAACCAACAACTGCCAATTGAAGAGCGCTAGTTTGTTTCTGGTAACACTTCCAATTAATGCGGGTGGTTATTTTTTTCCCATGGGGGTCACCATTTATCAAGGCTCGAAGGCCACTCAGGGATAAGTGTTATTGCGTGTACAATAATCAATGGGATAGTATTGTAGTAATCATTAGTATTGGGGGTTTTGATAGAGTGTCTTACTTAAGGGGGTGGTTTGTCAGGAGTTTGTTTATGTTGGACTTGAAGACGTCCAAGTTGTAGTGAAGTGGGAAACAGGCAAGCGGCAGAGAGTTCCACTGGCGTGCAGTTCTAAGAAAGAAGCTCATGGAATCTACGTTTGGATTTAGGCACAGATAAAGAGTGGGGAAAATTATTGACATTAGTTTCAGCCAGACGGGTGTTTCTCGTGAAGGATTGGCGGGGGAGACGAGGGATTGGAGCTCGGACGAGCACCTGCCATGGAAATAACGATTTTTCTTTTCATTTACCCCAAAACACACACACCTACAAACACCCTGGCAACGCCGGGTACACCCCTCTAGTTAAAGAATAAAAAGAAAAAACATCAGCGTTGCTAAACACAATCAAATAGGTCCCACTATGTCAACTAAGCTGCAATCCTTGTCCTATCCTCGCAATATTGCATCGCTATGCCCGTTTTACACGTATTTTAATGCAATGTGTTCTGATGAACTCGTTGCACTTCTGCCCCCTCGACATACATATCCCCGACAAACCCATTTAGCAATAAAATCACACCCCTTCACTGATGAGGTTCCTAAATAGCAAACAACCTTTTTATTCTAATAATTTCTTCCCTCGAAATGTTAGACTTATGAATTCCCTTCCTGCTCTATGCTACCCTTACTATACTCATATACAGAAGTTGAAATGTAACGCAAACCATCTTTTCTAAGTATGGCCTCTAAATGGTCGCCCCTTACGCCCAAGTGGTGATATGCCTTATTTGGAGTGAATGTGAATAATATAAAATGGATACAATGCTTCGACGCGAGATGAGCCGGAAAAATATGACAAATATTAAGACTACACTGTAAATTGACCAGCTATGTGCTGATATTGATCAACGTTGCTTAACTTCAATGATCTAACACATAGCGACAACAATTCTGTTTCAAATATAATCAAGTTATCCATGCCATCGCCGTGCTTTAAAGCAACCCAATGAGATTTGATGAAATCAGCATTCGAGAAAGGCCGACGAGAAGGCGTCGTTGCACATGCCCCAGTTTCAAGTAATGCGATTTATAGTTAGTTAACGTGTTTGTCTTACAGTGAGACGCTTTTGCCGCCTTCTAATCACATCGCAACAATCCTCGCCTGTTGATGACACATCTACGGCCTTTACTGCAACTGCTAACCCAGGGGACGTTACCTCCAGCCTTAACAAAGCGACAAAGGCGTTTCCCACTCTAAAATAACAAACCCAGTAACAAAGAAATCGAATGGCAGATCGAATTATCGACGAGCGTTTGTAGTGCCGCGCCATTATCACCACAGCCACTGCCACCGGCAGCGAGGAAGGTTGATTGTTTGCGATCAAGGCGTGTGGCACTTTGAAACGGATTCTTCTACTGTGGCAGTAATAAACTAACGACAACTACAGTTAAGCGTTTATTTACGTTTTTAGGATTATGTTTTTTTTTCCAGTAGATCCTTTTTAATCTTACTCTTGAACATTCTCGTTTATATTCGGTGTGCCTTAAATAACTTTCTAGACTTTTTTTCGTATTAGCAGTTTTATTGATAGTTCACGCTAATCCCCTCGGAGTAATGTCCTTCGGCTGTAATACACTTGTTGTACCGTTCCAACAAATTTTGGAAGATCGCATGGAATTCCGCATGTCCATGACTCTCATTACAACTTCTTTCATTCCCCAGTTGTCTCATAACGACAACCTTTAAGGTTTTCCTTGAGCTTTAGGAATATCAAAAGTTACAGGAAGCAAAGTCTGGACTATAGCGAGGTGAGGAACTGCCATTATTCCCATCTTGGTCAAATAGTCTGATTTTCTCTGAACATCCTTGGGACAAACTTTGCGCAGATCTTCTGCATCTTCAGTTTCTCCCGAATAATTGCAATTACATGTCCCACACTAATATTTACTGTGTCGTGATGGTTTCTATGGACTCACAACCGTCCTTATACATGATATCTTTTTTATTTGTCAAATCAACTCTGATATTCTGACTTCCTAAACTTCGCTCATATATCTCATAATCCCTCACAGACTTCCTACCTTCCTTGAATCTCATACTCAAGAACAAATGCTCGATTCAGGCAAAATGGTCCGAAAGCAGTCAGAAGCATTCTAAAACATGGGATTTTTACCAACTTAAAAACAGAATTTCATTGCATTATCTTTCTTAAAAACTGTTTTCACGTCCAACGTGCATATTTAAAACTCACTAAATATGACGATGAGGCTTTAGTAGGGTGTATTCAAATTTCTTCTGTAGCTGTTCATTTGAACCTGAAATCATAAAAATTCGTCAATCATCTCATAAGATTCACACTAATTTTTCAAGAGTTTACCACAGTTTTAAACGACTGTACAAAGTCAGCTTGTAAACTTATTGAACCACCTCATTTTTTTCTTCTGGATGTTAAGATAGGGAGTTATGGCTATTTTAATTATTTATCGGGCACTTGTTTTCAGCAGAGTTTACTCTTTAGTTTCTAATATAACGTACTGTACGATATTTTGGAGGCATATTGTTTACTTGACCGACCTAATAATCATAATTGTCACAATGCAAGCTGGTATGCTGGGAAACCCTGGTTCAGTCTTCGATTGAATCATACCAAAACTAAAACATGGTACTTAATGCCCCCCCCCAGCAAAACACTGTGCATTAAAAGGGGGAGGCTAAAAAAGTGTAGTAATGATCGGAATGAAATGGACGCACATTCTTACACTTCTGTATAGCAGCTAATGCAAACGGAGTTTTCGGGTCGCCATCGACTATAGTTTGTCACCTTGCATTTGTTAATTTACATCGATGTTTATTTCCCACATAAGTAAACATACTTTTAAAAATATTACTTGTGTTTATTTTTGTAGGCTGACTGATAGTAACACTAAAAGTAAAAGACAAGCAAGACATTTAGTTGTCATCATGTCTGCTGGGACAATAAAACCTACGATCTGGCAGGATTTTTCCTCCTTGTCTTCAAAATACACTAGGTTGTATAGTTCCTAATTTTCTACTTTTCATTACAAAGTCGTGTCTGTACGTTTACGTTGTGTGGATTAGTTTTCTATTTTCACATTTTCTTTTGTGATTCATCATTTTGTCGCTTTGTTCCCAGAATCTACATTTACTGTTTCGTGTGCTTTGTCTTTCTTGACTCGATGCAAGTACACACACACACACACACACACACACACACACACACACACACACACACACACACACACACACACACACACACACACACACACACAAACATACACACAGACATACACACACACGCACACACACACACACATATATATATATATATATATGAAGGTTGATAGTGGTGATATCTGAGGTTTGATAGGTTAACGAGTAGACGGTCTGTGGTTGATCATTAGCGGTAATGAAGGGACGGTCGACCACACTAGACATCACAACGATCACTGCGATGGTTTCTATGGATACTGAGAAAGGCAATAACAATGATAAGAGTCAATCATAAAGCTGATGATGCTGATGCTAATGATGGAGGTGAACTTACATACATTAATGATTAAACCTTTTGATAATGCTATTAATCGCACAAATGTCCTCTCGCGTAGAACTTGTGGCGTAAGTTAGCGCTAAAGCTGGAGAATAATCGCCCTTTAATGGCGACGCCCAATCTGCTACGATTTTATTGTCAAGATAGGAAACAGTGATTAGAGAAATTGAATATGAGTAGAATGGTAGTCATTAGTTTGTTAATACGATGAATATTAGTGTTATTATTACGCGCTATGAGATCTCACGGACATCCTCATCAGAGACTGCACAAGACCAAATACCAGTCGTGCTCCATAGAGTCTGAGAGACATAAAACCTTCCAAGATTCCAGTATTCGGTAACCTTTACAAACATATATACATCATCGCAACTGTCACTTATCATAGACTTCTAGCTGGCAATAAAGGCCACAGTTCTTTATTTGGCCCCATCCAGTGGATGTCCATTCAGTACTTTCCCTGCTAAGAGTTTGAGTGACAACAAGTCTCATAAAATTTCTAACACTCTCCGACTTCTGTGAACCTTTGCAAAATAATTTGCGTTATCGCAACAGAACCTTACCATTGGTTTCTCATTGGCAGCGACTATTGATCTTTACTGGAATTTAGGTGAAAATAAGCCTTCCTTGTATCCAGTCCTTTTTTACACTTATGCAGGGGATGTCTTGCCAGTGCTTTCTCTCCTCGATTTTTCTATCCTCCTTGGCCCCTTCACTTGTTTAGTGTAGCACCAATTAATTGTGAAACCTACCCCCCAAAATGGGGCACAGGTACGCGGGGGTAGGTTTCCTTACATTTATACAGTTTCAGCTTTCATAAGTACATGTGCTGTTCGTTTAAGCTTTATATCTGTAGCAGTTTCTGCATAGACAGCTTGTGCCTGTAATTCGTGTGTGTTAGTCTACGCATCCAAGGATTTTCTTTAAGATTTCAGCCGTTTTCATTACTGTTATGCATTGTGTCTTCTCAGCCATCACTCTGATTACAGTATCTCCCATTTTTAAAAAGTTTTTTTCGGCATTGTTCCTAGTCGTCCTAATATTAATGGTATTATATTGATTTTCCATATCTCTTGGAGCTCTATAGCCGGTTCGAGTATTTGCTTCGCTTCTCTGTCTCCTTGCAGTGCCAGCATATCACAGAGTGAAGACTCTGTGATATGCTGGAACTGCTAAATCTACAATCTGGTTGGCCTCTTTCTTCTGGTTGAATAATATGACATCCGGCCTTCTTTCTTGGATGAGTTTATCCGCTTGTATATCCATATTCTATAAGATTTTTTTTTCATTTTTGTAATCATGTCTAAAAGTTTTCATTTTTGTAGTCATGTCCAAATGTGTTATTTTTTGTCGTCATGTCCTAATAAGTTCATTTTTGTAGTCATGTCGAAATATTTGCATTTTTGTAGTCATGTCGAAATATTTGCATTTTTGTAGTCATGTCGAAATGTTTTCTTTTTTGTAGTCATGTCGAAATGTTTTCATTTTTGTAGTCATGTCGAAATATTTGCATTTTTGTAGTCATGTCGAAATGTTTTCTTTAGTCCCATCGTTTCTCATCTTTGTGAATTGTCTGGATGCTTCCTTCTCTTCTTATTTTTCGTATCTCATCTTATCTCCTGTTGCTTTCCCTGTCTTGTTCGTTTTTTCACTGTTTCTTGCGGCTGTATTTATTCTGTCAGTGTTCTCCACTATGTATTTTTCTAATATTTTTTGTATTATTTAGACAGTTTTACGTTCCTTTTTGTTAAAAATTTTTCATAATGAACACAGGAGACGAAGTATGGGAGGAAGATAAATGTAGGGAAGGAGAATTGGATCCTCTCCCACATACAAAATTGGCCTTGTGTCTTACTTTAGCCTCGTATGAACAAAGAAAATAAACTATATCAACTCCTATAATTTTTTTTCTGCGTATCGCTATCTTCATGAAAGATCCCCCCATAAAAAATAAGCCGATGCTGAGGTACTTCATAGACCCGGTTGTCATGGCAACAATTAATCTTATCAAATCTAGCAGTATCGCATCATATTACCGTTCGTTAGGTGATAAAATGCTATTGAAATCTGCCATAATCGTAATAACTATAAGAATACCTTATTTACTTGTCAGAAATGTGTGTTTGGATGGTGAGTGCGAGGCAGAACAAAGGACATTGACCGCGGAGAATTAGACAAAATATTTCCTGGAGAAATCGCTAATTAGCTGGATATTTTTATAAAAGATTTTAAGTTTAGAAGAATTGAAAATACAATAAAATGCAAAATCATTTAAATCGGAACGAAAGTACAAAATCGAAAGATTACAATGAAAACACAATAAATGGTGAATATAATGAGAAAAACACAAAAAAAAAATGGACACACGACAGATTTTACTACCTACGCAAGTTTTACGCATATTATTATTCTTTTCTTATTACTATGTCCATTTCCTGGTATGAAATTGAAATTGTTTTCGCTTTGTTTCAAACATTGAATAGTTTCTATGTAATCGCTTAACGCTAGGGGGCGTTTGCTATTTTGTCGAGTCTAGACAGGCGAAAGTGGCGACGTTTCCACCATTTGTTTCCGACGTTTATATTCGACTAGCAAGATAATCGACGTTGCCTACATCCACTAAAAACAAAATAGAATTGATTAAAAGTTTAAAAATTTCTATAAAATATTATACCTCCCTACCTCTCTCAATCTGCCATCTATCTTTCTACACCCCCTCCTATTTCCCCCCTCTTCTTTCTAACACTGTCTAACACTCTTGCCTACGCACATAGAGAGTAAAAAAAAATTAAAAAATGTTACTGAAGTTAACGAAATAAGTTCATAGACACCTGCAGAGACCTACTAAAACTAACCTGACCGTATTTATGGACACTACTTTTTACCGTTGTATAGCCGAAGTAAGAAGACAATGTTTAGAAACGAGAAATGAAATCCGGCGTTTGTTTTTTATAATTTGGAAATTAGTCGACCTTATTTTGTTTTACAAATTAGTATAACAAAGGTTTGTCTGAACAGCTGACATCTCAGACGTGACTTGGCTAGGTTGAAACTGTAAATAGTGCACGAGAGCGCGTGGGATAAAGAGCAGCGTAGTGAAAATGAGAACGAAAAGGGGCCGGACTTTTCATCAAACCCTTTAATGGACGTACGTACAAATGGATATGCTGAAAAATTTCCTACCCATTTTGGATAGGCACAAAGTAGAGTACCTGGTCTAATACTACACTTCGCCATTTTATTCCGATTAGTGTAGGAGAAATCTTTCGAAAGTGAGGTAATTTTAGCCCCAATCAGGATACTCTTTTGAAGTGGCTGTATTTTTCCTATATTCAAGAGAGTCCTTATCTCTATTTGTGTCCATGTGGATACATGCGGACAGGCGTTAACATTAAATATCGATTCGTAAGGTTCCTTGTATAACCTGGAAGTTCGACTGATTTAAATGTGTATATTAGATATATAGATAAATAAATGTAACTAGCATGGTCTTGTTTATAATTGTGTATTTTCGATAAAGCATAAAATTTGTGGAGGCTGATGTGTCTCGAGAGGAAACGCATAAATCAATGACATTTTTCACGCACATCGTTTCGTGGTTACTGATTTTCCTTCTGAAAAGATGAACTCTGCAAATTGTAGTTTTATCTCTTAAAGATTCAGATTTATTTTATGCTCTTTTTATTTCTTTAAATCTCAATCCAAGTCGATTTCTATTTTCTCTCCTGCTAATTCTAAAAAAAAAAAAAAAAAAGAATGGAATCCATTTGTTTTCCCCTTCTGTTCAAACTTAGTAAACAAATCGCGAAACCCTGGATATTTTGATAAAGCAAGACATACTTTAATAGCCTCTGAATGACATGGCGCCCATACGAACTTTAAGAGATTTAAAAAAAAACATAAAATAAAACAAGTTTTAATTAAATTTGTGGATTGCCTAACTGATAAGTATACGCCTATCACGACTAAGAACCACGATTAACAACACCTAACATTTGTTTTTATTTTATCGTCATGCAGTAATAAACAGGGGCACTTTTGTGAACGTTTCATTAGTAGATGGCATTAAAACTCATTGGTCCTTATTATCTTCACAGATCTTTTATTTGTCTGCTTTCCTCAAAGTTAATGCCAATCAAAATAATCGCAAAATTATCCCTGAACGGTGGAAGGCCATTACAGCTAAAATACCGGAAGTGGCAATAGATAAGTGTGCTAGTGTTTCTTACAACCTAGCATGTCGCATTCAGGTGTGTTTGCAAGTATGAAAACAAAAAGATAGTTGGACATTCATAATTGAGATTTGGTTGACAAATAAGCATAGAATGAAGTTTATTTCTGCCAATAACGTATGGGCTGTAAGAAAAATAGTTTACGTCTTATAGCTTTTCTCTAATTTTACATTTTTGATCTAAGTGTAACGTTGCCGTTTTACTTTAACCGTGTCGTTACATTTTGAACCTCAGATCCACACGTTGTCTGGTGCTGTCGCAATAACAACAAACACAAAGAAAGAAAGAAAAATCCGACTCGGCATTTTTAAAGTGCAAATAAAAAGTATTTATTCGTGGTTCTTCCAAGAATAACTCTATTAATTTTTTCAACATTCTTTTCGCACACGCACGTGTTTTACAATGCCCTGCCATATCACATGTGCTTTGCAAAAGTATCTCTCTCCTACATCTCGCGCTGGCCGTCACACACGTCAATCTTGCCCGATGGCAACTTGCTTCTCTTGCTCGACCACGTGCTGTCCTTTTTTCCTTTTCTTTTTAAACTTCTTATCCCGTGACGTCAGCTCATGCACACTTACATAATTTGCATATCTTTAAAACGGCTGCTGCTGTTAATATTTTCGGTACGGCTGATGCTGATTTTCCAACATGCGCCGATACGCCCTAGGTTATCATCATATCGCACAGCTTCATTATACTAGTATTCTTCGTACACCTCCATTCGAGATCTTAATTGTGCTATTGCTCCTTGGTTATTTCCTTCCTCGGTTCTTTATCGTCATACCAACTAATATAGGCGTGTCTGCGATTTTCTCTAGTTGGGATGGGATCACATTATAGTATATTTTATATATCTATAAGTTGGAATCGGTTGCATTTGCGTCGTCTTAGTAAGTTTTGTCAAAAAATGAAATGCTTCAAGTATTTGCATAATATCCCTGAACAGGAACCATATAAGACTGCCCCAAATCCGATGGTTTTGTTTTTACTATTGCTTCAGCTAAAACGTCTGACAATACAACTTTGACGCAAAAGGCCATTATTTATGACCCAATTTACAGGGATACTATGTAAAGAGTTAAGCGGCAAGATGTCTGTTCACATTACATTTGAACTTTTGCATGATAATACAGCTAAGAGAACGAAGACTAGAATTTACAGGGAAGTAACTATTCGCGGAGAAGGGTTTCCGGTACCTAGAGATCTTTGTATAGCACAATCACGTTGACACACTGGTTCTCGCCAGATCATCGAAGTTAAGAAAGTATGAGTCTGGCCAGTACCAGATGGGTGACAATTTGAGAAGGCTAGGCGCTGTATTTACAGCGTCAAATCGTAGAAATATCCAGGTTGGTATCTGAAGACGCGTTTAACTCAGGGGGGGATGTACCTCCGAATCAAGACGAAAACCAACAGGAAACTACCGTCTTTACTTGTGTTCCCGAGATTACCATGACTCTCCAATCTGAAGAGCCGTGGCCGTTGCATGCATGCAGAGATCCTTACAGTGTGTGGTTATGATTTTGTTTCTTGTCGAGTAAGTTATGATTATTTACATCGAGAGGGACAAGTGCGTTAAGCTCAGTAGAGCACATTCCATTAAAACACTTGCAAAATAATAATGACCTTTCAGCCTTGATTTCAGTCTCTCTCATTCTTTGTTCGAAATTTTTTGGTATTCTTCCTAGCGCTCCTACTATTGTTGTTATTATTGGTGTCCTTATTCCTATTCTTATTGTTATTGTTTTTGATGTAGTAGTAATTGTATTAGTAGTATTAACATCAACAATAGCGGCAACAGCAGCAAATGTAGTAGTAGTAGTATAGTATTAGTAGTAGTATCTCAAAAGCCTTCTTCTCTGGCTGGCTGACTTCGATCCGTGCACAGCCTATGTTATTTAGTCTTGCTGCACGCCCTGAGTATAAACGGCGAATCTAAAAGGTCGCAAGAGTCAGATCTGATAAAACGCAGCACGCGTCGGAGATGGAAACGAAATCACGATGGACAAGACTTGTGGTGGCACCTGACCCCATATTTGTCTTCTTTTTCTACTTCCTTTTTCCTCCTCTCTCTCTCTCTCACTCTCTCTTTCTCCATATTTACATTCATATATCCCTCTCTTTCTCATTCTCTCTCTCCATTTGCCCTCTCCCATTCTCTCAATTTTTCTATCTCCACATTTTGAGACTGCTAAGGCAAGCACTTTCACCTTATCCGACACGCCCATGCAGGCAGACTGAGTTTGCCAAAACCACACCGATTCTTCCACCGCCCTTCACCCCAACACAACATCGCCGCCCATCCACAATCGCTGTCATCTTTCCTAAATAAAATTTTGCCCAACAACATTTCATTAAGAGAATGGCCACTTTATGATTTTTAAAAATAATTTTTTCGAGTTTAAGCAATAAATTTGATTGTCTGACATTTTTATCGACCTCGACATTTCATCCCGTTCGTACAAATATATGCGTGTATAAATATATATATATATATATATATATATATATATATATATATATATATATATACTAGCAGGCTGCCCGGCATTGCGCGATCGTAAAATACGCTTAAATATGATAATTTCGTATATTTTATTATATTGGACCCAATACATTTAAAAAGTAAGAAAATAATGATTCGTCTGCCACCACCTAAAATCGAAATCGAAACATTTAGCTTATGATTTACTTTGTCCTTTGACGTTAATGCCTGAATTATAAAGACGTGTTTACTCCTAGGTTAAAATTTTTAACATGAACTAATAACTATTACGTTACGCATGCACATTCGTAATGCTGTCGTTCGACCTTCACCTAGCTAACTACATTTGTTTAATTTTCAAACTTTTGCACCGATTTCCCGTCGGCGAAAACCCAAATATAAATTTTCGCGTGTTTCAAACACCCTATATATTCAGTCTCATGTCTGTAGACCAAAACTGATGGAAGAGTTTCGTGGCAAAATTTTTAAACAAATATATACGCGCATACATAAATTGATATAGAAAGTGATTTTTGTTTGCTATAACATTTTTACGTAAATTTTACGCAAGTATAAATTATGTAGATTATTTGCATGAATATAATTACACATAATAGTAAACATAAGACTATCATCAGATAAGAAAACCGAAAAATAAAACTAATAGATAATTAATTAAAATAAATGATTTAAAGAATATGAAAATTAGTTAAATCTCTTGTAAATGAATGCAATTCCACGATCAATATATAACAAAGTTGTATTTTCTTTTTAAATAAATAGAAAGAAGGGTGTTTAATATGAATATCAATACACAAAAGCTCAAATTCATAGGAATATATATATATATATATATATATATATATATATATATATATATATATATATATATATATATGGTGTTTCAAATAAGCTGACGGAAATATATTCCGCATTTAATCCACTCTAGGACTCTTCAGGCTAGCTCTACCTACGTATTGAGCACTTTTGAAGTAAATACTTAAAGTTTACGCATAAATTTATACTTTCGTATATTAATTTCATGTGAGTAAATTACGTAGTTATATAAAATAAATAAATATATATATATATATATATATATATATAGGTGACCGTGTCTGTGTGTCTGTCTGTGTGTCTGTGTGTGTACATTTCCCTACGCAATAACTCTGTCAATTATTAGGCTACAGACTCGAAATATCGAAATATGATATACAGCGTACTTAGATTTGGGAAAATCTATGGGATTGGTTTTCGGCCAGAAATTTTGCTGTCAAGGGGTCAAAGTTCAACGAGTTGACCTTTGAGAACTCTACCAAACTTCTCGGACAATTTTGGGTCTAAATACTTGAAATTTTAGATATAGGTTTCTTTGACATGGATCTAACTTACTAACTGAATTTGAACTCAAAAGAATAAATTTTAAAGGGTCATAATAGGGGTCAAAGTGTAAAAATTGACCGGTTTTCTTTTTTTTTTTTTTTTGCTCAGCATACACCTCCAAACAACCGGGCAACGCCGGGCACCCATGATAGTCTATATATCTATAAAAGTGAACGTGTCTGTGTGTGTGTATGTGTGTGTTTACATTTCCCTACGCAATAACTCTCTCAATTTTAAGTCTACAGTCTCGAAATTTGTTATACAGGGTACTTAGATTTGGGAAAATTTTTCCGATCGGTTTTCTAACAGAAACTTAGCTGTTAAGGGGTCAAAGTTCAACGATTTGACCTTTGAGAACTTTACCAAACTCCTCCGACAATTTTGGGTCTAAACACTCTAAATTTTAGATATAGGTTCCTTGAACTCGATTTGAGCCCAAAACAATAAATGGTAAGGGGTTAAAATTGGAGTCAATGTTAAAAAAAAAAAAATTGACCTCTGTGGTCTCTACTAAATTACTCAGACAATTTCTGGTCTAAACATTTGAAACTTAACATAGAGGGTATTCAGAGATAGGGCAAGCTTTTAAATCGGTTTCGTTCGAAAATTTTAAGTTACCAATATATAAATGTATGTATGTATGTATGTATGTATGTACGTATGTATGTTTGCATGTCTGCCTAAAACTTTTGACCGAGGCGACGGATTTTACCAACATCAGTATCATTTTAAAGACCGACCTATCAGACGACACATATCGAAAGGTTTGCTAAAAACATTAATATCTTCACCTTCAACTGGGAACTTTTCTACCGGGGGGGGGTCGCTTTTTTCGCCGATATTTTTGAAAGTCATCCTCGATTGTCTACCCTTAATTTTAAAAAATCTCACTTTCGGTTTGGCGGTGGCCGTAACAGCATAGATGTCAGTTTTTTTCCGTTCTTTACCTCCATAGGTGTACGGGGTTGAGCCTGCCTTCCTACTACCGCTTTTTTCTTTTTTCTTTTTTGCTCAACAGACACATCCAAACACCCTGGCAACGCTGCAGATATGCTATAAACACACCGCGCTTCGTTAACCGGTTGAAAAAACTGCTTAAATATGATTTTTGATGAATGCAGATTTCGGATTTATTATTTAAGTGCCAATATTCTATTGATTATTATATTGTATCTAATATATTAGTGATTTCAGAGGTCTTAAAACTTATAAGACATGAGGATTTGTTTCAATGTATTCAGATTTCGAAGGTTCACAAAGTTTTTTTATTCCTTTTTTCTACTATGAATAAAATTAAAATGATAAAGTTATTAACACAACGAAATTAATCTTGTTAGTAATTTATTTTTCGATCATTATTTGAAATAATCATTTTATTTTAAAACTACTCTAAAAAATATACTTTATTTATTATTAATATATATATTTGTTGTAAGCAAAAACATGAAAGACGAGAAACCTATTCTCCAAGGACCATTCAGTTAGATGAGAGTCGAAAGTGTTAAGCAGAGTTTTCTGTTCATCTTTAATATAAATATATATATATATATATATATATATATATATATATATATATATATATATATATATGAATCATCTGGTTAACGCATAAGCTGTTTTAAGTTCTTGTGAAGCCATTGCCACACGAATTATCTCATCTTAGATTGCTGCATAATGAAGTACTCCTTCCAGTCTCCCACATTAAGGATGCTTTAGTATATCATTGATTGTTTGAGGCGCCATTTTGGCGGGGATACCAACTAGTTCGATTAATGTTAGTGTAATGGCCATTCTCTTATGTTTTTCATTGATTACTTCGCATTAAGCGCGATTATGTGTCACATCCAGCCCTCGTGGGAAGGTTACAAAATCTCCTCTTCACATTGATTGCACAAAATATCTCCATCTCTTCGCATATTGTTCTGCATTGACAACCGAATAGAATGGCGCAGTTTGTTAAAATTTGAGAATTGATTTGCAGTGTTACTCATAAGCTTATGACTTGTTAAAATGCCGTTTTTATATCTTAACGCCATTTACCTTATCATCGTTTACAAATCGCTTCATATTTAACGAGCCATTGTTCCCTTTATTACATATACCACAACAGCAGCTTTCGCAACCACTACCACCATTCACCTTCCTCCCCCTCCTCCTACTCCTCCTACTCCTACGACTACTACTACTACTACTAATAATAATAATAATAAAATGATAAACTACCATTACTACTAATAAACACTACTACTACTCTTGTATCATCCAGTGCAATTATTTGTGTCGTTTTTATCGTGATATTTCATGACGAATGAAGAAGCTTTGTTTCCGCCATTAAAACTATAAAACGTTATCATTAAAAATGTGTTAATCTTTACCCTTGCCAATGAATTTGAACTAAGGGTCATGAGCATACAAGCAGAAAAATCAGTAGTTTCAAATATATTTTACAGTGGGAAATCATATATATATATATATATATATATATCTATATATATATATATATATATATATTATATATTATATATATATATATTTGTGAGTGTGCGTATGTATATATATATGTACATATGCATATATAAATCTATATATACGTATATGTATATATATATACATATATATATATATATATATATATATATATATATATACGTACATATATTCGTATACCTAAAAGGTTACTGTTTCTTTGCTATGACACTGATATTTGAAGGCTACTTTTTTATATTCAAGCGAATCTAAAAAATACTTTCCATGGATATGCAAGAAGCTATATTATTAGTAAACTAATTAGCATATATATTTGAAAACTTGGCGTTAATTAAAGAGATATTACTTTTTATGGCTAATTGTTAGAAAATTAGGTTCTTACACGATTGCACTAAACTATATGTATAGTTTCTACATTCTGAATAAATAACCATTTATACGCGTATGGACGTGCATCAGAGACTAAGGAATGATGCAGTTGTATGTTTTAATTTCACTTCTAGCCGATAGCACCCAAGTCGTTTCTATCTAATGGAGACAATATAATAATCGTTGCTAATTGACTCAATAAAAATAAATACTGAATCTGCATGAATTAAATATCATAATAAAGCGCATTTTACGACTATATCACGCATATTTTTGTACTGGAATTGAGTTATATTTGAAAATGAATTTTGAATATATCTAATTAGTAAACGGGAATGTTTACAAAACGAAAATAAAACTTTTAATCGATATGAATATAAGAACCCCAAAACAAATACCCATAAATATATACATCCTTGAAGCATCCATTTACAACGCGCCCCGTCGTATTAAAGAACCTTCTATTTATGATATATATCGAGCCTTTCTGCTTCGGTGTTAATATACAATTGTGATGTTAGGCAGTGTTAGGTGTTAACTTTGATCCAAAATCGCCTGTTTATTTTTCCATTGGATTATTTCGATTATCGTTACTTATCGAAGACATTCCGACGCAAAACATAACCAAGAACACTGCCAGGCACATAAATGTGAAATTACTGGCTGGGTAAAAGAATCGGCCCAGGCTTTTTCAAGGCTTGATGGAACGAACTCACAAACACACACACATAAATACACATACATTTCCTTTTACATAATAGAGATATATATTTTAAATTCACTCTTCAACGTTAGCTTTTAATTTAAGAATTTCTTTCTAGAATAAGAATCATGTAATAAATGTTGATGAAAATAAGAACAATGATTTTAGACATTCGTACGTTTACCGTTATAGTTTCATTTGTATCTTAATAAAAGGGAGATAAACTAGTTACAAAAATGTTCTGTTCGGAGAAATAATTTTACCCATCGTAGGAACGGGCATTCTTCTAATGTATTTATAGAGATACACATTTATGTTTATTATAGAGTAGAAGAATGTCATTGTTGTTGTTATCTGTCCCTTTGACTTTTGCTGTGTGCTCATTGCCTGCCGGGCTTCAGATACTTAAGATCAGAAATTGCGTCATGACCTTTCCTCTGTACATGCGACATCCCCTCACAAACACTCACGGTAGAAATAACATTGTTTTATTTACAAGCGCCTATGCAGAGATAGCATGTATTAGTATTATTGTTTATAATGCACCGTGTTTGATGAAAGCAATGTGTTTCCATTGACAAGAATGCGAGTTACAGCAAATCTCCTTAACCAACCCTCATGACCCTTTTCGCAAATATGTGTACGAGGGATGATAGTGCGTATACAGATCAGTTGTTATGTCGACAGATAGCTGTAGAAATAAGGAGTGTGGCATTTTCTGTGTAATGGATATGGTGTTAGAGGATATATACACTTTAGGAATAGTGAGATTAATCATAGATGTAAATATAACTACATTTTACACGTTATTGGGTAGCAATCAGTGGCAGTTGTGATCTCTAGAGTCATAGCCTGCACTTTTGTAACATGCTTATGTTATTACATCTTTTGTTTATTATATTACTGTGTTTGTATTGAATATAAGCGGGCCTGCAAGTCTACAAAAAAAAAATAGTACGCTTATTCACGTGTGTACGTCCGTTACCACCACCCACGCCTATTTTAAAAATGAACTCCTCCGATCATCAAATAAAGCAGGATTACGTGTGCGCTTGTAAATAATGGTAATAACAGCATTTTAAAGAAAAAGTTAGGCTACCAAGACAAGTGGAAGATTCCATTTGAAATTAAAGATAAAAAGAAGCGTCACGTATTAGGATATTACATCATGGTCAGGAAGTTCAAAGTGAGACGTGGCGAAGAAGATAATAAAGCCTTTCTATTTAGAAATTGATCTTATTTGGGTTAACTACTTTTTTCCAAACAAGCATCTTTGCTCGCAACTACGTTTATACGGAACTTATCACCTTCTTCACCTATTTTGTAAAATGAGATCGTCCCATCGCAAAAGATGAAATATGCAAGTAATAAAAAAATTGTATGTGTGAGTGAGATGAAATCTCTTTTGAAAAGCAGCCATGCCTGGGTTGCTGCATTCATTTTAAGCCACCTTGCTGCATTTACTTATGTAATTGACTGTTTCGTCTTTTTTATAGCGAATCTATATCGACTGTTATTTATTTATTTATGTATTATTATTATTATTATTATAATTATTATTAGTGGTTCAATTTGATTATTATCGCTTATTTTATTATTGTCCGTAAATTACTCCAATCACAATGCTTGTATTATGCATTAATTCAATAATTCATGAGATCTATCTATGGAAGTGGTTGTGGCTATTAGATGCATAAATTCATTAGTTCCTTATTCGATATAACGATAATGACAGCCAGTAGTAACGGACAGCAGACAAGAGATCACGATAAAGACAATTTCTTACGGATATTGACTTTGGGCGCAAATAGTTTTGCCGAGCAGCGTTCCTATTAATCAGTTTGTCTTTCATGTAAGCTGCCATTATGCCCACTTAAATAAACATTCTAGCGTACATTCGGAAACAAACACTAAGTAAACCACAGGCCCTTGCAGTATAGGTCGTCATATTTTTTTCTTCTAACGTTAGAACCAATTTTCAAAAACTACGTTCGCAAACACACAGGGCCGCATTTACTGCAACGGTGAATGAAATGCCTTGATGTATACAAGAAAGCAGTCATCTATTTATCCATAGAAGCAAAAATTATTCGATTATTTTTCAAAGGCGGAATGCCGCCATGATAAGGAAGTTAATCTTTCAATTATCAAAGCGCTGTACGTATATGGGAGCTCACACATGCATAGTTATCAACGGACACGTGTTTCGTCGTTGTTAGCATTAATTAACGCGGCTAGACATAATAGATTCGAAGCCGTCGTATAGCAAAGGTTACGGATAATGCCAAAAATATCGGACCTGTTGCTTATACGTAAAATCACAATTTCGGCAAAACCATATGTGAAAACTGATTGCTGACGGAATTCAATTCAAACAAAGTAAAATCGATATTTCGATCGAAGAGATGGGATCATGAAAAATGATGTAAAAAACGGAAACAATATGACGACATATATTTTAATCTGGGATGAGGTACATTAGCATTCCAAACTGAACATCGAATTCCCATATATGGGAATTAAATATAAGAGATAGGTAAAAAAACAAAAAACAAAAAAAAAACACAGTGACAGAAAGAGTTGAGCGACTCGTGCAGTGATTGATATTTCTACCGTCACCCGACACCACACCGCGAAACTAACACACCGACCGATCTCTCTCTTGCCATATGCATTCCATTGAATTGTAAATAAAACGTGTATTGTTGACTTTCCAAGTTCGTCTGCTTTGATTTCAAAAAAACACGGCGACAGAATGAAAACGTGTATATAATTTCGCACACATTTTATAAAAGTGCAGCGAATTAATTATATACACTCGACTATATCAAAGTAATAGATTCGGAACTCAGTGGCTGACGCGCGTCAGCCTATCAACTGATCTAAGATCCTCTTAGTTTTAGAGAGAAAATTGGATCGCATTATAAGTGTTATTGCTTAGTTTTTACATATGTTTGTAATATATAATTGATATGTATTAAATCATTTATACGGAACTGCATTTCTGCAATGCTAAGTGCAAATTGTTCTTATTTTTCTTTCCGGGGCGCTCTACCCATGATGGAAACCGATTTACATGGATACAGTTATCTATATACATGTGGTTCGTTATATATATTCCTTATCGGGGCAGTAGACCTAAGGGTATTCGAAACCGGGACTCTATGGCTATGATTCGGCACTCTACAACGAGAGGAAAGAATCTCTTTGTAGGAATTGTATCTCATTCATATCTTTAAGCTAAATAAATAATCTATTTCAGAGAAAACAAACTATATTGTGACTTGGCTTTGAATAATTCTGTTGTAATATTTTTTGCTATAAAAAGGGTATTATTAAAGAAAATTTGAAGGTTCTATTTATAGACGGTAGCGAAAAAAACTGACCAATCAAATGAAGCCACGCTCTGCTAGCAACCAATAAAATATATTTGATATTATACAATTCTTGCATATACTTTTTCGTGTCCACACTAGAAGGAATCTTTCTTCCATATGCAAAACTTTAACAGTTCAAGACTTATACGGATGAGCTACCCACCGCCAACTCTATCTCATATCAGGACTTATACAGATGAGTTACGCATCAGATAGCTTTCAAGTCAGAAAGCTATTTCCGTATTGGAATTCGAATACTAAACGACGTCTAAAGTGCTCGTTTTATTTCTTTAACGCATATAATGTGAGCATGTTGGCAATGGTGAGAGAGGATAAACATATAAATAATCCAATTAAGTTTGTAAATAGCAGACATTTTTTAATCGACAAAGACAAACAACGTATTTACGGAAAACATATTTAATAAGTAGCAAAAAATTTAGAGAAAAAATAAATCCGATATCTGAGGCGGTTTTCCTTTGATTTTTTTTATAAAGAGATGATGTTTGATCAACACTACTGAGAAGCGCGAAAATCGAATAATCTTTTGTTTTGAAACCATCAAAACATTTTTTATTCTAAACGACAAATAATTCCTACAATAATATAAGGTATATGTTAAATATTTAGGAGAAAATAATGAAGGAATTTCGAAAACACGCAGAGTCGATTGGCACAGCATGTCCCTGCGTGTTTTCGAAAGTCCAGAGGGTCTATAATAAACACCTTGATGAACACATCCGGGCGTTCACAGAAAACTTCCGGGCATTTAGGGAGCACATTCGAGCGCTCACATATTCATGAGTCATAAATTTGTGCGCTCTTGTATGACAATAAAGCATGTGGTAAGGCGTATTCGGATGGGCGTTTTCGCATTGTACACAGGCCCGTTCCAAACAACATCTCAATATTTTTGAGGCCCTAACTGTACTTATGCGCAAACCATCACTCTGTATGCAAAAGGAGCTGTCGCATAAATTAGACCTGATTAAAGCGCTCTGATTTACCAGGAAGACAAAAAATGCCTACATTGAGTCATTATTTCTTGTTTTTGCACTTATTTGCAGGCAAATTAACTTTTTTTTCTATTTTGTCCCAGGTTCTGAAGTAAACACGATATATCATAGGTTATTCATTCATATAGTTTTATATATTTTTTGTTTCCCCCCCTCTCTTCGCTTCCATTTTTCAATTGTGTAAATTGTTTTATTTTAATCGCTTCCGACGTCATCTCTTGACAAAGGATGGACAAAAGGTATCTGGAGGTTCTTTTTTTAAAATTTAGTCGAATAGTCCTTTGACTATTTTTAGTGTCTTTTCTGTATATATATATATATATATATTAGCAGGGGTGCCCGGCGTTGCTCGGTTGTTTGGAGGTGTATGCTGTGCAAAAAAAGCAAAAAAACAAAAAAATGGTTAATTTTTTAAAACTTTGACCCCTATTATGACCCCTTAAAATTTATAGTTTCGGGCTCAAATCACTTTATTAAGTTAGATCCAGGTTCAAGGAACCTATATCTAAAATTTCAAGTGTCTAGACCCAAAATTGTCGGAGGAGTTTGGTAGAGTTCTTAAAGGTCAAATCGTTGAAATTTTACCCCTTAACAGCCAAATTTCTGGCTGACACCCGTCACCTCGATTTTCCCAAATCTCAGTACCCGGTATTTCAAATTTCGAGTCTGTAGACTAAAAATTGACAGAGTTATTGCGTAGGGAAATGTACACAGACAGACAGACAGACACGTTCACTTTTTATATATATATATATATATATATATATATATATATATATATATATATATATATATATATATATCGAATTTTGAAGTAAATCACCACTGAAACATGCATACCCATACATAGGCAATAATATTTGTATAAATAAAGAAACTCATTCACATATACATACATATTTATATGTGTGTAAGCGAATTTGCACACTTAATATCACCTCACTTCCAAATGCTAAATTTTAATCATAAAAGGCGAATATATTATCTTCATTGATTAAATATTTCCACAGAATATAAATACACAACGCACACATACTAGTATATATATATATATATATATATATATATATATATATATGTGTGTGTGTGTGTGTGTGTTTGTGTTTGTGTCTGTGTGTGCATATATATATATTTACTGTATATATATATTTTTAATTTTCCTCCTTTGAAGATTATAATGCTGTGTATGAGGCAGCCAAACCAGCTGCCAACGTTGCCCTGCTTTTATTGAAACCAACCGAGAGCTCTTTTTTGTATCCTCGCTGTTCCTTTATGTGCATTTGTCTGGATCTGTTTTGCACCGGGCATATTAGTTTGGTAGGACTTCAGGTTCTTCTTCATAAGCCCCTGGCACATATAATAACTGGTATGATGGATATATCCTTTAGATCTCAGTTTCTTTTCTTATCATAAATGAGACCTTGGTATTTGGTCTGTTTCTCTCTTTCAGCTCTGTTCAGACCGCCATTATTAGGGACACGCACTTCAATCAAGGTTGCTACTCTTTTTGACTTATTCCATATTACTATGTCAGGTTTCATGGCTGCATTTTCAAGGTAGGTGGCTGTAACTGTGTTTGTGTGTGTGTCTGTAGATATGTGTGTGAGTACATATGTGTGTGTACATATGTGTGTGTAGATGGGAATGGGAAATAAGTAGATATGGTGATAGATATGAGCTTTTTCTGTGTCGCTTAACACCTTTTCAAGTTAAGATACCGATCTACAGTCGCCGAGAACGTTACACCATGCGAACTCAGTATAACACGCAAGCAGAAACACAGACGCAAACGCAGTAAGATACTTACACATACACTGATACATGTATATGTATGCATGAACATTTTAGATATTTATTTTTTTTACCTACAGACGGTGTAGCAAATATGAAATACTGTCGATTGTAATATTCTAATCCAATTGAAAAGTCACTTTTAACTGCAACTTAGCATTTAAACCCTTGTCATCCATCAATTCACATAGGTAAGAAAACGATTAAAATTCTACATTATGTCAAAGTAGCGGATATATAGAGAAAGCTTAGTCATTATAGTATTCAGCAACAGCAATCGGCTCATCTCGTCATTACGTATAGATTGAAATTATAAATTCTCATTGTCTTATCTTTAAATAGTTATTATCTTTCCCTCCAGAGCCAAGTATTTCCTGCTTACGCAAGCCCAAATGTAAGAAATGGTTATTACAGCCGGTCGAAAGGATTCGAACACAGTTACAAAATCATCTTTGCTCTACTGCTATGGGAAGTGGGTCAGGGGCATTACTGATTGCACGCCCCTCGTATATAGATTAGCAATATGTACAGCATTATGGCATATCAGCCCTTTACGGTCTTTGATTTTTTAAGCTCTCCTTATTTGTCCACAGATCACATGCGCTTTATTAAATCAATTCATAATAGTAACATCATTTTGCACTCTTGTACCTAGTTTATAGTCGACAGCTTTCACTACTAAGACACTGGAAAGTCACTCGTAAATTATATCTTGAATGTCTATATATAAACCTTGGCTGCCATTTAGAGTGTTCAGTTTAATATTTACAAAGAGTTTCGCATTAGTATCAGTGATTGCAGGCGATATCATTCATTAACTGTTCCAAACTTCGTATCAAATAGATTACATAGTAAAGATATACGCAAATAGATTTTTTTCAACCATATTCCGCATCAAGACTTTTATGAACATATCAAAGCGAGAGAAATCCGGTTTGTTTTCCCACTTCTTTTCCGAGACACCAGAGCACAGGCGAAGCACTTGAGGCTGCAAAAAGCAGACTGGACGAATCGAGGAGACTCTTAGACGATTTCTCACTAGAATAGGCAACCCACCGTCTCTTTTAATAAACGTATAAGTACGTTTGTGGCTTCAAGAAAGAGAGAGGAAGATGGAAAGACAGAGAAAGTGGAAAAGAGATAAAGAGAAAACAAGAGACAGAATTCGGGAGGCAAAATAAAAGAATGAAACTAAAGAATGCGAGCTTCGAGCGTTTAAGAACGCCATGTCTACTTGAGGAATCCTTTGAGTCCACATGAATTTCGCCGACCAAAAGAAAACCATGTCATTATCTCTTTTATTGGTTTTTATCTAATTCTTCTTCTTATTGTTTGCATGGCACGATTTCCCATTCTGTTTTTACGCGCATGCGTGATAGGTAACTTAAAGATGCTGGGAAATGACGCAGCTTTAGAAACCACACCTTTAGTTTGTATTGTTTGATCTGTTATATATAAATCACGAAATCATTTCTTAATATTCATCCATTGATTTTCCGTTATACACTACAATTTCGTGTTGCTTACTTTATCGCTTCGTCGTTGACCTGATATTACAACGTTTTAAACTCTGATTTCCGGCTAGGGATTTTATCCTGGGCTTTTAAAATCAACAGAAATTAGAAAATTCCTGTAATGATCCGGTCATTGTTGATTTTGCAGTGCTTAGGCTTTTCTTTTTTTTCTTTAAGAAAGGGTTAGTTTATTTCTAATGACGTGAGGTACCCTCAACTAGGAATGCCGTCGGGGCTGCCCAGGCACTTTTTGCAAATCAAAATGCTTCATCTCTAGGGTGCTGACTTCTCAGTCTCACTTTCCGAATCCGTTGTCCAAGTTCTTGCAGTTGGAGGGAACTAACGCTTGTTTTACAGTTTGTCAGCGTTTGTCGTATAAATCAATTTTCTTTGCTTTCTTGCACGGTTTTGAGATTGTCGCCAATACTCCTCTGGGCATTGTTTACATTATTCGTTATTTTTACTATTTGGTCAATACTTATCGAGGAGAGGAACTACCGGAAAATTATACTTAATGATAATAAATAGAAAGATGGGGAACACTATGAGAGTACTCACATTAATAAATGGTATTTATTTTGATTATTCATGGAACGATTAATGTAGATTTTAGATGTTGGATTAAAAAAAGGACTAAGTTTTAATCAGCAGAAAAGCACTCCCACGGTAATGTGTTCCACAAGCAGGAAATCCTTGCAAAGAAGAGTTGTCTTTAGAAATTCAGCTGGACTTACTAAATGGAATTGTTTGTATTTCTTGCACTTGTTTCATTGGGTATATTCGCCCAAATTGTTAAATCTCTATTCATGAGTTTGATTACTGGAATTATTGCAATCTTCCTAAAATTCCAGTTGCTTTTCATATCGTAGATAAGAATTTGGTATGTTGCCATCTTTTCTTTTTACATGGGGGTCACCACTTATCAAGGCCCGGAGGACACTGAGAGATAAGGGTTATTGCGTGTACAGTAATCAATGATACAGTATTGTAGTAATCATTTGTATTGGAGATTTGTATAGAGTGTCTTACTTAAGGGGGCGGTTTGTCAGGAATTTGTTTATGTTGGATTTGAAGACATCCAAGTTGTAGTTAGATGGGAAACAGGCGAACGGAAGAGAGTTCCACAATCGTGCACTTCTGAGAAAGAAGCTCTGCTCATCTTTTTTCTCAACATGTTTAAACCAGCATAATTAGGAACACTGACCTCAACAAGGGTTTATACCTCCCCCTCTTGTCTAATAACTGCAATGTCATAATTGTTGCTGCATGTCTTACTTCCAACTATTATTTCTTGTATATTCTAATGGCTTGTCGGTTAGGACTAGCACCTGCAATTGTGAGGGGCGACCCAGGAAGCAGAGGATCAACTCACTTCAAATGTTTACAAAGGGTCCAGTTGTAATGTTGATTCACTTTTTCACACGTGATAACATGTAGATCCAACACGTTGTCGTCTCCGTCGCAAGAAACGAAGACAAAAGAAATTCAACTCGCTGTTTCAAATTTAAACAACAGACATTTATTTCAACCTTTTTAACGTGAACCTGATCATCGGTCTGTGCACACTTCTTCTTTGATAATTTTTCCTTTTTCTTTGCCGTGACGTCACTTCTCACACAGCTCGATATTTGCGTACAACTGCAATACGCGCATCTGCGCTCTGTTATACAGTGGCGATAATTACACAGTATAATGTGGCACACTTTATAGTAGCCGGTCCCCTCACCAGAAGAACTTTGCAACTTTGTATCAGGTGCTCACACTATCTATTACTGTGCCAGAATTTGCACTTGCCATTGCTGCGACAATTCATCAACATTCACCGGCGCCTGTTGAATGTCTACGAGGCTGATGCAATTTATTTCAGTACAGTTAGGAGGTGTTCGTTTATTTTAGAGTGGCGTCACAGTAGTGCATAACAATATGGGCTCCTGACTTTTACGACCGAGGCAGCAAAAAGCCTGGCAAAAATACATTTACAATGGTGGTTACTATGTCGAAAAAATCAAGTCTGAAGCAAAAAAAGGTGTCTTTTTTAAATGGTAACACTTCCGTCTACGCAGCTCTGCAACGTGTTACTTTCTCAGTAAAAAAATAGAATGTTAAACTTTTTGAACAATCTTCGTTTTTGCCTGAACAACTTTCCATTTTTCTTCACTGTCTGTTATTTATTTCTTTTGCTTCTACGCAAATTACGTGTAAACACATATTTAAAAAAGCAAGTTCTCTTTCAATTAGACATACACACTTTCTGTCCTACTTTGTCTATTTCTTTCTTCCTGTCTTTCCTTCGTCTTTATAATTCATTTTTTTATTATTTTATTCGTGTTTATTGTTTTGTTTTAATTATAAGAATATTTTATTCAATAAACGCGAATACATGAAGCAACACAATCTTCATTTATGAAAACCTAAATGTAGATTCCATGAACAAAGCTTTTTTATTAGAACTGCACGCCTGTGGAATTGTCTTCCGTTTTCCTGCTTTCCGGCTGACTACAATATGGTTGTCTTCAAGTCTAACATAAATAAGTTCTTGATGAGCCGTTCCATATAAGTTATCAAATTTAACAAATTTTCATTACTAATGATTATTATATTGTCCAATTTCTACTGTACACTCTTT
>NC_136508.1:32024754-32097254 GCF_053919585.1 Euprymna scolopes | reverse complement strand
ATATCGTCCTATATATTATTCATAATGTGTTCTATATATATTATTTATAATGTGTTCTATATATATTATTTATAATGTGTTCTATATATATATTATTTACAATGTGTTCTATATATATTATTCATAATGTGTTCTATATATATTATTTATAATGTGTTCTATATATATTATTTATAATGTGTTCTATATATATTATTTATAATGTGTTCTATATATATTATTTATAATGTGTTCTATATATATTATTCATATTGTGTTCTATATATATTATTTATAATGTGTTCTATATATATTATTTATAATGTGTTCTATATATATATATTATTTATAATGTGTTCTATATATATTATTCATAATGTGTTCTATATATATTATTTATAATGTGTTCTATACACATTATTTATAATGTGTTCTATATATATTATTTATAATGTGTTCTATATATGTTATTCATAATGTGTTCTATATATATTATTTATAATGTGTTCTATATATATTATTTATAATGTGTTATATATATATTATTTATAATGTGTTCTATATATATTATTTATAATGTGTTCTATATATATTATTTATAATGTGTTCTATATATATTATTCATAATGTGTTATATATATTATTTATAATGTGTTCTATACACATTATTTATAATGTGTTCTATATATATTATTTATAATGTGTTCTATATATATTATTCATAATGTGTTCTATATATATTATTTATAATGTGTTCTATATATATTATTTATAATGTATTCTATATATATTATTTATAATGTGTTCTATATATATTATTCATAATGCGTTCTATATATATTATTTAAAATGTGTTCTATATATATTATTCATAATGTGTTCTATATATATTATTTATAATGTGTTCTATATATATTATTTATAATGTGTTCTATATATATTATTTATAATGTTTTCTATATATATTATTCATAATGTGTTCTATATATATTATTTATAATGTGTTCTATATATATTATTTATAATGTGTTCTATATATATATTATTTATAATGTATTCTATATATATTATTTATAATGTGTTCTATATATATTATTTATAATGTGTTCTATATATATTATTCATAATGCGTTCTATATATATTATTTAAAATGTGTTCTATATATATACTATTTATAATGTGTTCTATATATATTATTCATAATGTGTTCTATATATATTATTTAAAATGTGTTCTATATATATTCTATTTATAATGTGTTCTATATATATTATTTATAATGTGTTCCATATATATTATTCATAATGTGTTCTATATATATTATTTATAATGTGTTCTATATATATTATTCATAATGTGTTCTATATATATTATTTAAAATGTGTTCTATATATATACTATTTATAATGTGTTCTATATATATTATTTAAAATGTGTTCTATATATATTATTTATGTTATATTATTTATAATTTGTGTTAATCATAGATAATGAATGATAAAATACCAACCATTAAATCGATATTAACAACTTTATTGATAATAAATATTACATGTCAATGCTGTTATATTGTTTCATTTTACTGCAGTCGAAGTTTTCAGAAATCATGAAACCTCTTTCTGTAGTTAACATTAGCTATTTATTATTTATAATTATTTTATTAACACTATTTATTATTTATAATTATTTTTTATTAACACTATTTATTATTTATTATTATTTTCTTTTAATATCACTTTTAAAAATTATTTTAGCACCTTTAAAATACAATAATTTTATTTTGATATTATTTTTTAAATTAGTTAATATCGTATGAATTTAAACCCTAAGAAGAATCTGCCTGCAGTAACTGTTATCATAGGAAGACATTTTCCTCATGTAAGTATTGAGATATTACAATTTCTTATAATAATTTAAAAAATGTTTAATGATTAAAAACATTACATTAAAATCATAATATAAAAATGTTCTTTTAAAAGTCTCTGGAGAGCTCTAAATATACAATATAAAATGTTCTTTTAAATTTTTTAAAAAATATCTTAATATAGAATAGAAAAAATGTTCTTTCCCATTTGAAACTTTTTTGGAACTTTCCAAATTACCAAAACTATAAAAGAACGCTGATAGTTCTTCAGTCAGTTTGAGTCGTTACGTCGCTCCACGTTATCAGACGCTGACCAGATTAAGTCCGGCCAATATTTCTTGGGATTTAAATCCGGTCGAAAGGAATCTTATAAAAAAGAATCAATTACAAGCAACCATTAAAGAAAACTGGACAGTATTAATAATTATAAAGGTCTAGCATTTTTTCTGAGCAAAGAAATATTAATAATTCTCAAAAACTCAATCTTTTTCTACACGTAAAATAGACTGAATTAAGAACTTGCTTATTCCCCTTAAATCATTTATAAACATGTTTGTGTTTGTTCTTGTGGACAATAAATACTTTTTATTATTTTTCTTTAAACTCTTTTTTTTATATGTTGCATTTTTTATACCCCTACACGCAAACACGTAACATATATTCTGTCCTTAAATGACTAAACAGCGAAGATACCAACCGGTGGATGCTCGCTTAACAGAAGTTTTTCATGTTTCAATAAAGATTAAATGCAAAAACGTTGTAAATTCACGGGCTGAGTTCACTAGTTTCAGTTAGTTGAATAAAATAATCGAAATATATCAGAGCAGAAAAATAAATTTACTAAGTTTCATATAGCAAAACACAAATTTAAATATATATCTAAGTAAAAACTTTTTAAAAATATATTGTAAATCTGTAAATTAATCAGCTTATTAATATTTTAAAAATTTACAATAATTGCAAAAACATAAATAAAAAAACAGTTGCTTTAATCCATTTATAGTTTTATTAAACATTTAGAAATGTCAACAATCATGGCATTATGCTACTAAGAAAAACAAGACCCTGCGGTGTTTGTAGCGGTGATTTTTTTTAAATGTAAATCATTTATGATATTCAAATTCTGTTATAAATATTCATACGCATGTAATGCTGTCTATAAGGTAAACATTACTTAATTCTCAAAAATGTTTACTGATTCCGTAGAAAAGTTACAAATTAAATGACTCTTTTCTAAAGAATTTCTTATTTCATTTTTGCATCTAATTTTCACAGCGTGTTCGTACATACCGTAAACACGTATGCAACTGTGGTAGCAAAATAAATATTTTTACTTTCATATTATTCCAACTAAACTTATAATAAACTCGTGAATTTTAAAGATGTCCGAAATTCGAATATCTTTTATTTACTTATTTATTTTATTATAGAAATCGCTCCAGACAAAGTGTAAAACAACTGGATGTAATAAGTTTAAATACTAAAACTACTTCTCAAAGATAAAAAATCAGAAACATCGCTCATGGAGTATAATGACAAATAAAAAGAAGCGTGAGTTACAACACTGCGAAAGTAAATCCAAGGTGAATTTTTACGACCCTCAAAATCCAATATCAACAACTTATTGTTCTATACTACCTCATAATTAAGCAAATGATTTTTATACAAGTGGTCGGTGTTAATACTCCCATAGTGATCCTCATCTATCGGGTGATAATAATTCTGTCTTAAAACACTCATTCTCAATGAGATCAGGATCTTGCTATTTAGTTAACTAATATTAAACGATACCAATTTTCAAATACTGAACTCTTCCGGTTTTCTGTTTCCAAATTGCCTGACAGTTTCGTCTATAAAAACAATAAATTAAAAAAATATCTCGTTTTTTATGTATGCTATTATTTGCGACGATAATTACCCGTTTATAACACTTTCTTTTTCTTTGATTAATTTTCAAACATTGTCTCTCCATCTGCAGTGTTTTAAACTAATCGTCTGCCAGGATAAATTACGTAAGGAGAGCATAAAATAACGACGAAAAGTGACAAGACAAACGCCATCTTTGTTTTTAAAGTCGTCTGATTATCGCAATTTGCATGACGCAGTCGCATTTCATTTTATTGTTCGATTCTTAATGAGTGAAACGAGGTGTCAAAACAGCGGTAGGAAATGGCTAACATAAATTAATGCGGAGAGAATATATTCAACATCGAAAAATTAAAGAAAAATAGTATTGCAGGCATAAGCAAACATATACACAGATGCACGCATAAGCACACATATACACAGATACACACATAAAATGATAAGAGAAAGTAGCCATAATTGATTTGTTTTTATTAAAATGATTATATCATTTTTTTTTTTAATTATGTATTTGTGCACTAGTAACTGGATTGTGTCCATGTTTTGTTATTGATGAGATAGTATTTTCAAATGGAGAGTTACGAATTTATTGCTGTCATGTTTTCAAATCGCTTAAACAGCTACATGGTAAACAGCCGATAATCCTTGTTTTTTTTTATTTCCTAATTAAAGTAAATGTTTTTTTTCTTTCTACTGTTTTGTAATATAATTCCCTTATGTAATTATGCAATTGTAGATGCATGTCGACACATACAATCCATACGACAGTGATTTGTTAAACTTAGTATCCATAGGACTTTAAACTGCATTTTTATTTCATTATTATCATGTATTTATAAAATACTTAGTTTTCTAAGAATATATATATATATATATATATATATATATATATTTATATATATATATATAAGGAATATATATATATATATAAGAAATATATATATATATATAAGAAATATATATATAAGAAATATATATATATATATATATATATATATATATATATATAAGAAAGAAAATAAAAACTGTAAATTGAAATGTACAATCAAAAGTATTGTTCGATTGAATACTCAAAAAAAAAAAACAATTTAAAAGTCCTTAATCTGCGGAGATTCAAAGAATGCCATTCTTGGTATTCTTCTCATAAGAGGACAGAAAGAAATCAATGAAAACAAGAAAATTTTGATTGTAAATTTCAACTTAGTTTTAATTTTCTTTCCCCCATAATAAGCTCTACACGTTATTGCGCATTGAGCTTTTTTATTTGGTTGGTATTAAATTATCTCTCTCTATATAAATACTGTTATTATATTAGATTAAAGTTTACCACTGCGTATATCAGGTAACCACTACATCCTTTTGATTTCATTAATATATATATATATATATATATATATATATATATATATATATATATATATATATGATTACTTCACTTAATCACATTAAGTAATAGACGAAGATATAATTTTATGCGTAAATTTTCCGTATTTACTTCAACAGTCCCCAATACATAGGTAGAACTAGATAGTAAGTTATAAAAATATATATGGCAATTAAGCATGATATGGATAAGCCTGACGAATTCTCATGAGAATTAAATGCGGAATGTTATGTGTAGCTTAATTGTCGTATATATTTTTACTTACTAATATATATATATATATATATATATATATATATATATATATATTGTGTATTTAGGCAGCATGTTTCTATTCGGAAATATATTATTAAATAGGACGGAGTGTTTTTGCTTATTAATCTGTCTTTGTATTTTTTCCATTTTTCGAATGGTCATTCTTACGTCTCGTTTGAATTTGTGTAGGAAAGTTCTGCCATTTTCGGCAATCTGATTTCTTCCGGCAGTTTTTGATTACTGTTTCGTATGAAATCTGGATGGTGTTTATATGGTTCAGTTTAAATTACATTTAAATTACTGGAAATAGCGAAGCGTTTTTGCGTGTTAAAAATCTGTCTAAAATAAATGTTTAATGGTTAAAACGTTCGATTTACACAATGGTATGGAATTTACAATTTTTTTTTATTTGATAGTTACGAAAGTGGATGTAAACACGACAGATATATAGGGGTGTAAAGTGTCAAGTAAAAGAAAGGAAGAAGTGAAAATAGATAAAGAGAATAAAAATGTATTAAAAATATAAAATACAATAAAAGTTCGATCAACGAGAAAATGTTGTTAAGGCAAGGGGTGTAGGTGTGATGTTAAACCTTTACATTTCTTTTTTTAAATGCAAAATAAATGGGGAAATAATTTTCGACCGACCAAAATAGGCGAGTACAATGTCTTTTGTTGGGAGATAAATTCTTGATCCAATTTAAATATTGATACACCCCTATGGTTCTGTCTTGTTTACGTCGATTTTTCCCATTATTTATTTTTTACTCTCCTATATTTAATACCTAAGTATTGTTATTATATAATATTATCTATTATTGCTCTATGTTTTTATATGTCTATACCCATCTATCCCATACATTTTTTAGCATTATTACCCGTACTCACCCTCCTGTTTGTTATTGAGCATACACAATACATCTTCTATAATGCAACCCCTTACATTAATCCTCCCACTACTACTTAGATTAAAGTACCTTTCGCTTAAGCGCTGTTATTAAGACCCTTACTCCAAAAATACACATTTAATGTAACGCCCCTCACATCTACAACACATATACAAATTAGTTTAATTGCACTACTTCTTTAAACAAAACTACCCCATATCCACCCTCTAATAATTTAAACGCACACACTATACACATATATTAAACCTACCGAGACAATTATGCTATATGCATTCATCCATTACATAATCCAAAGATTCTCGCCACTTGTAGCTCAACCAAACATCCTTAACAATCTATTTCTCGCTTCTTACGATACTCTCGCTAGACGTCACATCCCTATCATGCTAGTTAGCACCTTCCCAACTCTTCTGGTGAGAAGCATTAGGCTCTAAATGCAATAGCATAAAGATTTCCTTACTTACTAAACCCATAAATAAATGTGTTCCCTTGTTGAATAAATGAATGCATCTATATATTTACTAACTAGCTCTACCTACGTATTGAGCAATTTGAAGTAAATACTTAAAGTTTACGAATAAATCTATACTTTCTTATATTAATTTTATGTGAGTAAATGAAGTAGTTATATGTATATATATATATATATACCTACATATATATGTATATATATACCTACATATATATGTATATATATATGTATATATATAGCAATAAATATTAATATATATATATATATATTAATAAATATGAAGCTATATATATAGGTATATATATATTAATATATATATAATGCTATATATATAGCTATATATGTATAGCTGGATAATTATATTCTAATATATACATGTATATATTACTATATTAATATATATTAATATATATATTTATATATGTAAATATATAATATATATATATATATATATATTGATATATCTGTATTAATATATATACATCTTAATATATATATAATAATATATATATTAATATATATAGATATGTATATATTAATATATATATATATATTTATATACATATTAATATATATACATATTTGTATATATATATTAAATTGGTTTGTTCGTTTTCTAAAAGAATCTTTTTATCTTGTCGGAATATTATTTTCATATGTTTATATATATATATATATATATATATATATATATATATATATATATATGTGTGTGTGTGTGTGTGTGTGTGTGTGTGTGTATTTGTGTGAAAAAAAAACTGGAATCAGAGGACGATCTTGATAATGTCACTTTTTATATGAAGTATATGACACATGAAAAAACAAATGAAAACTACCTGGTAAACATACCCAGCGCAATAAGTGTAAGAACTTGTTAAAGTTGGACTTGAAGACAATCAGATTGTAGTAAGCTGGAAAGCTAGAAAACGGAAGAGTTCCGCAGGCGCGCAATTCTAAGAAGCGTTTATGTTTAAGCACAGATGAAAAGTGGGGGAATTATTGATATTGTTTTAAGCTAGACGTGTGTTCCTTGTGAAAAGATGGCAAGAGGGGAACATAGATTGAAGCTCAGTCGAGCACTTGCCATGAAAATAACGATAAAGCAGAGATAAACGTGCAATATCTCTTCTGTGAGATAGAGGTTGCAGGGAAGGGAAAGGGACATCGCCTACGCCGTTACGAAGTCTATTTTTAACTCTATCATGCAGGACAAGTTCTTTGTACCAGCTCCTGCCCAGATGTGACAACCGTACTCCATCCTTGGATGTACCTAGCTCTTATATAGATAGAGAATTGCATCAGCAGTGCTTAATTACCATATATTTTTTATACACAACTATAAGATACATATTCGTATCTCTGTTCATAAATAATTTATATTTGCCTTACTTTTTATAGCTTTACATTATCTGATTTAAAATGTTATTTTTTGCTAACATCAGTTCTACATTTCTGTATGCCATTCTTATTTATAGAAAAGTTAGTTTGAACGTTGTGTTAATGATTATGCCATAGGGAAACATACACCTTAGCAGATATCGTCAACGAGTCGCCTGTTTACAATAGATATTGGGGTGTTCGAGAGGGGGAGATGTAACCCCTTCCCCCCAGACTTAAGATTCGATGTATGTACACCTTGGATTACGGTTGGTTGGTTCTATCGGGCGTGCTTACCTGTCTCTGCAAGGGATTAGTCCTATTTATTCCGTTCGGGTGAGTTCATTCGAAATCTTCTCGAACCTCAACCCTCTTCCCTGTTGTTCTTCCTCTTGATCCTCTTGTCTGATCACTGTCGAAACAATTCAAATCCGTGACTACAATTCGGGTTTCTTAGATGAGCACACAAGCCGTTGTTTCATGCGGAAATGATCGGCTCAGTCGATTCAGAAACAATAAGAATATATCAATCGTATTAAAAGGAACTGAAGAACTCGTAGAGTAGACAATCCCGCTATGGCACAACGATTAAGTAAAAAAGAATTGTTAAGTAATAAGTTATGCAGTACTTCAGAACTTTCAATTTTCTAACCAGGAAAATTATAGCTAGTTTATATATATATAAAGGTAACTATCTCTATATATTTTTAAATCAAATTTATTATACAAATTCAAAAATATATTTTTTTTCTACTCATTTCTATCTCTAACCTATATTAATTTTCTTATAAATTTTAAATCCAAACCTTTTATTTCAATTTTTTCAGATTCATCTGCCTTACTTTTAATGCTAAGTTTATTTATGGTGTCTTTTAAATTCAATAAAAATCCTCCTAAATTTGCTGATGAGGAGACCGTGCTTACCAAAAAAACTATATATAATTGTTCTACATAACTTCATGTATACCACAAATAAAAAGCACGGATTTCCGAAACGACCGTACAGATAATTGACTTTGTTGTTGTTCCTTCTTATGAAACTGATTTTTAATTTAATTAAAATTTGATTTTTAAATTTTAAAAATTTTTTTAAAATTTTTAAATTGTAAATCACATTACTTAATATATATATATATATATATATATATATATATATATATATATATATATATATATATATGGTCTCTTGGCCTTGATAAGTGGTGATACCTATGTAAAAAAAGATCAATTTCAATGATAATAAAATTATTCTGAACTGACTTTACAGATACATAATGCCTTTTAATACAGCTAGTCACATGTGTTTTACTGGAGAATCCACACCTATAAATACCATAACAGTCTTAACAAAGATCGACAGATCAGACAGATCTAATCGTAGTTAAAATCGAGAATTCAAAGAAAAACGAGTATGAAGTTTCATACACACACATGTATATATATATATATATATATATATATATATATATATATATATACGCATACACACACATATGTATATATATATATATATATATATATACACCCAACACACACATACACACGCATATGTATATATATATATATATATATATATATATATATAATCTATATTATTAAGCTGAATGTCTGTGTGTGTGTCTGGTCACGAATAGGCTCCTATATGGTTGACTATTTTTAAAAACGGATTACATATAATAATAGAAGATGTATGGAGACACAGGCATAGGTATGTTTGATCTGGCAGAACGGTGGTTCATTAAAATTGTGGGGTCTGCGTTCGCGCCTAATCCACAAAGTATAGAAATAAAAAAATTAAAAATTAAAAAAGAACGTTTACAAGTGTTTTTGATATAGATGTTCATCAGAATACTTTGATAAGTATGTTTTAACTTAAATAGGGATGGTATAATAAAATTGTGGGTTTGCGTTCGCGTCTGGCCTCCATAGAATGAAAATAAGCACAGACTTTAATAAAGATATTTCATATCTTTTTTTTTTTTTACAAGGTAGACACCACTTATCAAGGCCCGAAATCTACTCGGGGATAATGGTTATTGTGTGTACAGTACGTTGGTTTTGGAGATCTGATAAAGTGTCTTACTTAAGGAGGCGGTTCATCAGGAATCTGTTCACATTGGACTTGAAGACATCCAGGTTGTAGTCAGGTGGGAAACAGGCAACCAGAACAAAGTTCCACAGGCGTGCACTTCTAAGTTCATGGAATCTACGTTTTGATTTTGGCACAGATAAGGAGTGGGGAAAATATTTTACAGTGGTTTCAGATAGACGGGCGTGTTTCGTGAAAGATTGGCGAGCGGGGACCAGAGATTGGAGTTCAGACGAGCACCTGCCATGGTAGTAACGATAAAATAAAGACAGGCTCACAACGTCTCTGCTGTGGGAGAGAGGTTGCAGGGAAGAGAAAAGGGCATCACCCACTTAGCCACGAAGCCTATTTTTTACTCTGTCAAGGCAGGATAGGCTGTTTTTAGCAGCTCCTGCGTAAGTATATTTTGATAATTATGTTCCAGTTTGAAGAAATATGGTATAATAAAATTATGGGGTGTTCGTTCGCGCCTGACCTCCATAGAATGGAAATATGTCACACAGTTTGACAGGGTGTTCTAATATAGATCCACAGAATATTGTGATAAGTGTTTCAATGTGAACAGGTATGGTATAATAAATTATGGGGTTTATCTATTTTATTTTTACTTTCATCACATTTTGCTTTGGTTTTGATACCCACAAATTCGAAGCTATCTCTTTACAACCCTTCCTTTTCATAACCAATCATATTTTCATAAATCAAAGTCCATTTTCTGTAGTCTGTCTTTGAATCCAGTCAACGACAGGTACTTTTGCTAGTATATATATATATATATATATATATATATATATATATATATAAAAATGTTTTTATGCTTTTCGCACCGAATGAAATCTGATTAGAATTCTGCCATCCCTTCGACACGGCCTTATGATAAGTGACGTCATTCACACGAAGCTCATTCCAATTCTGCTTCCATAGTGATGCTTATCTGTATCTGTAAAATTGTTACCTTCAGTAAAGTCATCCATTTTTTTTCATGACTTTCTATTTCTGCTGCCGATGTCAATTGGAAGCACCTGCACGCCATTTATCGACTAAATCATCTCCAGCGAACACCTAGGAAACAGGCTCGTTTAGATTACTCTCTCCTGAAAAACTGATTAGCTTCATATAAATCTTGGATTTTTTTTCTTGCAAAAAGCAAATGATGATAATAAAGAAACGAAATAGTTTCGCCAACAAATGTGAAAGATTAGAAAAATATAAAAAACGAATTGCTTTAATATAAAATAAACATAAAATGAAATCGAATTAAAATGAAAGCCGGTGTCTTTACGAAAGATCGAGGATAGACATGCCTTATCTATCTTATTATTACATAATGTTATATAAAGGACAGTTGTGTGTGTATGCTTCTATGACCAACTAAAAGTTAAAGACTATATAACAAACGCCCACAAAGTTGGTATATCCTTGATCAGCGTTGCTCTGATTGAATAATAATTGAAATTTCAAAGAAATGTTTAAACCCTGAGCGTATCCTCAGTCAGATTACATCAAACGAAGGCGGTTTCTTTAGTTATTATTGTGTACTACAGCGTTTTATTTCAATTTTTATTATGTACTACTTGTAAAAGGGAATAATCGACTCATTACTTAACGAACCTATTAATTTTCTTATTTCTTAGTTATAATCTGGGCATGGAGCAGCCAACCAGCTGCCAACATTCACCCGCTTTTTATTGACTTCAGCCGAGATCTCTTATTGTGATCCTGATTGTTAACCTTAAATGCAATTGTTTGGATCTCTCTTGCACTTGGTTCACCAGAACACTCCCCAGATACGTCTTAACGTTCTTCTTCATAAGCTCGTCTGTACTTATAATAACTGGGATGGTTGATAATCTTCCCAAAGATTCAAGTTTCTTTTCATATGACTAAATAAAGAATTTTATGGATAAGGACAGTTGTGTATGTATAGAGACAATAAGTTGACAGTTTGATGTCAGTGTAGGAACTGTACACAAAATTATTCGCGTAGAACTGAAGATCCGAACAATTCGCGCGAATATATCTCAAAAGTGCTTCGTACTTGTCACAGACTTTTTGTAAAAAATGGGAACAAAGAAAGTACGTCACCCTTCCTATAGTCCATTCCTTGCTTCCAGTGTCTTATTTGCTATTTCCAAATCTCAAGCAAAACTTTAGAGGCTGTAGTTAGGAGATACTATTGAGAAAATGACAAGGGTATTCTGTTAGGCCTTCCAAAATTGTTGGAACGGTACAAGTGCATTGTAGCTGGAGGATATTACTTTGAAGGAAACTAGAGTTTCATGTGCGTACTATGAAGAAAAGTGATCATACGAAAAAAGTATGAACATTTATTTAAGGCATTTTGTATTTTCTTTAATGTCAGTTTCTTCGTAGTATTTAAATGATTCTGTATGGACGACGCCTTCTATGTAAACATTAAAATAGTTTTGCGTTGAATTATGTTTTTATCATTTTCCATCAGTTACGCGAGATTTCCTGCAATTATTTTTCTGCTTATTAAAATTATATAAGTGAGTTTTATCAAACTTATATTAAATGCTAACATTTTAGATGTTTTTCTACAATCTACATTATATAAGTGAGTTTAATCAATCTTATATTAAATGTTAAAATTTTATATGTTTTTCTACAATCTACATTATATAAGTGAGTTTTATCAAACTTATATTAAATGCTAAAATTTTAGATGTTTTTCTACAATCTACATTATATAAGTGAGTTTTATCAAACTTATATTAAATGCTAAAATTTTAGATGTTTTTCTACAATCTACATTATATAAGTGAGTTTTATCAAACTTATATTAAATGTTAAAATTTTATATGTTTTTCTACAATCTACATTATATAAGTGAGTTTTATCAAACTTATATTAAATGCTAAAATTTTAGATGTTTTTCTACAATCCACATTATATAAGTGAGTTTTATCAAACTTATATTAAATGCTAAAATTTTAGATGTTTTTCTACAATCCACATTATATAAGTGAGTTTTATCAAACTTATATTAAATGCTAAAATTTTAGATGTTTTTCTACAATCCACATTACATAAGTGAGTTTTATCAATCTTATATTAAATGCTAAAATTGTAGATGTTTTTCTACAATCTACATTATATAAGTGAGTTTTATCAAACTTATATTAAATGATAAAATTTTAGATGTTTTTCTACAATCCACATTACATAAGTGAGTTTTATCAATCTTATATTAAATGCTTAAATTTTAGATGTTTTTCTACAATCCACATTATATAAGTGAGTTTTATCAAACTTATATTAAATGCTAAAATTTTAGATGTTTTTCTACAATCCACATTACATAAGTGAGTTTTATCAAACTTATATTAAATGCTAGAATTTTAGATGTTTTTCTACAATCTACATTATATAAGTGAGTTTTATCAAACTTATATTAAATGTTAAAATTTTATATGTTTTTCTACAATCTACATTATATAAGTGAGTTTTATCAAACTTATATTAAATGCTTAAATTTTAGATGTTTTTCTACAATCCACATTATATAAGTGAGTTTTATCAGACTTATATTAAATGCTTAAATTTTAGATGTTTTTCTACAATCCACATTACATAAGTGAGTTTTATCAAACTTATATTAAATGCTAACATTTTAGATGTTTTTCTACAATCTACATTATATAAGTGAGTTTTATCAAACTTATATTAAATGCTTAAATTTTAGATGTTTTTCTACGATCTACATTACATAAGTGAGTTTTATCAAACTTATATTAAATGCTTAAATTTTAGATGTTTTTCTACAATCCACATTATATAAGTGAGTTTTATCAAACTTATATTAAATGCTTAAATTTTAGATGTTTTTCTACAATCCACATTACATAAGTGAGTTTTATCAAACTTATATTAAATGCTAAAATTTTAGATGTTTTTCTACAATATACATTATATAAGTGAGTTTTATCAAACTTATATTAAATGCTAACATTTTAGATGTTTTTCTACAATCTACATTATATAAGTGAGTTTTATCAAACTTATATTAAATGCTAACATTTTAGATGTTTTTCTACAATCCACATTATATAAGTGAGTTTTATCAAACTTATATTAAATGCTTAAATTTTAGATGTTTTTCTACGATCTACATTACATAAGTGAGTTTTATCAAACTTATATTAAATGCTTAAATTTTAGATGTTTTTCTACAATCCACATTATATAAGTGAGTTTTATCAAACTTATATTAAATGCTTAAATTTTAGATGTTTTTCTACAATCCACATTACATAAGTGAGTTTTATCAAACTTATATTAAATGCTAAAATTTTAGATGTTTTTCTACAATATACATTATATAAGTGAGTTTTATCAAACTTATATTAAATGCTAACATTTTAGATGTTTTTCTACAATCTACATTATATAAGTGAGTTTTATCAAACTTATATAAAATGCTAAAACTTTAGATGTTTTTCTACAATATACATTATATAAGTGAGTTTTATCAAACTTATATTAAATGCTTAAATTTTAGATGTTTTTCTACAATCCACATTATATAAGTGAGTTTTATCAAACTTATATTAAATGCTAAAATTTTAGATGTTTTTCTACAATCCACATTACATAAGTGAGTTTTATCAAACTTATATTAAATGCTAAAATTTTAGATGTTTTTCTACAATCCACATTACATAAGTGAGTTTTATCAAACTTATATTAAATGCTTAAATTTTATATGTTTTTCTACAATCTACATTATATAAGTGAGTTTTATCAAACTTATATTAAATGCTTAAATTTTAGATGTTTTTCTACAATCTACATTATATAAGTGAGTTTTATCAAACTTATATTAAATGCTAAAATTTTATATGTTTTTCTAAAATCTACATTATATAAGTGAGTTTTATCAAACTTATATTAAATGCTTAAATTTTAGATGTTTTTCTACAATCTATATTACATAAGTGAGTTTTATCAAACTTATATTAAATGCTTAAATTTTAGATGTTTTTCTACAATCCACATTATATAAGTGAGTTTTATCAAACTTATATTAAATGCTAAAATTTTAGATGTTTTTCTACAATCCACATTACATAAGTGAGTTTTATCAAACTTATATTAAATGCTAAAATTTTAGATGTTTTTCTACAATCCACATTATATAAGTGAGTTTTATCAAACTTATATTAAATGCTACAATTTTAGATGTTTTTCTACAATCCACATTATATAAGTGAGTTTTATCAAACTTATATTAAATGCTTAAATTTTAGATGTTTTTCTACAATCCACATTACATAAGTGAGTTTTATCAAACTTATATTAAATGCTTAAATTTTAGAAATTTTTCTACAATCCACATTACATAAGTGAGTTTTATCAATCTTATATTAAATGCTACAATTTTAGATGTTTTTCTACAATCTACATTATATAAGTGAGTTTTATCAAACTTATATTAAATGCTAACATTTTAGATGTTTTTCTACAATCTACATTATATAAGTGAGTTTTATCAAACTTATATTAAATGCTAACATTTTAGATGTTTTTCTACAATCTACATTATATAAGTGAGTTTTATCAAACTTATATTAAATGCTACAATTTTAGATGTTTTTCTACAATCTACATTATATGAGTGAGTTTTATCAAACTTATATTAAATGCTTAAATTTTATATGTTTTTCTACAATCTACATTATATGAGTTTTATCAAACTTATATTAAATGCTAAAATTTTAGATGTTTTTCTACAATCTACATTATATGAGTTTTGTCGAACTTATATTAAATGCTTAAATTTTAGATGTTTTTCTACAATCTACATTATATGAGTTTTGTCGAACTTATATTAAATGCTAAAATTTTAGATGTTTTTCTACAATCCACATTATATAAGTGAGTTTTATCAAACTTATATTAAATGCTTAAATTTTAGATGTTTTTCTACAATCCACATTATATAAGTGAGTTTTATCAAACTTATATTAAATGCTAAAATTTTAGATGTTTTTCTACAATCCACATTATATAAGTGAGTTTTATCAAACTTATATTAAATGCTAAAATTTTAGATGTTTTTCTACAACCTACATTATATGGTTTGGTTGAATTATACCTATATTTCAATAGTGGTGCAAAAGTATTAGTGGAGGATATAAATATAAACTGGCCTCGGGCGAATATACTTCTAGGCTATTTGATAAAATTGTTAGTAGTGTTCATAATTCTTTCTGTTATAAAAGCAGGTTTTTAACAATTAACCAAAATCCGTGCTTGTATTTTCTAGCAAGTTTCAATCTTGAATATCCAACAGTCTTTGTTTGGAATATTTTAGTAATATAGATATTGATAAATGGCGAACGAAACTTTTGGAGGATAACATACAAGATGAGAATAGTAACTTTAATGCAAATTAATTTTTATATTATTGTATCTGAAATACATTTATTTAATCGTGGAAAGTTCCAACGGTCCTACTAATACTATTCGTTTAATTGAAATATATAAATATAAAAATCACCGTTCTTTTGTTACGTAGTCGTTACATGGCAACACTGGGGCCGACATGTTGTATGAAGACTATCGCAAGGAAACAAAGACAAAGAATAGAACAACAGACATTTTAGAATTCGAAAACTTCTAGAATAATATCCTGCCTCTTTTCAAAATTCTTCTCGTACTTTAATGTGCTTAACGAGACATCACCGTGGCAAATATGTGACACTCTGCCTTTGTGCGACAATTTTTAATGCACCTGTTTCCCTATCGTTCTCGTGTCACGTCTGTAACACGCTTGTCACTCTCTTTTATAATCTTTTGCTTCCTTATCTTCGCTGTGACGTCGCCTTGCACAAAACTCTATCATTTGGATACGACTACTCTGCTGCCACACTTGTGTCAGCGTTCAATTACACTTTTGAGTGTAATACAAAGAGTAATAATTCATTACTTTGGGCGACTTATTGTCACTAAAACTCCAGGAAACACTATTATGATCGACGATGCACTACGTACTTCATGTTTCCCATTAAGACCGTGCCTAATTCAGGTAGCTGCAATCAAGTGTTTGCTCTGTACTTCTTACATTACTTATCATTCAAAAAAAATATTCATAGAAGAATAAGTGGTCCATTGTTAGATGATCATTTCGTAGATGGGAGATAAAAAGAGTGATAAGGTGAGACAGATAAAAGAGAGAGAGTCAATCATTTTTAAGCTCATTGCTTTATTATTTACTGCTTTACTTCACATCTTAAAATGTGTCTTTAATTCAATCTCGCCTTCTAAACTATTGTGAGAGGCGCTCGCTACTTCCTCTGTCGGTCATTTTTGACGTCACGTGTTCCAATTTCACCGATTTCCGGTGTTAACACACTCAGCAGAGTCAATCTGTTAATCACATTGATGATATTTATCTGAAGTGTTTTCTATTTTCTCGTATATATATTCATGCAGATTTCGTATTTATTATCAAAAAGCTAATTCACTAATGATTATTATATTGTACCCAATATATAGAAGTCATTTAAAAATGACTTGGGTGCCATCAGCTAGAACTGAAACCTAATTATGTATATCTCCGACATTATTCGTTACCGTCTAATCTAAATCCGGTCTGATCCTAAAGATAAATTAAACAGTTTTGATGACGATGATAACAATAATGATGATAATGACGATGATGATTATGATTATAATTACGTTGGCAGCAAAATTTTAGCTACCAGTCTTTTTTCCTCTTTTAACCCTGGTTGGGTTACGGGCATTTATCACTTCATAAGGAACTGCTATTTTGTTTAATTTAATTTAATTTTTTTGTTTTTTTTTTGTTTTTAGAGAAATCGAATCTGCTAAACTAACCAATCTTGCTGATTCCTTTCGCCTGCAACTCGCAGCCATGGAAAACAAGCGAACGATCGCTCATCATATTCTTATCAGCGGTTCCGTTTTCTAATATTCTCAACTGGGACGAAGGAAAGGAGAGGGAGAACGCGCTAGGGAAGCAGATAGGAAAGCGGGAAGATAAGGAGGGACGAATGTTTTTGTTTGAATGTAGTGCTCGATCACAGTCTCGTTTTCTGACAAGACAAACCGAACTACAAATATTCCTTTCCGTTAACGGTAAAATATGCGTTCTGGGACGCCGAAAGATATGACTATTTACCGAGCTGACCATGATTTGTGTATTGCGTGCCCTCGGCAAATATTAATCTTTGACTCGGAATTGGCTAAAAGAACAAATATAAATAAATAGTTTTATCTTTATTTTATTGCTTTAAGTCCGTTTTTATTTTTATAATTTCAAATCAGAACTGGTAAAAGATAACATCTGTCAAAAAACAAAAAAAAAACAAAACAAAAAAAAACTAACAAACAAAATACAAAAAAAAAAACCCCAGAAATATCTCTCACCCCCATTCGAAAAGTCGACAAAGTCATTTAAACAGGGTAACATTTTCCGGGAGTAATTTCTATGAATAGAACAACTAAATTTTCATAGATTTGGCCAGAATAGTCTCACGTTATTATCCTTTAGATATATGAATATTATTATAACTAGCGGGACTCGGGGAAATTCCACAACATCATCTTTCATATGTAATATATTCCTGCTGGACATTCTGTGGACTTTCAGCGTGAATGGAAACCCCGCAATATTATTGTAGCCCTTTTGTTAAACTGTAAAATAAGTAATCTGGTAAATGTAGTGTCAGAATAAACCTGGTATTATGGTTTATCTCCAATATAAGGGTATGTGAACGAAAACCCAATAGATTATACCATCTTTAGATAGAACGGATACTATCTTTGGATCCTAGCCAGAAGACCAAAAAATATATTTTAATTTCGTGTACGGTCTAAAAGTTACATTATTATTTTTCATTGAATTTTTCTTTCTTGGCAATTTTTACGAACTCTGGTCTTTTTGCTTGGATAGGTTTGATTATTATTATTATTATTATTATTATTATTATTATTATTATTATTATTATGATTATCATCATCATCACTAACACGCGAGAAGTTTCCACACAGGCTTCTTCAAATAATTCTCTTTGAGAAAAACTTGTGATGTTCCCTTAAGTTGGAGTGGAGTGACAAGTCTCCCAAGATTTCTTGTACTCTCCATCTTTTTTTATATAATTTGCAAATTAATTTGCGTTATCGCCACAATCGGTTACCATTAGTTTTATATTGGTAGCAGCCATTGGTATTAACTGGAATTTGAGTATCGATAAGCCTCTCTAATGGTCCAGTGTTATTCGCACTCGTCTAGTGGAAGCCTGATTAATGCTTTCTCTTTTCCGCTTCCCTCGAATATTTAGTGCGGTACCAGTCCTACTGATGCCAGTTATTTAGTTTTATTTACACACAAGTAATTATCAGCGATAGCTCTCCGGTATCATCATCATCAATAGGAGTAGTATAATCATCATCATCAATAGGAGTAGTATAATCATCATCATCGGCATCATCATTGGAGCTTTCCACTCAACTTGAAGACCGGATTGCAAGCTATTGGTCTCCACCTATCTAGGTACTAGAAGTCTTCTTCAACTTTGCCCAACCTGTCTATAACTAATCTACACCCAGGAATTGAAATCTGAAGTTTATACTATTAAATACTGATGAGGAATAAACATATTTGCAATTCTTCGATTGTCTGTCTGTCTGTCTGTCTGTCTCTCTCTCTCTTTCTCTTTCTTTCTGTATCTCTCTCTCTCTCTCTCTCTCTCTATATATATATATATATATATATATATATATATATATATAATGTTATAATGGAATAATTCCAGGAGGAAATCCGGGTATGAGAGCTCAATGTGGTAAACAGAGCAATAACATAAAAATATAACACGGAAATTACATATGCACACACACACACACACACACACACACACACACACACACACACACACACACACACATATATATATTTAATTAAATTTTGATTTTTAAATTTTAAATTTTTTTTTTTAATTTTTAAATTATAAATCACCTTACTTAATATATATATATATATATATATATATATATATATATATATATATATATATATATATATATATATATATATTGGAAACCAGGGGACTTAATGCAGGCGATCTCCAAGATGTCAAGGGTCATTACGTTTTGTATTACCTTCTAATAGTCATTAGTGTCCGGTCCAGTATATTCTGCGAGCGGACTACCTGCCAATGCACCATCAACATGGTCAAATTGTATGACCTTGAAGTACACCCAGTTTAGAAGATTAGGAGATGTGTGATTTAGATTTTACTTACAACTATCAAAGTTATCCCGGCATTTCCCGGTGCAAAAGTGTAATATAACTTCTATTCATGTCTGTTCCCTTCCGCACCCTACCCATTTCTATTTTTCTTTTTTCTGCCTAGTCCATTCATCTCTCTGGAGATACACACAAACTCAGTCGATGCAAAAAAAAATAACTATGTTGAAAAACAGAGTTAATTCTCTTTACACGAAAACGTACGTATGTCTTAATAACCTTACATGTGATAAATGACCATTGGACATTGTACCTTTAGGGTTAGGCTAGGAAAATATTGTCAGTAACGGCAATATCAAAGTTGGTCCGTATTTGTGTTGTTTCAGGTGTACCTATCCTCATCCATTTGTCTTTATACCTCGAAGGTTTCTCTGATCAGTAATGAGTGTCGATGCCTGTTAGAGGGTACAAATCAACCCTATTTCAGAACTAAGCGGAATCAACCAGTCATATGAATACCACTGGTTTCAGAGACTAAATGGAGACATTCACACCATGTTTAACCGCATGCTACGAACACGTTCCTCTCATACCATTTTAGTGGCCTCTGTATTCTTTATGATAAATACATATTATAGTTTATACACTTTACACTATAGAGAATTCATGAACTACACCCAAGTTCTGAAACAAAGCTGGATCTATGCTTACTCAACTCAGCCACAGAACACAATAAAATGCAAACATGTGCTTTAAGTATAGCTAGTTATAATTGCATCATAGTATACCTTAGATGTAAATATACTATTTGCGTGGATCTCTTTCTACGCTCTGTGTATTCGAGTCAGGATAATAAGCATGCGCCAGTGAAGATGGATGATAGCAATTATCTAATGAGTACAATAAATCCATATCTCTTCGAGCCGAAGGAGTTTGCCTTGTATCAAAATACTGAAGAATTATCGGTAATACACGAACGATACACGTTATCAGGAATTAATGTAATTAGGCAGAAAGGATTCGACGAGATAATTTGAAACCTAAAGATCAGAATAAGGAACAGTTGTTCATCAAAAACAATAGACGAAATATTCTATTACGTGTCCCGACCCGATGACGTACATCTGATCACAGTATACGTACTGTCACTCATTAGAGCAAATTGTGATTGTGCCATGCCATAATGGCAATGTTTACATAGGCGTAGAGAAGACGTTCCACGCAATTAAACAATGACATAAATTTATAGGTAAATGTATTCCGTGTCAAAAAAGGAATTTGAGGAAACAACAACCCCAAATGCAGGAGTGTGTCTTGCATACGTGCTTCGCTGCCCTTTTCAATAATCAGTAGATAGTTACGTTTATAAATATGTATAGAGGTTTTCCGGAGGTTTGTGGTGTTCTAAACAAGAAGACGTAAACAGTGGAACATCTGTTAACCGATGAAATTTATTTATATTTGGAGCACCTCTCCAGCTTTTAACTAATAACGGGCCAGCGAATATAAAGGGAATTATGAAAAAAGCATTAGATGACTTAAATTTTCCTCATGTAACCTATCATCCTGAGAGTAATTGATATGATAGAACAATGCATGTTTTTTTAGGCCCAAATTAGTGATGACGAGTCATTGGTTATTTACATCAAAGTTCTGTGTGTGTTCTACAACTTTTTCATCCTATTACGTGCTCTATAACAGATTAATTGAGACCTCATCGAGTATATAATGATGACTGGCATCATGAAATTGACAAGAAATGCATTCGGTCTTCGATTTGGTTAGAAACAATATAAGGAAAACAAGAAAACAGGGATAGACGAGTCACGTAGTAAGACAAGTTCAAAAAAATCTAATTTGGTATATTATAAAAAAAACAAACAGGAGAGAACGAAAATTAGATTGCGTTGACAGCAATATTATGTAGTAATCGAAATTACAGAATTAGAGAACACTTGACGGCTAAAAAGGCGAGTATTGAGCAGCAGCTAACGAATCTTAGGAAATCCCCTCTACAGAGAGATCCTTATGCAAAAATCGCATTGGACACGACAAGAAATTCCAGCGATTCGGACAGCGAGTCAATAGCAGAACATGCCGACTTTCCAATACAGAGTTGTTGAAATCAACATAAAAATTCAGACGATGAGTCTAATGCCCCGTTGATTGAGTGTCATATGGTGATGTAGTATGATGTCAATAGAAGGCGTTGAAAGCCTGTATGCGGATAGTCACGTAAAAGATACGACTACTAGTCTATCGACTTTGTTGGATTAAATTCAACGTTGGATTATATTCAGCTTTAGTTATGGACACATTTCTAAGATATAAATGATATAGTGATGATGAGAACAATAATTCTATAACGTTATAGCACCAAGATTTTATAGTTGTATCGTGAATATTACTTGAAATTTTGATTTTATTGAATTGGGGATATATTCCTTCTTCACTGTGTGCTGTGTTTTGCGAAATGTTGTTTAATAAGCCAATGTTTTTAAGTTAGATTAAACGACACCATACTATAAACTATAAGATAACCCTTAGGCAAAACTTTATACATTTCATAACATGACTTTATGTATCGAACATATTGATTTTCTGTAGTACTTGTGTAGTATTTCAAAAACTTTATGATGTGGCGCCACGTAATGTTTTGAGAACTACTGCTCTAGTACAGATAGATTTTTGCCAACTGCACAGAATAATAAACCTTACGGATTATATACGCGCTGTTTTAGGAATATAATGCTCTAAGTGTTAACATGCTTTAAAATCCTAACAATCCAATAAAGTTTGGGGATGAAGCGGCTATAAATTATCTATTGGAATTTCTGGTATGAAAAATAGTATTGGAGAAGAGAAAAAAATAGAAAAATTCAACATTACTGAACTTAAGAAAAAAAAACAAGTTAAATAAACGTCCATTGCATTGGACCATCTGTGTAAATGTTGTCTGCGCCCAAAATGCTACAATAGCCTCTCAATAAATCTAACTTTCATTTGTAATTTCCTTTTTTATTATCTGAATCTCTTTATTTTTTATTTAATGGTCGTTTGCCCTTTTAACCTGGAATCGCTCCATCATCGCCAAAATCATGCTCACCTAATGACCATTTTACGCTCCGGAACTTTCAGAAACGCTGTAGTTGATATAAGTAATTATAATAGAGCAGAGAAAATAAAAAACGCATTCCATCCAATTATTTGCTGGATTCTTTTTTTTTTTCATATAACAATACAAATTTGCTGGTTTGCTTTGGTTATTTAGTTTTACGGCATATCATGAAAAATCCAGTAATTTTTGTAGAAGGTTTTATGCTTCAAGTTCTTTATATCTGCAAATATTTATTCATAAAGTTTTGTTTGCTTATTTTGTAGAAAGCATTTATTCTTTCATCTCTTTGTATCTTCAGTCACTAATCTGTAGTATTTGTCTAGGTTGTCTTGTAGTGGATTTTGTTCCCTGTTCAGAAGAACACGCATGAATATTGCAATGGCCGAGGGAAAAGTGTTATAGTTGGCACATTAAATGTTAGGAAACCAGCCAGTCAGGGGCAGGGTGCAATAGAAAATGTCAATGTGTTTGCTTTTGCAGAACATACTTTCTACAAAAGGGAATAGAAAAACAAAAAAAAAACATCAATGTTAGGTCATTTTATCTCAGGAAGTCAATAGCTATTCACTGATATTTCGAGTTATGTAAACCTTATATATGTTATATGTATACGTTAATATATTGTTGCGTATTAGATTCATGCAATATAACTAAACTGTTATGGCGTTAAATGGTAATAAAAACGAAAGGAACACAGGACTCTTAGAAACAAACATGTATTCACATATATTACAGGCAAGGCGGTTGGAGCAATACCATTCCTCAACTGTTGGGCATTTTTGCATAAGACCTGCTTAGCCACGTACCAATCACGTTACCGAAAGTGACGTCAACAGAGGAAGTGACGTCATGAGATAGTCCATTAATCACAGGGAGAAGCGTCTCCAACATAAACAAACATTTATACATTCAGGGAAGACAGCACTAGGTGTAAGAAGTTATAATGTGGACTACATTTAGTTGTGCAAAAGAGGTAGAAAAAGACGAAAATTAATTGTAAAGATTTTATTACCTCCGATTTAAAAAAAAATTGCAATCGGTATTAGACATTGATTAATCGATATTTTCCAAATTTTAATTTGATATTTTGATAGGGTTATGGAATAACAATATGAAAAGAACCAATTAAACTTTATACGTTTATCAGGGCCAATATCATGCAATGTTGTCATCAAAATTGGATATAACGTTATATCTTGATTTATCCACCAACAATGGGGTGACAAAACGTCTTGAAAAACTCGTCTATTCCTGGAATTAAAATACTTGTACTTTGGTGGGCATTCTTATCTATCTATCTATCTATCTATCTATCTATCTATTTATATATATATACACTATATATATATATATATATATATATATATATATATATATATATATATAACATTCCAAGTTATATATGTTGAAGAATGAAAATTCATAAATTTAATGGGTTTATTAAGAGTACCAAATAAAAGATGAGCAAGATATCTTTTTACATATATAAACAAATTTTCATGGCCGCGAAACTGGACATGCTAAAACCACAAGTCCTTATCAGGCGACTTAAAAAAAGGTTGTTGTCTACAGAAAAACCTAGTTCACTAATGGTTATAATAGACCATTAATCCTAAACACCTACATGCCCAGTGTAGTGAAGTTGTAAATGTGTTATATATATATATATATATATATATATATATATATATATATATATATATATATATATATACATATATGTAAGTTAGAAAAGCATTTTGTCCAAGGCATAAAAATTGTTAAACAAAATGTTTTTACTATAGGCTGTAAGATTAAAGGTACAAGATTCAATTTGAAATTTGTTTATCTTCAAAGTGCCCTTTTATAAGTTTTACAAAGTAAGGTATAAAAATTTAATTTAAATTGAATCAAAAAATTACCTTGGATTTATTTTATGCAATGTACATTCTGTTGCAACTTAAAAAATCATTGAAAATTTTGTATCTATCTCATTAATTGCTAGATGACAGATAATGTTTATAAATTGCAACAAAATGTACATTACATAAAATGAATCGAAAACATGATCTCTGTGATAGAGGAAGAATATAGCTTTATTATATGATAAATGTATAGTTATACCACGGGGGTCATTGTGGGTTAAATATATGTGTGTAAAACCAGTAAATATTTATCGTTTTATCATCACTACGACAATAAAAAATTAAATTTAAAACAAACACAAAAAAACTATAAAAAAGCATCGTTTTTCCCATCAGAAAACAGGCAAAATATTTTCCGATTCCGATACCGATTTTGATATTCACAAAACTTCAGATTTTATTGGTTTTCAATTCCGTTTTCGATTATATAAATCAATGTGTATATATATATATATATATATATATATATATATATATATATATATATATATATATATATTGGTTTCTAATTCCGTTTCCGATTATATAAATTAATGTATATATATATATATATATATATATATAACTACTTTATTTAATCACATGAATTAATATACGAAATTAATATACTTTAAGTATTTACTTCAACAGTGCTCAATACGTAGGAGCTACGTAGTACGTTATAAAATATATATGGCGATTAAGCTACACAGAATATTCCACTTTTCATCCATGCTAGGATTCATCAGGCTGTGTAGCTTAATCGCCATACATATTTTCATATATATGGCGATTAAGCTACACAGAATATTCCACGTTTCATCTACGCTAGGATTCATCAGGCTGATAATTTACTATATATATATGCATATATGTATATATATATATATATATATATATATTTGTTTTTTTTGAGGTTATTATTTTTCAAATGTAAGGTAACCAGTGAGATATAACGAGGTTGATACAAAAGTGCTTAATACCGGGGTAGAGCAAGTTACACTTAATATTTGTCTTTACATAAGCAGTAATGTGCTGCTACACAGTAATGAGCATGTTTCGGTCTTTTAGCATTTAGTAAGTAGAGAACTCTTCATGCAACAACGCTTGTATTCAAAAGCGGAATTCTATATTTACTTCTAACATTTTATTTTGTTTTATTTTTTTTTACACAGTGATCGCCACTTATCAAGGCCCGGAAGCCACTCAGGGATAAGGGTTATTGCAAGTACATTACTTTAGTGTGGAGATTTGATGAAGTGTTTAATTATGGAATAATAATATAAATATATATATATACATATATATATATATACATATATATACATGTACACACACACACACACACACACACACATATATTTATATATATATATATATATATATATATTAATCCTACCTTTTTCTAATTTCTCATGAGAAATGCTGATGGCACGTCAAATATTTCGACGCCATGTTGATGAACGGACGTTGAATGAAAAATACTCACCTGAAAAATAAAAACAAGCAAAATAAGAAAATAGATAAAATAGTCAAGTGATATAACATTCATCATTTTATACTAGCCGACATAAAAGATTGTTATCACTCTTCGCTACACAACTGTGAAATATATTGCCATTTTTGTTAAGGCAAATGTTTTTAATAAAGTTGCATGAAAGTGGGCATCATTCTCTAAAATCTGCCCATAAGGTTACTTAAATTATATGCATGTCATCTAATTCTCGTAAAATATTTGTGTAAGATTGCATAAAATTGTCATCGGCTTCATTCACGTTCAATCTCGTAATAAAGTGACCTAAAATAATTCTTAGGATTATGAAGTTTCGAAAGATTGCATAGAATAGTTTGTTGTGTTATTCTGATTAAATTTCTTACAATATACCGCGTAAATGATCTGAAAATTTGCGGTATATAAGTGTGAAAAGAAATATAAAGAAAACAGAGTTTCATAGGAAATGGCCACTCCTTATTGTTTCCGGTCAAAGTTAAACTTCACTATGCTTAAGATATCTGATAATAAAGATGTTTTATTTACTTGTTAAAAATTAATCAAATTTTCAAACGGGAAATTCATCACAACTCAGTTAATAGATCAAAGGAAATTGGAAAGAATACAGAAATGCGGGGCATCCATTTTTTTTATATATTAGTATTTGCTTTCGACATAAATGTCAATTGATAAAAACTTATTTTGATGAACGGCATATCTTAGACTTACCATTATGAAGAGAATGTCAAATGAAACAGATTTTCTATAGATCATTGGTTATAGGTAGAGATTTTCGAAACAATGATTTAAAATCTTCGTTTTTCTACAAAACAGAGGCAAACCTCTTGTGAGATTGACTTAACAAAGATGGTAATTTTCATTCTACATACATTACCACCCACATTAACCCACATTTATATATATGAAAATATTTGTTAACTTTTCTTAATATATATATATATATATATATATATATATATATATATATATATATATATATATATATATATATATATATAAATAGCGTGTCCAGGGGTGATGAAAAAAATCCAATAAAGTGCTCGATCGTAGATGTGAGAGCTGAAGATAAATATTTATTATGACACTATATATACATATTTCAAGGTCGTACCATTGGTTTCGATACACCGAAAACAGTAATAATATACTGTGGAAAATCGGTATAATCTCTTCGGCGACAAAGAAAAATCTCTATTGTATTGTATATATATAAATATGTATATTTCAATAATGTATGCATATATATATATATATATATATATATATATATATATATATATTGCATGTTGGCCGTGAGTTCCGCTTACGTGTCAACAACCACAAACAAACAATTAGGGACAAATCCACACAGCACACAATAGCAATGCACTACACCCTCCCAGACCAAAGCATAGACAAAATGTAATGCGTACTTACAGCCTCCAACTTTCGGACACAGAGACAAAGAAGACAACATGAAAAGAAACTCATTCTGAGTCTGAACACCCACATCTTCGGTCTAAATAAAGATTTGGGACCGCTAAATGAATACTCTTTCCATAATAAATAGAAACCCACCAAAGACATTTCCTCACAGGCACAGGACAGAGTGAGTATGCACGGTGGGAGAACGGCTTAGCACCCCCCACTAGAAGTTAGTTTTTGTTTACGTAAGGCCTTTTACGCCATTTTATTTTATTTTTTCAGATTCCACACATTTTAATTTTCGACATATATTTAAGTCCATTTTCTAAGCACGCATACGTGCGCACACAAATGCACAGGTGTAGACACGGGTGCACCCTACATCCCCCATTATTATTATTATTATTATTATTATTATTATTATTATTATTATTATCAGCATTATTATCACTATTATTATTGTTATTATCACTAATCTCTCTCTCTCCCTCTCTCTCTCTCGCTCTCTCTATATATATATATATATATATATATATATATTATTGTTATTGTCACTAATCTCTCTCTCTATATATATACATATATATTTGTACGTATATATTATTATTATTATTATTATTATTGTTATTATTATTATTATTATTGCTATTGGTGTTGTTGTTTTACTATTATTCAACTCTTCGTTTAAACATTGCAATGCATCTTTCAGTTTCATTTCAAACATTAAACGTTATTAACCCTTGATTTCTCTAATCGACATATCGTGCTTCCAATTTTTGTGATGACTTCTAATTTAAAAACAATGCTTTCACCCTATACCTACCACTTACTGCATGTATGTATGTATGTATGTATGTATGTATGTATGTATGAGTATATATGTGCATATATGAGTATACATGAGGGTGGAAGAATAAAGAAAAAGAACAATCCGAATACTTTAATAAATTTGAATATGTTTCAACAAGAATAGAAAAAAATTAAGTAAATGATGATCAAAAGAATATTCCCCGTTTATCTAGTTATTTCACTTCATTTTATTTATTTTTTCCAACATCATTTGTTTGTATATATCAATTAACGAAATCTACAGTAGCGTTTTATAAAATAAATAAACGCGCGTGTGTGTGTGTGTGTGTGTGTGTGTGTGTGTGTGTGTGTGTGTGCGTGTGGTGTGTGAGTGCGTGTAGGTGGGTGCGTACGTGCAGACAATCCAGACAACCTAGACCCACAATAAGTCCAATCTCTTGGAAAAGAGATTCTACTTCACACCCACTTAGCTTATCATCTAAATATGCTCATCAATCTCCAGCTGTATATATGAACTCGTCCATAAAAGTGGGTGCGCGTATACTGTGTATGTATGAGTACGTGAAGAAACATATGTGGTTGTGCGCGAGTGTATATACATGTATGTTCACATTTACGAGTATGTTAGTGGGATGCGTGGGTGTCCTCTTCAAATTTTTATGAAAGGTTTAGTTTTGAATAGAGGCCACACAAGTTGCTGACCGTTCCAAGTCGAAAATGCTGGAAGAGTCATATTCAAATACCTTAATGGCTATATCCGTGCCCCTCCTCCCGCTGCTTACTCTGCCAGCTCACTCGTGTTTTCTGTCATTCACACTGAGGAAGATCGAAAGATCGGTCGAAAATATGTGCGTTTGAAGGAAACATTCTTTTTTTTTCAAAAGATTTTTTGTATTCCTACACGTCAACACACAGGAAATAAATACAGAAAATATATAATCATTTGTATATTTTTCGTATTGATTTTTTATTCATACATATTAAAATATATATATCAATATATATAAATATATATATATCATTATCAGTGTTAATACATATACACATATATACTTATTTATATATATGAAAATATTTGTTAATTTTTCTTAACCTATATATATATATAATATATATATTTCAATAATGTATGCTTATATATTAATATATATAAATGTATATATTATAATTTTCAGTGTTAAAACACATACATATATATACTTATGTGTGTGTGCCTCTGTGTGTGTGTGTGTGTGTGTGTGTGTGTGTGTGTGTGTGTGTGTGTGTGTGTGTGTGTGTGTGGATGTATATGAAGACTGCAATCAATGTAGAATACCGAGGGTTTAAAGTAACGTATGAACAAAAATCAGAAACGGTTTTATTAAGATTATAAATCTTTGTATATCTATTTTTCTAAAATCATTCACAAATAAAAGTAAAAAAAAATATGGCTGTGATGGTAAACATCTTGGATTATTCTGAGACTTCGTATTTTTTCAAAAGAAAACAAACCAAAAACCGCAAAAATTATAAGTCTTTACAAGATCTTCGTTCGTTTGCCTAGATGATTGACCCCTCCGTCGATTTCAACGTATGAGCTCAACCACAACACATTAAGTTGTTTGGAAGTCCACATCTGGTATTGACTAATCTAATTCTTGCTTAACTTCGGTGATCTGGCGAGAACAGATGTGCCAACGCCTGATCATGCGGCGCGCGCACACAGACAGACACACACAAACACACACACATATATATATTCATATTCCTTAAATGTGTTACTATAGAGGACATAATCGTACTTCGGCTCAAATGTTGAACCTTGTCTTTTCTTTTAAGGACGTCGTGAAATATCGTTTAGAAATTCGATAGAAGTTCGCCTGGTATTAAAAATCTAAAAGCAGGCAATGAGATTCAAGCAGTTTTCCTTATCTCCTGGCTTAATTTGAATATTTCATGTAATCCCTCTCAAACTGACAAGCATAACATAGTGTAAATAAACATGTGATGAGACATATGCACATCCAACTTCAAGGAACCAGAGTAATATATCTAAATGAAAAAGTTAATTAATAAATTGCGCGATGGGTCTCCCGAAATTAAGCACGTTTAAATATCCAAAATCGACTTACTCTTATCACGACCTGCTTTTCGTCCAGATTCCGGCGCTTCGGACACTTCAGTAAATCGATTCTAATTGATTTTGTTTCACCTATGAACTTAAATCTGCATTTTTCCTGCTCATATATACAGCTATTGCATATTGCTAATGTAAAATCATGTTCAATAATATATCCTTACGTAGTTTGTACGCAGGACTCAGTGATCTTAATATTGTTATGTTGGGCCTGCTGTATCTGCTTCACAGTGAACTGTTTTCTTGAAGCGCCAGAAGACGAAAGAGCCACAACCTAAAGTTAGTAGTCGGTTATCAAACGGCCATTGTGTGCTTTCGTGTCAGGTGTGTGGAACTCGTCGCGAACTAATGACTGTTATTTTGTCTATGTTTGGTGAATTCTGCTTGAATATGTGCAAATTCGCGCACACACCCACACCCACAACCTAACCACTTGACGATATACGAGCATCGGTTTCATACACATGCATATTTATATAGACAAGAACGCACATATATACACTCTTATATACAATCCCACAATTCAAAAAATATTAGTAATTCACTTGTGTAAGGAAAGTTGCTTATAACAACTTTTCAGCATTCCCAAACCAGGAGACCTATTTACTTTTAAACCATAAGTTTTATTCACTTTTTATAATCTAGTATTTTACACGTATTTGGCTGAATAGCAGATAACCACTAAACAACACATCAGAGACAAATACATCTTAAACAACTATCTATTGTAAAGTTTAAAATACGAAATCAAAATTGATTTAATGAAGAAAAATATGAATAAAAGGAAAACAGAGATTTTTTAAATCTGTAAAATAAAATTTTAAAAATAGTTTATTTTATTGTTTTGAATTACAACGTGAGGATACCATTAATATCTCTTTTTCTCTCTAACTTTCCCTTATATATATATATATATATATATATATATATATATATATATATATATATATATATATATATATATATATATATATACACTAGCAGAAGTATCCGTCGTTGACTGGGTTCTATAAAAGCCTACGGAAATGGACTGTGATTGATGAAAGCATGATAGGTTAATAAAATAATCCGAAACAACAACATGGGATATTAAAAAAGTAAACACGTAATTACTTTAGTTTTTTAAAGCAAATAATCGATATAAATATCAATAAGAAGAAAATGGCGCCCTTTTCAAGTAGAACAGCTTCGTTCCAGTTTTACAGTATTGGAAGGTGTAGTATTGCGCCGTCGGATTCAGGGTTGTACTATTGTAATCTAAAGAATACGCAGAAAGGGCTGTAATCAACTGAATTCCTTCTAGTACATCGACAAAAACGCTTAAACATATATATGAATAAAAATAAAAAGGTTATGCAAATGTTTTAAAAAAAAACACGTAATCACGTGAGCAGGATTTTTTCCTTCTTTCGACACAATAACAAGTAACGTTTTTATTTTTTATTATTTATCTATTTATCTATATTCTAAAGAGTGCCATGTGCAAGTGGAGAAGGAAAAACAGAGTTATGCAAAATTTGTGTCGAGAATTTTCTAAAGTTCCGACTTTTTTTTAGCTTTCACTTTAATAAGAACGTGAATTTATGATGTGAATTTATTCGACACAACATGATTTAACTAAAAAAAATAAATAAAAGCTAACGTGAATTAAGATTAAGTTAAAGGTGTTATGGTGGACCCTCACCCCTTTTAAAAAACCTTGTTAAACTTTGTGACATATTTACATTCTATGGAGGGCAGGCGCGAACGAACACCCAATAATTTTATTATACCATATTTCTTCAAACTGAAACATAATTATCAAAGTATACTTACGCAAATAGATATAAAAAGTACTTGTTAAAGTTTGTGCCATATTTCCCTGGAGTACATGCGCGAACGAAGCCCCCACAATTGTATTATACTATCCCTATTTAATTTGAAACATACTTATCAAAATATTTGTATGTACATCTATATCAAAAACACTTGTAAACGATTTTTTTTTCATTTCTTATTTCCATACTTTAGGGGCAAGGCGCGAACAATATTTATGAACCATCGTTCGGCCAGGTGAAACATACCGATTCCGTATCCTCGATACATCTTTTATCATTATATATAATCAGTCTTTTTAAGATAGTCAAGCATATAGGAGCCTATACGCGACCAGACACACACACACCCACACACACACACACACACACACACACACACACACACACACACACACACACAAACAGACGTTCAGCTTTATATTAAAGGCGCGACAGTATTTTTCGGACACTTTGAAAAAAGTACTTCAAGGTGGTTAATAGTGCCAAAAACTTTTTAGATTGTAAGTACGTTGTTGATGAGTGAAAATCTATAACTAGTGTAACCATTCTTTTTAGTTGGGCTCTAATAATTTTAGTTTTTGTCATTTTACGAAAACATACACAACACTATTTTTCGGACATGACAAAAAATCCTATTTTATTAAGAGCTATGTTAATGCATATGTTGCTGTATGCAAATTTTCTGTTTTTACACTTAGCTGTCATCATTAGAATCATTTATATGTTCTGTTCTACTGGCAGAACAATTAAGTTTAATTAAGTAAAAGGCATTCAGAAGAAGTCGTTTCAAAATAAGTCGGTAGAAGTGTGAAGAAGGATCGCCATGGATTTTAAGCTGTCGAAATCAACGGTCAAATACATGCTGAAAACAAACTTCGAGCGGAAAAGGGACGGATAATATAAGTTGGGAAGAGGACTCTGAGGAGAATGAAGAGGGATGTGACACGGCTTTTTACATCTGGAGAAAAAATTACAGCAAAGTGAAGGACAAATGTGAATTCGATGTAAACGTCCGAACAGTACAAAGAACGCTGCAGGGGATTGGCTTGAAATATGCAAAGTCTAAGAAAAAATTATATTAACAAAGAAACACAAAGGAGCAAGACTGTAGAGTGCTAAAAGGTCGTTAGCAAAACATATTGACTTTAAGAAGGTTACATTTACTGATGAGAACCGTTTCAAGTTAGATGGGCCCGATGGATGGTGTACTTGGTCAAGAAGGGGTGAGCCTGTTGGACTGAACAAACGGCATATTGGAGAAGGAGAAGTTAGGATTTGGGGTATGATCTTTGCTAATGGAAATATATGGTTGGAGTGGCTGAAATGACGACAGAACAGCGAAAGCTATAAACAGTTGCTGAACGAGAAAGCCCTTCCAAGGATAAAAAGAGGGATGGGGAATGATTTCTTTCTACATAAAGGCAATTGCAGCATCCATGTGTCAAAAATCATGAAAGAATGGATGGCTAAAGTGAATATGAATACTTTGGAATGGCCTGCAAAATGCCCAGATATAATTTTAATAGAAATCGTTTGGGAAATGCTTGCGCAACTTTTCTATGATGGACCTGAAATAACGAACGAGGCTCAACTATGGGAACAAATACAAGATGGCAAAAAACAACTAATAAAAACACGTAGGGATGTTATTGTGCATTTTTTATAATTATGAAGAGAGATTGATAAAAGCTATTGAGAAGAAAGGTGATATTACAAACTATTAACAGTTTTTCTACGATGTCCGAAAAATAATGTCTTGTGTGTTTTGTAAAAAATGATGAAAATTAAATATTTTTCCTTATCGATTTTCTTCCATTTTTATTGCAGGTATCGTCTTTATATGTTTATGCTGTTCTATTGAAGGAATTTCGCACATCTATGGTACTCGGAAAGTCGAATACTAAAGTGTCCGAAAAATAATGTTGGACCCCTTTTTATATATATATATATATATATATAAAAATATATATATATATATTTTCCCAGTGGTCACCTGGGAAAGTCGGTCTGGTGGTATGTCCGTGTAATATAATATTTCAAGAAATATCTCTTCGTCAGATATATATGTATATATATATATATATATATATATATATATATATATATATATATATATATATATATATATATAACAAAAACCTTCCCAAGCAAATATCATTTTGTATTATATTCATTCATATTGTTCAATCGTTAAAATGCATATATATATATATATATACATACACAGTAGTGTTTGAATATATTGTTAAGTGGCAGTTTTAGTAATTTACAACGGCTTTAAAGCTTTGCAACTCACTCACATTTATGACCACATTTTAAAGAATTATTACCGCTTATAGATAACCTTCTCAGCTATATTGTGGAAAAACGTTTTCAATTTTGATTCAGAAATTTCGATAAATTTACTGGTGTTCGAAAGCGTAACAATTCGTAAGGAAGTAAGCGACGCTTTTTATTACTAGTTTCCATAGCAACTACGACGCTGCAGCTACTACGTTTGCTACTAATTCACCGCTATCGCGAAAAGATAAGTAACAAGTAAAACAGAGAGAATAAAAGAATGAAAGGGAGATAATAGGGAGATTTTATTGAAAGGAGACGTCTAGAAGCGAGACGGTCACTTTGAAACTTAATATGTGAAGCTTTGAATTCCTGAACGCAAAGCCACCAGCCGGTCAGTGGAAGAATAAATGTTCAACATGTTTTTATAACTGCCGTCCCCTGTGTCCATCATTACATGAAAAAGGTATTGTCTATTTATGTGTACAAACTATTTGAAATTCATCATCTAAAAAATATATGTGTTAGAAAGTAAATGTGTCTATTTATGTTATACAAACACTCCCGTTCATACGAACTGTCAAAGCATAAATGCCAACCTGTCAATCTATCGGCATAAATGCTAACCTCTCAATTATCGGTCTGTCTATCTAGATATGAAAACACTTTCTCAAAATGTATTTATATGCAATCTCACTCAATTATAAACTCTCACTCTCTCTTTATATACACCTGTTAATGTCCACATCTCTTCTCTAACAATGTTAATGCCATCCCATGTCTTACAATATGAACATTAGAATATAACATATGCATGTATAGACATCACTTAAGTATGCTATAAAATAAGTATAACACTTAGATATGGCAAATGTATATATATATATACATACATATATATATATTTATATTATATATATATACACACACATATATATATATATACATACATGCATATATATATATATATATATATATATATATATATATATATATATAACGTAAGACATGCCAGAGTTATCATACTGTAACCAGCGTATATATGTATTTGATGATTTATTCAGCAACGAAATCATTCAGCGATGAATAAATTTGAGATAAATTATAGATTTTTTGTAGTTTGTTAATTGCCGGCCATGTTCGTAAATACAAGAAGTGCGTGAAAGAAGCAATGCGCGACAAATGAAACATGATCAGCCTCCAACCCTTGCTCCTCGTATTATCCTAAAAGTTGTTGAATTCCTGCAGCTGCCAACCTGCCACTTTTAAGGCAGTGTTTGTTTGAAGTCAGAAACTCATTTCTTTTCACGTTAGATGAATTTCGCCTTTAGCGATATACCGTTCAGGTGTCAGGATTTTAAATCTATTTCATTGGGCTCGTCACACTTGCCCATGTGTGCGCTCACAGCACACACACACACACACACTCGTATATATATATATATATATATATATATATATATATATATTTATATATATATATATATATAAAAGTGAAAGTGTTTGTCTGTCTATATACATTTCCCTACGCAATAACTCTGTCAATTATCAGTATGCAGACTTGAAATTTGATATACAGCGTATTGAGATTTAAGTAAAATCTTTATAACCGTTTTCGGCCAGAAATTTGGCTGTTAAAGGGTAAAAATTGAACGATTTAACCATTGAGAACTCTATCAAACCCCTCCATCAAGTTTGGGTCTAAACACTTGAAATTTTAGATATAGGTTCCTTAGACATGGATCTAACTTAATAACTAGATTAAAACAATAAATATTAAGGGGTCCTAATAGGGGTTAAAGTTAAAAAAAAAATTACCTCTGCGGTCTCTACCAAATTGCGCAGGCAATTTCTGGTGTAAACATTTGAAATTTTACATAAAGGGTATTCAGAGATAGGGCAAGCTTTTTAATCGGTTTGGGACGAAATTTTGAACTAATAAAAGATAAATGTATGTATGTATGTTTGCATGTCTGCCTAAGACTTTCCACAGATGCAACGGATTTTCACAAGATCAATATCGTTTTAAACCTCGACCTTTCAGACAACAAATACCGAAAAATTGGCTAAAATCAATAATTTCTTCACCTTCGAATGGCCACTTTTCTACTTTGTTGAAAGTTATCCCTCTTTTCGATCGTCTTTTCCTTTATTAAAACCTACGCCACTTCCGGTTTGGTGGTGGTCGTAACAGGAAAGACGTCACGTTTTTTCCAATTCTTTTTCTCCTTCGCGGTACGGGTTCGAGCCTCCTTCCTACAAGCACTTTTTTTTTTTGCTCAACATACACCTCCAAACACCTGGGCAACGCCGGGCTGAAATGCTAGTATAAATATATATATATATATATATATATATATATATATATATATATATATATATATATATATATATATATATAACAATTAATAGGAAGGAGGAAAAGAATTAGATATGTACAACATAAAAATAAACTGGAATTTTCGGAAACGTTCACTACAATAATTATAGGAGCACCTGGAATCACGAAATCTCATTTACCCCAAAATATTTAAAAAATAATACAATCTTATTTAAACTTAGTTTGGACTAGTGGCCTGATTACGCTGGATTTCGACACAAATCTCAACTTGAACATTTATGCACATAGGTAGCCAATAATATCCATATAAATATATAAATTATTATGAAAATCGGCCTTTCTCATGTAAATACAAAGACAGGTCCATGTTTAATTTCAAACAGAAAACCTAAGTAACGAAGTAAAAATTAGTCACAACCAAAATATTCTTAAGGAAATCGCTTCAGACAAGCCATGAAGCCACTAGATTTAAGGAACTAATAAATAATACTGAAAAGTAAAAACATACTAGACAACTAGTATTAGATAAATTCCGACTTAGCAAACGGCAATCTTTCTCCCTTCGTAATAAACATTACTATTGAAACGTGAGGAGTAAAAGACCAAATACGAGAAGTGAGAGTTGGGAGGTTTTTACAACCAAACCCAAGGGTCACTTTAAATTCAATACTTCCTTGTTTGTTTCAATGCGACATTAACCTGGTGATTTAATGTGAAATGTTATTGACGAAAAATATGTTTAACATTGTACTAACTCTAAAAATGAAAATGACCGGATGTATCCAACTTCGTTCAAACAACATACTCCCCAAAACATAAATCAAACGCTAAAATGTAATTTTATATTGATTTGATATTACATTTATATTCTTTATATCAAAACACATTGAACTATTTTATCTCATTATCCTAAACTAATGCATCACGAGGATAAAGTAAAATAAGAATAATAAAAAAAATGCCCGACAACACCTGTCCTGGTATTTATCTGATTCATTCGGTCTCTCGTTTTTTACATACCGCCCTTGTAGAAGCTTCCTTTGTAATACTGTCAATTAAAAATAAAGACGTATCTTATTATTGGATTAGCTTACGACGTTATTGGAGTAGCTTACGACGAGACCATCGCGATTATAATTTTGCTCAATAAAAATTATTCGATACAATTTAAACTCTTACAAGTTCTTATCGACACACAAGAAGTTTTAGGTAGCAAAAAAGAAAATAACAGGGGAAATAAGTTTATCAGCAAATAATTTTAAAGGAAGTTGTTCACCAAGGTACACAAAAGATAGCTTAAATGGCATTGATAATCAACGTGTGGAGAACAAATTTCCGGGTATAAACGGATATATAGTTCATTCGTTTATGAGCAGTTTTAGAAGTAAGAATGAGTTTCTGATAGTTTTCAACAGTTCACGTTGTCTTGGGTTTGCGGCAGTTGAGGACCGTTTTCGATTAGTCATTATTGAACAAAGGATGGTGTAGGGAGCAGGTTAGGATAAGCTAACGTCATCTGACGAACAGGGCCTCGCGAAACAACTATTTTGCCGTGGATCTTTTTGTATAGAGAATCCTAGCATACCACTCACACCTACAGTGCGCTTTACATTTACAGAGTTTTGTTTTTGTATGTTTTGATTTATATTATATTTTTATAATTGTGAAACTGTGCGTCCAATTCAACAATCGCAGTATAAGAGACGATGACACGGGGGAGGGGAGACAAGATGAAAGAGATGAAGATCATTGAAAGTTCGTTGAAGTCGATTGTTGACAAACCGGACTCTATCACAGGTGTATCACACTTTGTTTGCTTCTTACACGCACCTTCCGAAGTACAGTCCTTCTAAGGCATCCGTTAAGTCTTGAACGGCAATTGTTATTCCTTACAAATGTGCCGGCGCGAGAATCATCGGTACCTTTGAAGCGACATGACTTGAGTGTGTACATTGACGAGGGTAAGTTAACAAGAAAATGCTGGGATAAGCAGAGTTCTCTCACATCATCCGATATTCATAAATAATCACCCAGGTTAAAACTCGCTTACTTTTCGCAGGAAATCTACCATTGCGATATTTTTCTCGAAGCCAAATGTTCAATACTGAATATTCGTCAAATCTGTGGCGAGCAATGTTAAATTTTATGCACTGGCTCTGACAATTTAATAGATTATTTCTATTCTAAGCTGCATAATATAGCCGTCATTTCACAACTGAAAAAGGCAATATAACTGCGTAATATAGCCATCGTTTCGAATCTAGAAAGACGCAATATAACTAGATAATAAAAGACGTTCAGGTGTGATTAAATTTTTACTTGTCTTCACGGAACTTTTTATTTCTGAAATTTTCTTCTACTTTTATGCCTTTATTTTAAATCGCTACGCAATGTTCTCTTTGTGAGTTTTCGATAAATTTACGACGTTTCCATCGAGGAAACCAATTCCTACTTCAGAAAGAGCAACAGTATAAATAGCACTATTTATCTCCAATCCAATATGAACCTATTTTGCAGTGTGTTTGGTTTTAGTTTTAATATCGACACTTTGTAATTGATTGTTGTTAGATTCTTCTTTTTTCCATACTAGTGTTGCATTGCAAATGCCCGAGGCTCGTGTAAAGGGCAGAAGATAACTGTTAGTGACTAAGCGTTCTGGGAAAAATCAACTGATGTATATAAGTAAATAGTAAATAGCACCCATAACAGATACTCGATTTTACAATGCATTTATTTTATTAATAATATCAAGTCTGGTTGTTTTTTTTATATACAAGTGTGGGTGTATGTGTATCACTTTGGCTCGTAACAGTACATATCTCTTTCCTTTCCTGTAATTTGTCATTGTCTGAGAAATATATTTTAATAAACACACGTGTCGGTATCCATGTGAGTTCATCAGACGTGGATTATTTGGGGGTGAGTGTGCCACGTGTGTATAACAGAATTATACACACTTTATAGTAGCGACATTGGAACAGTAGCTTAAGAAGTTATACCTGAACTCCGTATATGCGGAATACTTAATAATCTTGACTTTCGTTGTTTAGAGTATATATATATATATATATATATATGTATATATACATATATATATTTATATGAGGATATATATATATGTATATATATATATGAGGATATATATATATATATATGAGGATATATATATATATGAGGATATATATATATATATATCCTCATATATATATATATATATATCCTCATATATATATCCTCATATATATATACATATATATATCCTCATATAAATATATATATGTATATATATATATATATATATAATACATATATATATAATATATATATATATATATATATATATATACATGATCTATTGGGTTTTGTATTCATTTCTATGAGAGCTTATGTGGTATTTGATTGTTTCCTTTACTAAGCAGTGACTGAGCTACCTGTTTATTTGTTTATTTGCGTCGCACTTTTTTGGGAAAGGAATTGTTATTATTGTTGTTATTGTTATTATTATTATTATTATTATTATTATTATTATTATTATTATTATTATTATTATGAACAACAACAACAACAGCAATAATAATAATAATAATAATAATAATAATAATAATAATAATAATAATAATAATAATTTTATTTATGAAATATTTCCATAGTTTTATTTAACACTTATACAATATTTATTACGTGCATAAAAATTATCCATGAACACATTAGTCTGGCAAGACTTTTAACAAGTATCGAACTCGTAACTGCTGAATCTGATATTTTTTACGAGCTATGTTACTATGTAAACTTTTATGTAGACTTTTATCGAATTTAAATGTAAGCTCTATGGATTTATTTATAGCAGGTGTGGTACACTAATAAAGGCGCGTGGCAGTGATGTGGATATTTGGCAGTAAAGAAAATGTGAAATTTGTGATTGCCTGTTTGTGTCTATTTATATGAACATGCTTTTAACCTTTTTCTATTGTTTATTGTTTTATATTTATTTGAACGATATCTCTGGTAAAATTATGCATTTCAATAGACTATCTTGAAAAATCTCGCATCCCTTATATGGAATCGATCTGCGGTGTGCGATCCATGGAATGACTCTCTTTCTGGGTTCACCTGCCAAATATTGGCGCAATATTGCATCCCTCAGTCTGTTTTATAAAAATCGGATTTGGATGTGCTCAGATTAATCCATCGCATTTGTAATCTTTTGACGTGTTTGCCTCCTACAAACATATCAGAAAATCCCATTTCTTAGATGCTGGAAATGGCATTAATCTAATAGATCGATTCCTCGGACTGCTATACTTTAGGATTCCCTCCCTGTTTCCTGCTTTTTTTTTTGACTTTACGAACATTCAAAAGTGAAAATGTAACGTAAACGTAATCTCCTTACATTTTTTTTACATGGATGTCACCACTTATCAAGGCACAGAAGCCACTCGGGGATAAGGGTTATTGTGTGTACAGTAATCAATGGTGTAGTGTTGTGTTATTGGTTAGTATTGGAGTTTTGATAACGTGTCATTACTTAAGGCGGCGGTTCATCAGGAATTTGTTTATATTGGACTTGAAGACATCCAAGTTGAAGTCGGGATGGAAACAGGCAAGCGGCAGAGAATTCCACAGACGTGCAGTTGTAAGAAAGAAGCTTTGTTCATGGAATCTACGTTTGGATTTGGGCACAGATAAAGAGTGGGGAAAATTATTGACAGTGGTTTCAGCTGGACGGGTGTTTTTCGTGAAAGATTGGAGAGGGACCAGACGATCACTTGTCAAGGAAATAACGATAAAACAAGGATATGCTCGCAAAGTCTCTTCTGTGGGAGAGAGGTTGCAGGGAAGAGAAAAGGGCATCCCCCACTAAGCCACGAAGTCTATTTTGTACTCTATCAATCCAGGATAGGCTGCTTTTAGCAGCTCCTGTCCAGATGTGGCAACAGTACTCCATCCTTGGATGTACTTGGCTTTTATATAGATAGAGAATTTAATCAGCAGTGAGAAATCTTCTGGAGAGGTAGAATTATCCCACCAAAGCGACCTTGACAACAGACTTCATATACGTGTTCCATTTCAGACATGGAGTAAAGGTCAAACCCAGAAGCTTATCAAAATATGGGGCCTCCGCTAGACGAGAACCATCCATTTCAATTGATGACAGATGGGGATCAGAGCGGTTATGATGTAAAGATAGGAGCTTTGTTTTAGATGCATTAAAAGTAACCAGCCACCTCTTTCCCCACTGTAACACGCGTTCAAGATCAGAGGAGAGAGCACATTGTCATTTACGGCCTTTGATGTGTTCCATAGATGGCCGTGTCATCATCATAGATGTCAACGAATGATTTAAATATGTGTCTTGGGAGATCATTGATGTAGATCAGGAAGAGAGCTGGGCCCAGGGTTGACTCTTGAAGGACTCCAGCATTAATACTTCCGGTCTAGGATTTCAGCCCATCAACCACTACTCTTATGAACCTATCAGAGGGAAATGATTTAATGATTGAGAAAACACTTCCAGTTATACCGTAGCTGGAAATCTTGTAAAGTAAACCTTTATGCCATACCTTATCGAAGGCATTTGATATGTCAAGAGCAATTGCCCTATACATGGAGCCTTTGTCGAGAGATTCGCTTATCCTATGAGATATAACTGTTAGCAAATGTGCTGTAGATCTAGCAGAACGGAAACCATATTGGAAAGAAGAAGGTTATTTCTGCTGAACTGGTTGACTACTTTTCTATTTAATATGGATTCCAGCAACTTACTCATGACACACAAGAGACTTATTGGTCTGTACCGAGAGGGAGATGACTTATTATCTGAATTCATAAATACAGGGCATACTGATGAGGTTTTTCAGAGTGTTGGAAAGCCCTTCTCCTTAAGGCAACGCTTAAACAGTTTGTAAGTATGGGGGCAAGTTCTGGTTGAAACTTTTTTAACACTATAATTGGAATACCGTCAGCGCCAGTTGCCTTACTGGAATCAAGGTTCTTGATTAGCTTGGCGACCTCACGCACAGATATTTGTATGTTACCTAGCGTTTTATATATTTAATATGGATTCCAGCAACTTACTCATGACACACAGGAGACTTATTGGTCTGTACTGAGAGGGAGATGACTTATCATCTGAATTCATAAATACAGGGCATACTGATGAGGTTTTTCAGAGTGTTGGAAAGCACTTCTTAAGGCAACGCTTAAACAGTTTGTAAGTATGGGGGCAAGTTCTGGTTGAAGCTTTTTTAACACTATAATTGGGATATAAATATAGGAGGAAATACCGGGAGGGCCTTCATCGCATGGGTAGAATTTGCTGCAAAGTTCTTGGCAAATAGTTTGGCCTTGTCTGATGCTTACTAGATGACCTCTGGTCCATTGATAGTGGTTGGGCTAGAACGCACGCTTCTGTTCAGGATCCTATTTGTTATTTGTCAAAATTGGTGGGAACCAAGCTGCTGCTCAGCTACTTTGGATTTTACGGACTGAGCATATAGCTCTCTTGCATTTTTTAGTACTCCTTTACAGTAGTTGCTGGCATTCCTGAAAACAGCTTTAGTCTCAGTGCATCTATTACGTTGGTTGGTAGCTATGGAAAAAGTGATTTCTGTGCACATTGTGGGGAGAACCATTGCTGGCTGTTGGGTTTTTTTTGGAATTTTTGGATGGTACGAATCGGACTATGCCTACAATTAACCATTCGGTCAGGTCTGATACTATAGAGGAAACATCCTTTTTAAACATGGAATCGAGAGGTAGATCAGATATGAATGTACGGAAGCTATCCCAGTCAGCCATAGAGTATCGATATAAAATACGGTGGACAGGTACGTGTGAAGACTTATTACATTTTATTTTTATCTTAACTGATACAACGGAGTGGTCGGAGGATCCCAGAGGAGATAGAACCGAACATGAATATAGCACAGGCTAAGTTGAGAGAAAACGGTCTAATGCATGCTAACCGGTAGTATTGGGCACAAAGGTGAGCTCGCGAACAACCTGAGTGACGTCATAGGCAATAGCAAAATCATGACAGAACCTCCCCTCATCATCTGTCGTATTTGAGTGGGTCAGCCATTCCACATTATGGACATTGAAGTTACCGCAGATGTGAATGTTAGCCGAAGGATGAGCAGACAGGATGTGGTCAATTTTCTCAGATATACTATTAAAGATAGTAACTCCTCTGTTGTGGGGACGATAGAGGGCAAATATAAATGCGGTGGTGTACGCAAGTGCAACCCGGAAGCACATATAAGGTCAATTAGGGTCTTCTCTGGACATATCCTTGCCACACGGGAAACTATCTTTTATGTAGGCACATATTCCATGTCCATGGCGATCTTGGGGGTCAGATGTAGATGTTAAGTAAACAAAGGTATAAATCACTCTTATATAACGCGTCCAGAGATATAGATGAAAAATACACGATTGGGTATGTAATGGATTGATACGGTCATGTGATTACTTTCTAGTGCATCCGTCGATTAAAAAAAAAAACATTAATGCAAACCAATGTTACGCACCTGGAGAGAGGTGTATATTCTTTTTGCGGTGTCTATGTAATTATGAGCTGGTCGTTTGTCTTTGTGTGTACACATGTGTGCATACAATCCTGGGTGTTTATGCGTATCTTATATAAGGAGATCTGAAGACACTTTTTACTTTTTCTCATGGTCGGTGCCCCCTAACAACGACTCAAGCATGCTCCCAAAAAACACGAATTTCATATTGTTGTTTGGAGAAAGTCTTGATTTCTGACAAGAATCGCATGTGCCTCGTCTATTTATTTTAAGGTGTATGTGTGAGGCGGTAAAACTCCCTTAACCTGTTCGCATTCAAAATAGACTTTCCTGCCTCGTGACCCTGCTAGCATGCAGGTGCCACGCGTCGTCAATAGGAGTCAATGAATGTTACGTTCGTCAGCATTAGGCCCTCTCAGCACCTAACTTGAACACAAGTAGTTGGTTCCAACTATTTCAGCGTGAATCGCGTTCTTGACACACAATACAATTATTTTACTACCTATTTTATCGAACGAATAAAAAAACAATTTATTCACCCAGAAACAAGGACTATTACAACAGAAATGTAAGAAGCTAATTTGATATGAGTCAGATTTTAATGGGGTAGATATTCTGAGGAACTGGATAGCATGATGAATCTCGCATTACATTTAAGGTTATATGTGTTCATACCGTCGAGAGCAGGGAAGTGATTCTGACGACAAGCGGTTCTAAGGAAATAAGCTACCAGCGAACTAAATCTCCCGACACCTTGCGATCTCTATAATGAGGTGAAGTTTTTACGATTGCGTCTCTATAGGGCACTCAGAGATGGGGACACGAAGATATTCAACACATTGAAGATAACGCAGAAATTTGGTAACCATTTCTGTCTTCTTCAGAAAACATTATATGACATCATAGAAGTTGTAAAGAGGTTTCATGCTCTCATATCTCTCTTAGAAATTCGGAAACGTCACTATTGTATTCCTCTATAGGTTTACACGAAAATGCACTCTTAGATTTTATTTAGTGTCTTTCATATTTCCTTCTGTAAATAACACAAAAAATGTACATACTCATAAACACAAAGACAGTTTATATATATATATATATATATATATATATATTTAGTAGAAATGGCAATTAATAAAAACTGAAGAAAGTGCTCAATACTGTTGTAGAGGAAATATGCGTTTTATTTTTTAATACCGTATCTTTCTGTTAAGGTACATTATTGTCTCAGCTACCCGGCCTTTTTTTTTTGCAGTCTGTAGCTTCCTCAGACTTTTACAGAAAGATTTTGGCCGTCTGTAGCTACCTCAGACTTTTACAGAAATTTTCTGTACCAGTCGGAGGAAGCTACAGACGGCAAAAAAAAAATAAACGCCCGGGTAGCTGAAACAGTAATGTACCTTAACAGAAAGATACGGTAATAAAATATAAAACGTGTATATATATATATATATATATATATATATATATATATATATATATATATATATATTTGTGTAGAAATATATTTTCTTATTATATATCAATCCTTATATAAGAAACTCAGTGTTATTACAGAGCAATATATAGAATAAATGACAAAAACTTTTGTCATTTATTCTATATATATATATATATATATATATATATATATATATATATATATATATATATATATATATATATATCTGTGTGTATGCATGAATCTATATGTATATATTGAAAGTATCGATTTACTAGATGCAATTGTAATGAAACTAACGGGATTATTAAATAGTTCCCAATGCAGAACAGAGCTGGTATTGAGTATGTTTATTATATAAACATTATTGGTTACATATGTGCATACACGTTTCAGTAGAATCCTAATTACAGAATAACATCTCATCAAACCCAAAAAATAATCAATGTTGAGACGGGTATCAAAATTATATCAATATTCAAAGATATTTTGGTGGAAGTGCGGTGTATACTTTGCAAATATGACCAGTAAGGTTTTTAGAGGGAGGTGTGGTAAAGGAAGTGAGGGGTGAGGGAGGAGAAAGGAAGTAAGATTACGTGTGTTTTTCTGTCGCGGTTTAGAAGTGCTGGTATTCTTTTAACTTGGCGGTCATTTGTTGGCCCAAGCGTTCGCTTTGATCTGATGTAATATAATACTCTTAGCGTCGCTAATTCCCTATCTTATTTCTGTTTTTTTTTCTTTTCTAGTAGCGACTTTATTTCTTATTGACAAGTTTTATTCATCCATTTATTTTTATGTTTATTTTTTATTTTTTGTTTTTGTTTTTATTCTATTTCTCGCATTTTTTATTCGGTCATTTGTTTCTAGTTTTCAAAATTTTTTATTTATTTATTTGTCTGTTTATTTATAAGATATATGTCTATAGCGACAAAGTAATATTTAGGTGAATAGATATATGGGCTTATTTATATGATTTAATTAAATGTAGTATATCGGTCGTTATATTTTCTCCTCTCTCGTAGTGTCTGAGTTAATTATCGTGGCAAAAGTTTTTATATCCATACATACATTTTATTTCGGTGGTTATCATTTTTTCATTTAGGTGGTTTATCCTTTTCGCAATACTAGAATATATATATATATATATATATATATATATATATTCTAGTATTATATATATATATACTATTCGAGTATTATATACTATTCTAATATTATATATATATACTATTCTAGTATATATATATATATATATATATATATATATATATATATATATATATATTTGATATGTTTACATGCGTATTGCTATGGATAGGTTCATTAGACCATACACGTGAAAACAGGTGCATACTAGTATATATTTAGCTATATTTGTGGAGTGTTTCGTTCTTTGAGTTCTCTAGTCAGGGTGCTTTGTTATCGTTTCGGGTCAATTAGGTGGTTGGTATTCTAATGACAAGCATGCTAGACCCATAGATTATTTTAGTTAAATGTTTTCGGGTGTTTAATTATTATGCATGCAAAATGTACTCACCTGTATCTGGTTTGTGGGAAATTGTGTTTCTGTCCGTGTCGTTTAGTGTTAAACGGGAACGCTTGAGATGGTGTTGAGGGGTTAAGAAAGTATGGTTCCTTTCTTAATTTAGCTAAGTTATTTACGCTAGCCTTTTCTTCGACGCTTTTCGGTGAGTGCGTTATTTATTATTGTGGGGTATTGGGACCAATCTGTATCTTTTCAACTCTTATCTTGGTTAATGTATTAATAAGTTAAGATATTGGAAGTGAGGGATTATGAATTGTAGTGTTACTACTATGTTTAAGCCGGGTATACCACTGAAGATGAGAGACAATTATTTCTTAGTGGGAATTCGTTTGGTATTAGCCAGTTTTTGTTACTACTATTATTAGTGCCGGAAGTTGGATTATATTTTTAATATTTTATTATTGTGCTTCTTATGCTTTTTTATGATTCTTTTTAGGTTTTCAGTAGCTAAGTTTTAGAGTGCTTTCATTAAAGATATAATTTAATGCACTGCTTGTCAGGAAGTGTTTACCTATAAGATGAAGGAACCTATTCCCAAGTTTTTATTACCATTAGATTGAAAGGGCATTAACTAGATTATTTTTCTACGTCGATTATTAGTTCTAATTGTATTTATACTGATTCTATTGTATTTAATGTCAGCATTTTTTGTATCCGCTATTTTTTAGTGCGTTGTTATAAATATTCTTGTATCGATTGAATATTATTTTATTTGAGGAGTTATTCTGTATTCTACGTTCGATTGATTAAGGTATGTGTATGATAATAGAGGATGGATGCTTACAGGCTGGGTAGATATATGTGGATTTAATGTAGGTATTGGTAGCTAAATAAAAGTTGACATCCAGAAAGTTGATAGTGTTTCATATTGCTAGTGATGTCTACCTTAAGCCCCATATTTTTCATAACCTTATTTATTTTCCTTCTAAGTCCGTTTTATTTAATGCTTGTGGCGTTCTTAACTATCATCAAGCCGTCGTAACTGTATAGACTTATGTCCTCGATGTTTATATCGCTATTCTGGGTGATGTTATTCAGTATGAAAGATTCAACCAGGTCTGTGGCTTCTACCTGTGTCCAGGGAGCCTATGGCTAATCATAAAAGCCATTTCGCCTATGTTTTGCCCATTGCTCACTGTTACTAATAAGTGCCGTAGTACAGGTCTTCATAATATCAATATATACGTCGAGGGGGCACAAGTACAATTACTGTGATTTAGAAGTTTAAATGTGCGTGAAAAATTTTTTTACAGAGATTCTGTAAGACACGATCCCAAATTGTAACCTCCTATGTATTATGCTATTATTTTAGATGGAAACAAAAACAAACGCTTTGTGGGGTTCCCTGTATGTTAGTTTCCAGGGAAACAATCCAGTTTGCTTGAAATTATTATATCCAGTATGGCGCTAAGCAACTAGTCCATAAATTTATGAGTTGTCCATGAAGGAACTGAAACACAACAGCTGCAAATGTTATTGCTATACTTTTAGCACATAAAATAAGATGCGAAACAATAGAAGAAAGGGTGCAAATAATTAATTATCATGCATTGAACATACGCCTTTATTTTTTCCAGATAGAGGCAAATTGAATGATTAATGATGAAAGAATCTCATACGATATTAAGCGCCATCTTTCCTTTATTTGTATCGGTTGGAACTCATGAGTTAAATGCTGAAGACGACTCCACAGATTATAAGATAAAAAATATAACACAACTAAATAATCTATTAAATGTAATAGATGCTAAAAATAAAACCAAATCAAATATACAAAACGTATATGTAGTATGAAATAAAAGAGAGAATAGAATCAATAAAGATATTTCGAAAATACCTAGTCGCCATTTTTATGCTATAATGGCGGCTGCTTGATCTTCCGTGGCAAACCTGCATTTCAATTCAAGAGACTCCTAACAATGGATAATCCTTCTTATTTAGTTTTTCCCACCTTCAGAGTTCCTTTCGTCTGTCACCTTTAACTAATCCTTATATTTCTCATATTGATTTATGTATGTGTGTACAAACATGATATATATATATATATATATAAATATATATAAGTATATACATGCATGTATATATATATATACATAAATATATATATATATATATGCATGTATATATGCATAAATATATACATACATACATACATACATACATACATACATATCTTTTTTCTCATCACCGTAAACTGGCTGAGAGCAGAGGCAGACCCACTTGAAGAGAAAACTGAACTATGAAAGTAGATGTCTATGCACGCGTGAAGACATGTGTGAGCTGATGCTTCTTAGCCTGAGCCGAACAGATCAAGAGGGATTTATCAATCATTAGGTGAATATTCAACGAGTATTGATCTTGGCGGCTACGTTCCTTCTTAATACAGCACGCGCTCTCGTATGAAATGGAATGAGAAAAAAAGTAGAGGAATAAACGGCGAAGTGAAAGCATAAATCGTACACCATTCATCAAAAGCAAAAGGTCTTTAGAGCGTTCAGTTGGGCCTCATTTATTAAAGCGTGAACGCACTCAACTCTCCTGCCCCCTTTTATTTATATTACGTACGTTATATATATATATATATATATCTATATATATATATATATATATATATATATATATATATATGACGGAGAAATAGAGAGAAATAACATCATATTTACATTTCTTATGGAATTTCTGTCTTTGAGCCAAATTTATGTTTCTATTATCTTTTATAGTGCCTCCAAATACTTTGCACACACTCATACGCATATATATATATATATATATATATATATATATATATATATATATATATATAAATATATATATATATATATGCGTATGAGTGCGTGCAAAGTATATATATATATGCGTATGAGTGTGTGCAAATTGGTGTTGTAGTAATTATATATATATATATATATATAATTACTACAACACCAATTTTTTAATACCTACAGACACTAATGTTTCTTTTCGGGAGACATCAGTGTAGGGTGACACGATTTCTTCCGGTCGAGAAATTCGAACCCGGCCAGGAAGCCATCCCTGACTCCATTAGCAAGGAACAAACCTTATGGCCAATCTCACCCGCGAAAAAATCGGTAGAACTTCAACATTTATTTTTCTAAATATCGTAACATCTGATCATAGTGATCTATTGATTATCACATCATGATCTACGAATGCGAACTTAGATGACCGACTTTCTATTTCAGCGTTAAAGTGCTCAACATTAAGAACCAAGTCTCTTTAAGGGCCTGACGTTATTATTACAATAATACTTACAGACACAAGTTTATAGTTATCCACAAAGAGACGCTTTCGCTGTATCAAAGATTTGCAATGCGGTTGGACTCGCAATTACTCATACTAAGATTGAAACGTTACGCTGTCTCGTTGCTGCTTAGATGGGTATGTGAAATTACAATGATCGGACATTATCCAAACGCCCATAACTGCTTTATACGCTAGAGGAAATTTTTGTTTCACTCCCCAATATGCGCAACCCATGATGAGGATCATATCTATTTATTATTATTATTATTATTATTATTATTATTATTATTATTATTATATAAAAGTCATTGTGTGTTTGAGCTCCTTCTTCATGGGTTCCTAAACAGCTGAGTCTATCTTTTTCAAATTTCACAAAAAGCTCATGATTATATCTGGCAGAGTTCTTACTCATGTTTTTTTTTTACACTAATTCATCCGATAAATATCGAAACTCGAAAAAATCTGATCTTAAAATCATTTTTTCTCTTATCGATAAAAAGAATTTTACAGGGGAATATTTTACGTTACACCGGCCAAGGGAAATAATAAAATTTTAGCAAATCATATCTTGAAAAAAGATCTATCCTAATCTGGAAATATTGCTTAGTGGTAGAGCATTCGACTACAGACCAAATGATCCGCTGTTCAAGGCAGGGTGTATATCACTATTTTATTTTTATTTTTTTTCATTAATTAGTTTAATTTACGAGAAAAGAAGAGATACTATTTAAAATCACCGCAACTCATTTATCCATTTCTATATTATAAAACTAAACCTAAATCAGAAATGTCTTTGCCAGGGCATTCTTCGTCAAGCACAAACATCAGCTGACGTGATATTGTAAACAAACCCAGACGGAATTTGATGGATGACATTATCATTTTATTATCTATTTATTTTATTTTATTTTTTTGCGAATTAGTTCATCGGGCAAATTATTCCCTGTATTATATAATAATCAATAAATTATTGATTCTCTAATAATACATATGCAATCAGCATTAATTAAAATGCCATGTTTATTCATATTTACGACCAGGCAAGGCAGCTAGTATGTATATAGTCTGCTAATGACTTACTGTTTATCATAATCTAAAATCCACTCAAGAATATGTGTTAATCAGTTGAAGGGTGTGACCGAAACCTTGAAAATTAATTTGAAACTGGACAGAATATTTAAGGTAACATAATTACAAGAATTTAATAACATTAGACTTGAAAATGACCACGTTGTAATCAGATGAGTACAGCAACTGATTACATGCTCTATCAGTGTGGGTTTCAATCGTAGTCATTCAAGTCGATTATCTGCGAACGATGAAGCACATGACAGTGGATAATTATTTTGCCTATAAATATATAAAATTAGCGAAAGTCTAATGTCCCAAATTTAGTCGTGTACTCATTAGATATAAAAATGCTACAATGAATCAAAGTGAAGATATGAAAGTTTGACATCATAAATACTGCAGGTGGAAGGCTAATTCCTTTGTTAAGATTTTAGATTACATCGCGTGAATATGTTATAACATACAATTATTTAGAACTATGTTAACGCGTACAATTATTTAGAAGAACTATGTTAACGCGTACAATTATTTAGAAGAACTATGTTAACGCATACAATTATTTAGAAGAACTATGTTAACGCGTACAATTATTTAGAAGAACTATGTTAACGCGTACAATTATTTAGAAGAACTATGTTAACGCGTACAATTATTTAGAAGAACTATGTTAACGCGTACAATTATTTAGAAGAACTATGTTATAAGGTACAATTATTTAGAAGAACTATGTTATAAGGTACAATTATTTAGAAGAACTAGACACATATTTCGCATTCGACAGATGAAGTAAAAATATTCGATTGAGCTGAATAACCTACATGTTTTGGTATACATTTTTTGAGAAACATAGCACGTGTCTCTAAATCCACTCTACTATTTTGTTATCTATAGAAAATGAACAAGAATATAAATTATACTAATATCTTTCTTAAAAAAAGCAAGTCTGCTTTACTGTGCTTACAGATATATAAATATACTGTCTAACCCGACCTGTAACGGATGGATCAGTTCATCTTCTGTGACTTTGTGCTGACTAGTAGGTTACAGAAACGAATATTTTGTTGATATTCAATTAATGGAATATGTTTATAATATTGATGCATCCCTCTACCTGTTTTGCAAGTATTTTAATGGCATAAGCTCCGACGAACTACAGGCCCTCGACGTAAATACCTCTGACAAACCCGAAAAGCAGCAAAATCTCACGCATACACTCGCTTTGTTTAGGTTCTTTCTTTCTCTAGTAGGATGAGTTTTTTTATTATTTTAATTTTTTTTATTTTTTGAGAGGAGGTAAACATTGTTTTAAATTTATATGAGTTTTATTTGATAATACTTGAGCCATATGACACGGATCTGAATACATGTTTCACGGTAAAGGTAATTAAGTCGATAATGAGAAATTACACACATTCTTGTTTCTAAAATACGTCTAACCAGCCTATTCTTTTTTATTTCATAAAAGAAAGCAATTGATTATATGAAAGTCTAGTATTCAAACTGAATATTTATTGTTGCCTGGACATTTAACAAATTTACCATGGTAACGTTTGAATCCAGATATGACATTGACACTTAATTCATATCCATTATGAAACTACTAAAGTTTATTCCCCAGAACTGCTAGACTTTGAAATTCTCTTTCAGAATTCTGCTTCCCGAATGTACTGACATGCAGAAGTTCAAGTGTGATGTAAACAAACTTTGCTGCTTAACTCTCCTCATAGTATTCATGCAATTATGTCGCAAATAGTAGACCCGTACATCAAGGTGGCACTATAGCTTGTTTGGGGTGAAAATGCAATAAAAATATTAATATGGCATTGTATATCTCTAAGGTATAATTTACGAGGTGTCTCAAACAAGTTTCAAGCCTTTTTTGTATAGCCACTTTTATTGGTAGTGCACACATGAAATCTTCGTCCCCCCTTCGAAGTAATCTCCTTCGGATCTAATCTACTTGTCCGTTCCAACAATTTCTAAAACGCCTCACGGAAATCATCTTCTGTAAGCGTGTCAATGACCTTCGGTACTGCCTCTTTCATCTCTTCAATTCCCTCATAACCACAACATCTAAGGTTCTCCTTGAGTTTATGGAATAACATAAAATCTTTCTTAAGTAAGAGAAGAATTCAGTTTGTCCTCGACGTCGTACATAAAAAGAATATGATATAAATGCAGATATATCTCAGGGGTCGATCCTTGGACTTTTCTGATTCTTAATATTCATAAATGACATCCCTGATAAAATTATCTCTGAGATGGGTATATTTTTTATGAAACGACGCTCTATAACATACACGAGGGGAAAACGAATGAACACATATCGAAGGCAATGGCAGAAACCCTAGCGGAAGACTTCCGATCTGTGGTAGAATGGAGACAAAAATGGATGGTCACATTCGATGCTGCCAAGATAAAACTCCTTTGCTTTAATAACTAAAATAAACATCAACCAGTAATAAGCATGGCTTATTATACATTATCTAACAGCTTAATGTTCACGGTGAACATGAGTTGTAACATATACATTGAGTGCAGTGCCAAGGCTACTGAAAAGAAGCTAGGCTCTCTTACCAGGATAGAAATAACGGACGCCTGGGAGTATCCTATACTTTACAAGGCCATGATCCGCTCATGTACGGAGTATTGTTGCCACCTTTGTTCTGATGCATCTTTTACTAGTTTCTCTTTCTTAGATAGCGTTCGAAAGAGAGTCGCCAATCTAATAGGTCCCGTACTATCAGCTAGGTTTCAATCGCTATCAAATCGACGAAATATTGCACCCCTCTGCCTGTTTTACAAGTACTTTTATGGTTGATGCTCCGACGAACTGCAAACCCTTGTACTCCCTCGTTGTAAATACCCCCCCCCGACAATCAGCAAAATCCTATGATACACAGAAAAAATGCCTAGATGTAAGAAAGCCTTATAATCGTATACTTTCTTCCTTAGGATAACTAGACTTTGAAATTCCCTTGCCGATTCCTATTTTCTCGATTGCACTGACATGCAGAAGTTCATGTGTAATGTGAACATACATCTTGCTGTTCAGCTCCCTACATAGCACTCCTACAACCTTTGTCCACATCAAAGTGGCATGCGCTTTGTTTGGGATGACAATACAATAAAAACGTAAAAAAATCAGGGTATAACATTCGTTACGACGTTATAATATTTCTCTTAGAAATTATCTGTGTTCTTCTATTTATTCTTTATATTCGAAAGTTTAGATATCTGATAGAATGTTTTTGTATCGCTGCCAAATTTCAGTCAATCCTGTCTTGCTATATTTATAGATGCAAATAATTCAGTTTCATTTATCTATCGATTTTCGCTTGATGTTTATCTATATTTTATCAATGTTTATCTGCATATGTATTTTCTTCTTTAGCTATGTCATATAATCTATGTTTACATATAGACTACTCGCGTTATATATATATATATATATATATCTGTGTTTATACTTATTTGTGTATATATATTTATATATATAAACAAAACGTACACACACAAGCATATATATACATATTATACACACACACACACACACACACACACACATATATATATATATATATATATATATATATATATATATATATATATAGAGAGAGAGAGAGAGAGAGAGAGACAAATGTATAAAGTCCCAACACTGGATATGCTAATGTTTCGGATAGATGGTTGGCTAAAACCACAACATATATATATATATATATATACAGCCATAACCAAAATTATGGAGCACCTATCAAAAATTGAGATAATAATTTCAACTAAAGTATTTACATGTTAAGAATTGTACAATAAACAATTAGAAGCAAATGTAAACGGTTAAAGGGTAAATTGTCGTATTTTTGGTCCCCCGACAAAAGGAGGGTGGACCTGGAAATTAACCTTTGTCCGTGCGTCTATCCGCACTTTTCTCAGTTACTAGGCCTTGGAATTTTTAGAAATTTTGCACAAACATTAAACATGATATGTGTAAAAATGTATCAGTATTGATTTTCCGAGAAAACTCTAGTTGTCCCCCTAGGGATGCCTTTCGGGTAAAAATGGTTAAAATTGACACTTTTGTGCTTATTTAATAATTGATGCCGTAGATTTTTATAAAACTTTCTGAAAATTTGTAACTGGTTTCTATATAATTTTGTTTGTCTATACAACGTGATATCTCTTTGGTGTGCCCTAGGGCTCTTTAAGGACGAAAAAAAAACACTCCATTATTGGGACTAGTTTCCCATATTTGTCCAAAATTTTCTGTGTATATCTATTTATCAGTTTCGCATCATGCTGAATGGTGCTAAGGCCTTGCGACATTTGTGGCTAAATGAGGGGGACATCTTGCTGCCCAAATCCCTACATAGTGCCCCAGTAGTTGCTGCCACTGATAGTAGCCCCCTACACCAAAGTGGCAAAGTGCCTTGTTTGGGGTGAAAATGTAATAAACAAAAAAATAAAAAAATGATGGATTAAGTTATTGCATGGATCAGAACTGAAATTTACATATGCTAAGGCCTAAAACTGCACCATTTATTTCTTTTTACCAGAATTTGCCGACCCTGGCGATTTTGAGGGCAAAATGAGGGTGGTGAATGCAGAACTGAGTCATTTCTTATGCCTCATCATGGAGGACCATGCATGCTTATTTTTCTTAAGGACTGTCACTAGCGTATTCGTGTAGTTTCAAATTGAATTTATTCCAATATTTAAAATGATTCATATTAAAGGTTGTTTCTTATTTTTCATGTAATATTTGATTTCTATTAGTACTTAAATTATATATTTAATTGGGAATGCTTTCTAAAAACAGCTTTCAGAGACTAAAAGGGCACATATTATTACTTTGTCTGGTGCAGGATATTTATTTCTAGGTAGAAATCGCCAGGAAGATGGACTGTTACAGGTAGGGAGTTCAAACAACGATTGAAAGGTACAAGGAGCCAAAGTCTTTTAAAAGTCTACGACTGCCAGGGAAAACAGCTCTTTGAAAAAAGCAACCCATTGCAGATAGTACGAAAAGTTCCTCAGAGCTTGCTGACGAACATTGGGAGGATACAAACAAAAACATATTAGCTCGAACAGTGGGAAGAAGGTTATTACAAGTGGGATAAAAAGTATTTTAAGCAAGTAGCCATACTTATTTCAGGCCAACAGGAGAAAAAAAAACGACTGGAATTTCTAAAAGACTGAGCCAAAATTGTTTAATCTGGGAAAAGTAAATAGATTATATTTCCCAAATTTTGGAAGAAGCAATCAATATTTTTGTGTGAATACATATCCATCTCATTTATTCAACACATATAACAAATTCTTTTTTTTTATCAGAATTTTGTGGACCCTTGGAGCGTTTTATATTTGCCGTAGGGAAATAGAGGCATTTCCATTTGATTGTGTGAATCTTACTGTCAAATTTGGAGCAGGAAGCGTAATGGTTTGGTGCTACATGACTTCTTGAGGTACTGGAATGTTATACACATGTGAGGACAGACTGAACTCAACAGTTGATACTAACATGCTGGCCCAGGTTTACCAAACCTTTTGCCTAAAATATTAAATAATGATATTCCAAGCGATCTAATCTTCCAACAATACTATACAGCAAAAGTTTCAAGAGGTTCGTTTGAGAAAAAAAAAGATTACAGTGATAAAATGCCTCCTCAATTCTCTTACTGAAATCCCATCGAAACTTTATGGTCCATCGAGAACGCACAAATTATAATCACAAAAGGACAAACTTTATTAACAGTGGCAGAAAATACATCCTACCACCTGCAGCAATTTGGTAAATAATGCAAACCGGATAAACGCGGTTACAAAGGCAAAAGAAGAACATCTCAAACACGGATTGTTGTTAGAATAAATTTTTAATGTTTACTCAACTATTCTTAAGCTTTAAATATACAAGTTTCAGTCATAATTTTGATTTTAACTTGGTGTTCCATAATTTTCGCCAAGACTGTATATTATTCAGTCATATGTTTACCTCTTTTATGCTAAGGATCTATGCCATTGGGTAAACGGCTTGTCCTCAGTAGTCCAGTTCAACGACGTTCACATGTTTTCCAATCTTTAAGAAGAGGTTAATTATTGAGACAACCTTTGCTATTGGTCTTCCTCGTGAATGACTGAATGCCTAATTCCTTGGAAGGTCGATGGGTCGTCACAGTTCGTACGAATGGCCGACAAGAAACCCTGACTTACTGGCCTGCGACATTTTGCGCTTGTTCTGGCTGTAACAGCTAAGCTATTCCGTCAAACGAAAACAATTAGAACTTGAAGATCAAATACATATAGTTATAAATACCACTCTGGAAGGGTTCTTGTGAAATCCGTTGAAAAGCAGGTTATCTTAAATTTTAAATAAAAGTGCATGTATAATATTATCTTCTTATATTTCTTAATTGTATTAATTATATTTACAAAATAATATTTTTATATAAGGAGTTACTTTCGAATTATCCTGCACACACAAACACACACGCGAACACACACGCACACACACATATAGACATCTATCTATCTATCTATCTATCTCTCTATATATAGAGAGAGAGTGAGAGAGAGAGAATACATATATAGAATCGAAAGCGCTCGTGTGAACCATGGAACATTTGTAAATACCTTCCATCTTGAAGTTAAAAAAATCTTACGAAAGATCGAAAAAATGAAAAAAATAATCATTAAGCAAGGTATCTCTGTTGTTTTTAATAATGTTTGCCTGAATATATATATATATATATATATATATATATATATATTATATTGTTATAGACCAGGTCTATAAGAGCAAGGAGCATTGCAGTTATGAAAAGGCGTTGCTAGTCTAGAGCTATATAAACGTTAGTAAACGTTACCCTTCTATGTTCTTTATTTCTTTGTGATTATTTGTTTCTGATGTTCTGGCCGGTCTCCTGGTTCTTTTTTTCCTAGATATGTTTGCCCCATTTGTACTCCGTAATCACCAATCACACTTCGCCTTCTCTCAATTTTTCGCCCTTACTTTTTCTTTTAATTCATTTTCGTCTTTATCTGATACTTTTTTTCTTAGTCGATGCATCCATTCAATCTTCTGTTTTTACAAAGGATTCACCACTTACCAAGGCCCGGAGGCCACTCGAGGATTAGGGGTAATGGGTATGCATTAGTAAATGTGATTATATAGTAATCATAAGTAGTGGAAATTTGGAGAATTGCATTACTTAGGGGGACGGTTCAACAAGAACTTGTTTACGTTGGACTTGAAGACAATCAAATTGTAATCAGCTAGAAAGCAGCAATCGGAAGAGAGTTCCACAGACGTGCAGTTCTAAGAAAATAGCTTTTTTCATTGAACCTAATTCTAGGTTTAGGCATAGATAAAGAGTGTGGGAAATTATGTATAGTGGTTTTGGCTAGACGAGTGTTTTTTTTGTGAAAGTTTGGCGAGGGGGGACTATAGACTGAAGCTCAGACGGGCACTTGCCATGTAAATAACGATAAAGCAGAGACAGGCCCGAAACATCTCTTCTGTGGGAAAGAGGTTGCAGGGAAGAGAAAAAGACACACCCCACTAAGCTACGAAGTCTATTTTCAACTCCGTCAAGGCAGGATAAGCTGCTTCTAGTAGTTCTTGCCCAGATGTGGCAACAGTACTTCATCATTTAATCATACTTTACTTTTATAAAATTCTTCATTAATTTCTTACTTCCTTCTTTTCCTTTCATCGTTTTACTCGTCTAATAAGTCCCTCTCTCTTCTCTTCCGCCCTTTATAATTCCTTTCTTTCACTCCATCTAAATAATCTCTCGTTGAACGTAACCTCCTTTTTCAGCAAACACCTATCAAAATTAAATCCCGACATAGATCCATAAGAACAATGACCTCTCTTTAGCACGACTTATCAATAATCATTATCAGCCATTTTCTTCCCTGTTTTATCTCGAGTTCAAAACAGAAATGAAACACGCACGGTTCAATAAATTCGTTTTATGTAAAATAAAGTAACAAATTCCACAAAGCCAGACACAATGTCTGCAAAATATCGGGAAACCTTTTCAACAGTGAATTCAGTGGTTTATCGTATTCATAATCAGAAACCTTATATAACTCCGCTGTAGAGGTTGTAGTTGCTCAAACGGAGATGCTATTTCTACAAATGCCAAAAAACAAAAAAAAACAAAACGGCCAAATTTTATAGCTACTCTCTTTCGCTCTCCGTTTTGGTTTGATTCTCTTTCCTCTTTACATATATAAACAAGTTAGAGTTTTTACAAGAATGTGTTAACTCAAGATTTTCCGACGTGTAGACAAAAAAATTAAAACTCAAAACTCATTAAGCTACGCCTAATAGACCAATTAAAAAAAACATAGTTACCTCGTTTTGGTTTGATTCTCTTTCCTCTTTACATATATAAACAAGTTAGAGTTTTTACAAGAACGTGTTAACTCAAGATTCTCCGACGTGTAGAAAAAAATTAAAAACTCAAAGCTCATTAAGCTACGCCTAATAGACCAATTTAAAAAAACCCATAGTTATCTCGTTTTGGTTTGATTCTCTTTCCTCTTTATATATATATATATATATATATATATATATATATATATATATATATATATATATATATAAACAAGTTAGAGGTTTTACAAGAACTTGTTAACTCAAGATTTTCCGACGTGTAGAAAAAAAATTAAAACTCAAAGCTCATTAAGCTACGCCTAATAGACCAAATAAAAAAACATAGTTACCTATCTTGCAAACTAATATTTCCTCATATTTCTCAGATGGCGCAAGTAATGGACCTAAGAATATATGCGTGTAATCCGCCTTGTGCCTTTAGTGGAGGCATAATACTTAGACATGTTCACACTGATATATGTATATATCGAATACAGAATAGAAATATCACCTGTGCACTATCGGGCCACACCTAAACACATCATCTTACCCTTATCAGATTCGATCTGACAACCAGTTTATTCAGACTCTTCTTAATATGTATAACTACCGTAACTTCCTTATAGATCCACATTAGCCCATATTCTCCCGGAGAGTTTAAACACAGATTGTCTTCGTATACATTAAACCCACTATGACAGACATGCTACATACCTGCTTACATTATATATTATAAACTACACCCCTCCTCTATCACAGAGATAAATATGCTTCTCCAAACAACCACAATAATTTATTTCGCTCCTAATGCAACTAATTCCAGACGTCGCATCCTCAATTTTAATAATTGTATATGTGCTAAAATATAAGGATTTATATTTGTATTTTGTTGTTCATAATTTAGTGTTATTATCAGTGTTTCAATTCATATTTTAGTGTTACTATTAGTGTTTCTGTTTATATTTTAGTGTTACTATTAGTGTTTCTGTTTATATTTTAGTGTTACTATTAGTGTTTCTATTCATATTTGATTGTGACTAATAGTGTTTCTATTTATATTTTAGTGTTATTATTAGTGTTTCTGTTTATATTTGATTGTGACTAATTGTGTTTCTATTTATATTTTAGTGTGACTAATAGTGTTTCTGTTCATATTTTAGTGTTACTATTAGTGTTTCTGTTTATATTTTAGTGTTACTATTAGTGTTTCTGTTTATATTTTAGTGTTATTATTAGTATTTCTGTTCATATTTTAGTGTTATTATTAGTGTTTCTGTTTATATTTTAGTGTTACTATTAGTGTTTCTGTTCATATTTTAGTGTTATTATTAGTGTTTCTGTTCATATTTTAGTGTTAATATTAGTGTTTCTGTTTATATTTTAGTGTTACTATTAGTGTTTCTGTTCATATTTTAGTGTTACTATTAGTGTTTCTGTTTATATTTTAGTGTTACTATTAGTGTTTCTGTTTATATTTTAGTGTTACTATTAGTATTTCTGTTCATATTTCAGTGTTATTATTAGTGTTTCTGTTTATATTTTAGTGTTACTATTAGTGTTTCTGTTCATATTTTAGTGTTATTATTAGTGTTTATATTCGTATTAATATTTGTATTTGTATTTAAAATTTAGTGTTCGTTAGTTTTCATATAAATACGTATTATTTTAGGGGTTATGCGTTAGTGTTTATTTTAATATTATAATTAAAGGTATATATCCGAATTTATATCAATGTTTATATTTTAATCGTTATATTAAAGTGACGCAATTAGCAGTTTCTTATAGATAAAGTACACAAAATGTTAATATAAGATACAGATTGAAATCAATAATCCTAATGTATATATTCATATATCTTCCTCTAGGAGATATATGAATTAATAGATTTCACTTTCCCTAAATCTGGTCATCTTTTGAAGAATGTACTTAACTTTTTATAATAGTGGCATTTTAAACAACACTAATAAAAAAATGCTATTAATCAAATTTTTTAACATTTCTTAAGACAACACAAAGCATATACACACTTGAATGACTTGTGTGATAGGACCAGATTTATGGGAGTTTAGCATTAAGTCGTTTTTTTATATTAAGTTTGAGTTTATGCATCATGGTTCAGTTGGAAAAACAGTTTAGGAATTTCAACGATATATCGTCTGAAGAAACAAGCCGTCGAAGGGCACTTGAAACGTGGTCACTGGGATGGTAGTGCTGATTTGGACTACAATAATTCTTTAGGTTATTGCCAAGAATTAGTGCAACAATTCATATAGTTTGTTTATAAATATTATGGAGAAAAGAGGAAAAAAGCATATTAATCGGACGTGCATGCATATTAAAATGAAATTAAATGAAACGTTGAGAAACAGAAAGTCTAAAAATATCAAGTTCAAACGAAACACGAAAAGACTTTTGTCAATAAAATTAAAGGAAAATATAGTAAATCCAGAAAAGATTTATAAAAAATATAGGTTTACAAGTTTTAGTGAAGAAATGTTCATTGAGGAAAATTGATAGAACTGGTAGTTGTAGTTAAAAAAAGTTCAGTGAATATCAGACCCGGTTATCTGATATTCATGGCTGGATATATAAATATATATATCGCACTGATGAGCTGTGAAACAGCGAAACAGTACTGTATGTGGATGACTATAATGCTCCTCACTTTGAGTTGAACATATTGAGAAGTGATACACGAATTACCATTAGCATATAAGCGACGCTCTTTGTGTAAACAAATCGAGCGGAGGTATTTCGGATGATGTCAAAACATCGTTAAACTCACTACTCGCTCAGCAGCCGCCAATAGCGTAATGGTTAGGAACCTTGACTGTCGTACAGACGGTCGGGTTTCAATCCTGGCTTGAGGTAGTTGCCTGTCTAGCCGCACTGATGTGATGTGAAACAGTACTGTATGTGGATGACTATATATGCATATGGTAAAAGTCCACGATACTTCTAGAATAGTTATTTAAAGTTAGAGGGGTTTTTGAAGGATGAAAACGATGGTCCTTTTTGTATTTAATATTTTTATTATTATCTTTTATATTTAAAGCGAACCTCCGTAATTTCTATACTTTTTTGTGGCCAAGAGCGGAGATCCTCTTGAAATATAAAAAATAGCAATAAAAATATTAAATACAAAAACTAACATCGTTTTCATGCTTTAAAAACACTCATAACCTTTAGATCACTAATATGTATGTATGTATATATATATATATATATATTTACTTGTCAGGATTTTCAATAAATTGCAGAAAGACAATTATTCTCACTTAAACCGATTAAAGTATTGCTTGAATTATAAAACAGAAATAAATAAGATCGTAAAAAGTTTCTTATAAAAGGACTTCAGTATTATTAGGAAGGTTTCACGAGAGAAAAAAGTTGGGAAACACTAATATGAATAAACTAGAATTAACTTATTAGAAAAAAGAGAAGGAAGAGAATTAAAATGAAAGGATGAGAAACTAAAGAGAACTCCCCTATTTCTGATCACGTAATTAACATGCGTAGAAAAATGAATACAGGTTTTGCTATTCGAACTGGAAAAATTACGCATTAATAACTGGTTTAGCGAAAGACGGATATGTGTTGACTTATATTTATATATATATATATATATATATATATATATATATATATATATATATATATATATATATATATATTAATATTTTTCTACGGCATAGTTGTGCGCCGGAATTCATACATATAAATCTCTGTGTCACTGCTACTAATACTGAAGCTACTCGTGGTGATTAATGACTAAAGCACTTCGCATGTAGACCATGCCTATTAAATCATTACGAAGAAAAAATATCCTCGTTCTAAAGCAAACTTCACTGAGAAAACAAAGTTACAATGTTGAATTTCAGTATACATCAACCTAGCAACACATCCACATATAAATAAGTAAATATATAAATACACACACACACACACACACATACACACCCATATATATATATATATATATATATATATATATTATGGCAGTAGAGTTTGGTTTCCTAGAAGTACATCCAATGAAACACCATGTGTCTACCAAAAAGTGCACAATGAGTTAACAGAGTAGGTATATTTATAGAGATATATAATGAAGGACAAAAAATAATCTGTTTACAGCTTCTCTTCCAATTTTCGGATGTTTAATCATGTCAAAACGCGCGTTATTTACTTTTGATGGATTTATTGTTGCTATTTCTTCTAATGCGTTAAGGGCAAATAGGATTCACAGATTGATATAATAATTAAGTGATTGGTATTGTGCTACGACACAGATACTATCAATAACAGCAAATGTCAACCGAAGTAAAGGAATAAATTTTAAATGGTCAACATCATGAACTTTGGAATATAGATTTTTATCATTTATTTCTTATACTGTCCTGAAATTAAATTTAGCTTCTTAAATAAGGATTTCCACACGCACACACACACGCATACACACACGCACACATACACACACATATATATATACATGCATTTATATAAATGTATGTGTGCGTGAGTAAATATGTATATATATATATATATAGTTTAGTACAAATGGTAATTAATAAAAACCTGAAGAAAGTGCTCAATACTGTTATAGAGCAAATATGCGTTTTATTTTTTATTACCGCTTTTTTTCTGTTTAGTCACATTATTGTTGCAGCTGGCGACCGTTTTTTGGTCGTTATGTAGCCTCCTCAGGCTTTACAGAAAAGTTCGTTTATGTATATAAAAATTATATACTATAAACACTAAAAAAAACTGTCTGAGGAGGCTACATAACGGCCAAAAAACGGTCGCGCAGCTGAAACAAAAATGTACCTAACCAGAAAAAACAGTAATAAAAAATAAAACGTATATATATATATATATATATATATATATATATATATATATATATATATATATATATATATATCTTGTCTATCTATATATCTATTAAAGTGAGAATGTGAGTGTGAGGACACATCAACCTATATACTCAACAGAATTTTTCTCTGGTGAAATGGCTGCCAAAGGATGGATATATGGAATAACCTCACCAGAAGGAAAGCTTTTGTGTCACATATGTGAACATATATTAAAGACTGGTATTGGATGAAGGAGTCTCTTACGTTCAGCTGTTAATCGAATAGATGACAACCTTCTGTAAAGAAGAGCAATAATATTATATAATAAAACACTAAAAAACATATACATGTATATATAAATTATATACTATAAACACTAAAAAACTTTTTATAGAATCGTTGAAAAGATACCTCGATGACTGCTGAATCCTGTGGAAACCCACATGGAGAGACATCACAGACTTACACACCATACTTTAAAACCTACACCACGAAATTAAATTCATCCTAGAACAAAGCTGTACGGAATTAACCTTCCAAGATATACTGATAAAAATCAAAGACAATAACATTATCACAGACATCTACCGCAAACCTACAGACACCCAAAAATACCTACACTTTAAAAGTCACCACCCTAAAAGCTGCATAATAGCCACTCCCTTCACCCTAGCCCGTAGAATCTGCACCAGAGTCACAGACAAAAACCTTCGAACAATCCCACCCAGGGAACTAGGAATGAATATAAGAAAAAGAAAATACCCACCACAGCTTATAGACAAAGGGATCCAACTTGCGATGAATATACCAGTAGAAGATTTGAGAACCCCTAAAGAACGAAAACAAGAAGAAATCCTAACATACGTCTCCACACACAACACAAATCCAGAACTTTTCACAGAGATAAGAGAAAAACCTCGCCTTACTTAACAAAAAAAGCAAACTAAACAACTTCCTTAAAACCATAAAAATAATAAAAAGCAAACGCCAACCCAACAACCTAAAACGCATTCTTACTTCATCCAAACTCAATCAAAACACAACAAAAGGAGTCACCAAGTGCAACAAACAACGATGTGGAGTCTGCAACATAATATTACAGAGAAACACATACGCATTCATGAACCCCAAACAAACATTCAAAATTAAAAAATACTAAGACTGCACCTCAACAAATTTTGTCTACGTAATAAAATGTGCAGCATGCGATAAATTCTACATAGGCGCCACTAAAAACTTAGTAACATCGATCCAACATTGAAATCGCAGAAAATAGACACCTGCATGTGTCACAGTGGAGGCAAATTAAAGATAATGCCCATTTTCCAAACTGATAACTACTTCTACTTACTAACACATGAAAGAAATTCATAGAAAAGTTCATCCCCGCCTTAAACATATCTCAATAACAATACGCATAAATAGAAAAAACAAAAAACAAAATGCACTTACGCGCATGCATACTTTTTTTTTTATTACATTTTCACCCCAAACAAGGCAAATTGCCACTTTGGTGTAGGGGGCTACTATCAGGGGCAACAAATTAGGAAAATGTGAGCACTCACACACGAAACAAAACAAGCACGATAAAGCACGCACACATTCACGGGTGATCACATCCGTATCCAGTTTAATATCATTTCCCTTAACTAAACAAACAATCAGAAAAAAAACACACTACTCTGCTAACACTTAATAAAGAAAATCTTCCCAGACAAAGAAAACCTTACCCAATATGTGTGTGATGTGTGATGTGTGATGTGTGTGTGTGAGTGTGTGTGCGTATATATATGTATATATATGTATAATATATATATATATATATATATATATATATATATATATATGGGTGGATTGGGAAAGTCAAAGAAAACTTTAACCAATATATGTGTTGTGTGTACTGGGTGTGTTTGTGTGGGTACGCATATATATATATATATATATATATATATATATATATATATATATATATATATATATATGGGTGGGCGGATGTATGTATGCGCGTGTGTATTTGTGAATATGTAGGTGTGTGTATGTATGTGTGCTCCTCTGCGTGTTTCTGTATATATATGTATGTGTATGTATGTATGTATGTGCCTACATGCATATGTGTGTGTATGTCTTTGTATATATATACATATATGTATGTATATGTGTGTATGTATATGTATGTAATTGTTTGTGCGTGTGTGTGTATGTATCATCTTTTATCTATTTCTATTATTTTTCTGTGTGTGCGTGTACTTATGTTTGGGTGACTGAGTACAAGTATGTATGTGTGTTTTGATTGGGAATCGACAAAAAAACAAAAAAAAACTTGCCCCATACACATTCACGCACGCACGCACGTATGCACGCACACACACACACACACCACAGACTGACACACACACATCAAAAAAGAGAAAATCATAGAAAAGCCCGAAATGTCTTCACCAAATTGACCAAAATCCCCTTCAGCCACTAAATGGACTCTTGAGCAACACACCGACTATTGGTGACACAAAATCTGAGATTGACATCTTTTTGAAAAACACAATCAGTTTTTTCAGAGTTAAAATGTTTTCCAAAATGACATTTAAAACTTAAAAAAAAAACTTTATATAAAAATATCTGAAGAGAGCTGAACAAGCCTTGAAACGCGTTATAAAAATTGTTTAAAAGAAAAAAATGATAAAATTCTGAAAACCCACAATTGTTGATGGCTACACTCTTTTATATATATATATATATATATATATATATATACTATTTTCAAAATTTTGAGAGGTTTAAGAAGCATAAAACGATGTCGTTACTTTTATTTTTATATCATTAGCTCTCTAAGGTTGTATTATCATTTAAAACATCAGCACAAAAATATCTACATACAGCATGTGTTCATATAGATAAAAATAATGCAAGGGGCAATCAGCAGACTTAACAGAACGAACACAATTAGTGCTTAAACCGCTATTCTAAACTTAAACATGAGAGACTGACCGACAAATTGACAGTGGAATATGTACTCTTATGGAAATGCGTGGGTGAATCTACCAGTTGCAGTACAATGAAACGGGCTTCACGCCCCACTCCACCCCACCGGTATTTACTTGGAGTGTATTATAAGACGGTGCTATGGGTCAGGTCCTGCGTCTTGAATTTAATAAGTATTAATTGAATTGATTAACGACGTCTACTTGTCGTCAGTGTCAAACGTCATGTTGGACGCTCGAAATTGCATGTGTCGGATGGTCACGTAGATTTTCTCATTGTTGAAATTTTTCCGACCACAAAGTGATTGGCTGGCTTGCACGGATCAATTGGCACATTTTTAACAGACACGATGACTTGCTCGGGAGCTGACAAGACTTGTCACGTTCTTCAATAAGCGACTGCAAGATCGTCGAGTTTTTCGCCAAAGCCTAAAGGTCAGTGAAGGGCAATGAACAATGAGAGACAAGTTGAACACTGACCTGGTATGTTGGCATGATAAGACTAGTGACCAGAGATCAGCACGGAAGAATGACAATGGAGGGATGATCAAATGGAAATAATTACACAATTGAACTGTGTAAGAAATACGTGATTTATCAAGGTTTAGATTTTACTTTTATTAGGTGTTGTACACAATCTAATCCAAATAAAAGATCAAGTATATCATTAGTAAACATCTTGTCTGTCTGTACGTCCGTTTTTTTCTAAAGAATACCAGTCCGAATGCCATAAAATAAAAAGAAATTCATCTACGATATGATTGCTGTCATAGGGTTAAATGTCACAATTACATAATTTTACAACTGTTATTGAAAAGTATCCATTCTATCCCAAGAGACAATGGATACACTCTGAAAAAGTGCTAGTCGAATGAATATTATAAAGCAAGATTTGCTCCATTATATATAGCCGATTTTTTTACAAGCAGCTAAGTCCCACCCCTTTACAGTAGAGATCCCAAGGTGTAAGAAAGCCTTTTACTTCAATAGTTTCTTCCCCAGAATGGCAAGACTTTGGAACTCCCTTCCGGGATTCTGTTTTCCCAACCGTATTGGCATGCGGAAGGTCAAGTGTAATGTGAACAAACATCTTGTTACTCATCTCCCTTCAGAATGCCCCTGCAGCTTATGACCCCGATAGTAGCCCCTATTTCAAAGTGACACTGTACCTTGTTTGGGGTGAAAATTAAGTAAAAACAAAGCTTCCAGTGAGCAAAGTTTGATTTGATATTGTGAAGCTATTTGTGTCTGATTTTGAAAATACTAGATAACTTGATAAACACACATACAAACACACATATAAAAAGCAATCAATATTTCGCCATCCATTCATGAAGTAGGTTTATTTACATTATATATATATATATATATATATATATACATGGATGTTTTAGTTACAGTATACACTATAAATATATATATATATATATATATATATATATATGTGTGTGTGTGTGTGTGTGTGTGTACGTGCGTCTGTGTATGTGCGTCTCTGTGTGTAATGTAAATAAAACCTACTTCGTGAAATGATGGCGAAACGCTGATTGCTTTTTTTTTTTTTTTAGTTTTACCCATTTTGTGAGATTCCTACCAATTGTTTCAGGCAAATCTGATGTAAATGTTTGCCATCACTCATTTTTCCATGTACATGTTCACGTGCCAATTGAAATACACGTCCTGCCGTGGCGTTTCTCATGTTAAAATGGCATAAGATGTATCCGCTTCGCAAACTTGCATCGCCATAAAAAGTCTTTATCATCTGTGAACAGAGGTGTACAGATCTTATCGACAGAAGAAAGCTAACAAAAGGGGGTTTTCAGATATGCTTCTAAAGAAAGGGGAAAACGCGTAATATGGTTATTCTATTTTTTATTCTTCCTTTCTTGCAGTTATACTTATAAATACACTAACGTACACACACATGCACAACCGCATACACATACCTTTCTCCCTATATCGATCTCTCTCTCCCCCCATCTCTCTCTCTCTCTCTCTCTCTCTCTCTCTCTCTATATATATATATATATATATATATACATATATATATATACATATATATATTAGTTTTGCGACATCTAAACAAATAATATTTATATAGTGGTGAAGGCTTAGTTAAGAACAATCCACATTTTTCAGAACAACTGCTAACCACAGTCGGTGCAAATGATTATCACAAGTCAGAGAATATAGTTGACTTCAGGTTTTCTATCAGAAATTTTCTTCTCCTATTTGAACGTTTTAACGAAGGTACATCTTTTAAGTTCAATCCAAGTAGTTTTAATGCACTTCCAAATTCATCCTCATATATATATATATATATATATATATATATATATATATATATATATATATATATATATACAGTGATGATCATATTTATTGGCACGGTAAAATAAAAGTTAAATTTTGTCTAATAAATTCTAAAAAAGGGATTAAATTAAAGAAAATAACAAAGTATATTATGTATTTTTAACTGGCCTTTCCGATGCAGCAATCGGATTTTAGAAAAAAATAAATAACAAAGGAACAACAAACATAATTGCAAAAAATCCTTGTTCAAAATTATTGGCACGATTTATTTAATAATCAATTGTATAGCCTTTGGCCTTGATTACCTTCCTCAGTCGCTTTTCATAGTTTACAACCAAGTTGTTGCACTCTTCAGTAGTAATTTTAGCCCACTCTTCCTGACAATAATCCTCCAATTGAATAAGATTCTTAGGCTTCCTTTGCATTACCCTCAATTTTAATGTTCTCCATAAATTTTCAATTGGATTAAGGTCTGGGCTTTGTGATGGCCACTCCAAAACATTAATATGATTGTCCTCAAGCCATTTCTTAGTCAGTTTAGCCGAATGCTTTGGGTCATTATCTTGCATGAACCACCAACGACGACCAAGTGAGAGCTCTTTAGCAGAGTCTTTCAGGTTTTCATCCAATATTTTAACATAATCTTCCTTTTTTATGCTACCTGTGACCTTAACAAGTCGCCCTGGTCCAGAGGCAGCAAAGGATCCCCAAAACATCAAACTGCCTCCACCGTGCTTCACTGTGGGTATGGTGTTCTTAGGCAGGAAAGCTTCGCCAGATTTTCTGTAAATATAAGACACTTTATTATGGCCAAATAACTCTATTTTCGTTTCGTCAGTCCATAGAACACGTTTCCAGAATGCAACATCTTTATCAATATGACGTTTTGCAAAGGCTAGCCTTGCTTTCAGGTGCATAGGCTTCAATAAGGGAGTCTTTCTCGGACGACATGCTTTTAAACCAGCTCTCTTCAAAACTCTACCAACTGTATGTTGAGATACATTCACTCCAGAGGTGCTCTGTTCATCAACAATCTCCCCAACAGAGATCCTTGGGTTTTGTTTTACTTGTCGAACAATTTTCCGTTCATCTCTTGGGGAAAGAATCCTTTTTCTCCCTCTACCCTCTAAACTCATAACGTGGCCTTGCGATTTGAACTTGTTTATTATGGCTCTAACAGTGGATTTAGGAAGGTTTAGCTTCTTTGAAATCTTATCATAGCGTTCCCCATTGGTATGACATGCTACAACAAGCTTCCTGACGTCTTCGCTGTGTTCCTTAGTTTTAACCATGGCGATTGAAAATTATAATTTAGTCACTTATAATAGTTTAAATAAATCGCTATCTAAAAATTATCTGAAAAAAATTATTCATTGAATTAGCGTTAAACAAGCATAATATGGCTATAAAAAAGTTCAGAAAG
>NC_136508.1:31954754-32022254 GCF_053919585.1 Euprymna scolopes | reverse complement strand
AGGCGAACGTGAGATTAAATACTGAGATAGAACAACACCTTATTTTTAATGTGTTTGCTTCCGTATCACGCCATGTTTTTCCTTTCTCTCTTTCCTTCCAAGAATAACACTGGGGACGGAAATGTTACCAAGTGCATCACCAAATATCGAACTGATATGAATAAATAACTAAAAATAAATAGACAACAAAAATGTTCCTTAATTGTATTTGAAACCAAAATGATGTTATTCTAAATACATCCATCGACTAAAATCTCGAGTATCTACACGTGCGGATCTGCTTGCACACATGTCAAAACTAGGTCGTCTAGAAAGGCACTTTCAACTGATTTATTTTTAATTGCACGGAAATGGAAGTTGGTGTTAACACCTATTCTGTCCTCGCGTGGCATCTAATATTAATTAATCGTGACCAAATTTTTAGTAAAAATATAAATTTATAAAATATCCGTTAAATAAATATTTCTTCTATCGAAGGACGGGCAGAGATACAGACGTGAACACGGAAGTTAATCCTTAGCATTAGACAAGAACAAGTGTTTCTTTTTTGTGTAAAATGCGTAAAATGTTTCTTTAGACTGGTTTTTTTTAATACTCGAGCACTTCATTGCGATTTTCTAACTAACCTTACGTACGTAGGTACTAGCTGGCAGCCTGGCGTTGCCCAGTCGTACAATACGCTTAAACACAATATTTAAATTGATGCAGATTTCGCATGAATCATTATAGAACTGATCTTATATTTATATATATTACGAAGAATAATTTGTCCGGTGGACTAATTCGCAAAAATATAAAAAAAGTAACAAATTAATAATTTTTAATGTTGATGATAAAATTTGGTCTTTGTTTACAGTATTATGACAGCTGATGTTTGGGATTGACTATGAATGTTCTGAACAGGTGACTTCTGATTAATATTTAGTTAAAAAATATTCAAACAAGAAAATGATTCGCAGCAATTTTAAATACCTCTTCTTTTATCGTAAATTGAATGCATTATTAATAAACAATTGGGATAAAATAGTTTAACCTGGGTTTGAACATTGGATCATCCAAACTGTAGTTGACCAGAAAGCTATACTTCAAGATTATTACAAATCTGTTTTACTTTTAATCTTTTTGAAGACATAATTTGCTTAGATTTTATTATCTCCCTTGTCGCTGTGACGTAAATTATTCCCTACAAAATTATTCTTTTTAATCTATGAGAAAGAAAAGCTATTGTTAGGATCGTTGTTTTTATTTTTGATACTTATCGGATGAATTTATGTATAAAACATATCTAAGAAAACTGCCAGACATAGTTTTGTGTAAAATATGCAAAAAATAGGTTCAGCTCTTTCGCAACCTATGAGGAAAAAACTAACACGCACAAACCCACTAAAAATTACTTATATCTATCTATCTATCTATCTATCTATCTATCTATCTATCTATCTATCTATTTATTTATCTATCTATCTTTCTATCTTTCTCTCTCTCTCTATCTCTCTCTATCTCTCTCATTCTCTCTCTCTCTCTCTCTCTCTCTCTCTCTCTCTCTCTCTATATATATATATATATATATATATGTAGTAAGTTATAAAATGTATATGGCGATTAAGCTACACTGAATATTCCGCGTTTCATCCACTCTAGAATTCTCCAGGCTTATGCGCGAATTTTATGGTTGTTTGTCGTTTTTATATTCTATTGATATTTTAGTTAGCCAATCAGCTTTCTAGTATCCACTGCACCCTTCCTATCAGCCAATGAGCATGCGGTTATCGGACAAATCCCTATTTGACCTCTGGTCGACCTGTTCCTTTGTGTGTGCTCTATTAGCATGGAATATTCAGTGTAGCTTAATCGCCATATACATTTTATAACTTACTAACTAGCTCTACCTACGTATTGAGCACTTTTGCACTAAATACTTAAAGTTTACGCATAAATCTATACTTTCGTATATTAATTTTATGTGAGTAAATTAAGTAGTTTTATATATATATATATATATATATATATATATATATATATATATGTGTGTGTGTGTATGTGTGTGTATGTATATAGTGACATATAGGGATACGTTTGCCCCGGGATACGGTTTATTCAATTTATGATCTGGAATACGATGTTTAATATTATTTGATTACATATATGTTTATGTTTTTACTAATGTTTAATGTCATATATATATATATATATATATATATATATATATATATATATATGTGTGTGTGTGTGTGTGTATATATATATATATATATATATATATATATATATATATATATATATATACACCAGTGATATTTCAAGCGTGTTTTCAGTACGCACAGCGTTCAACATTCCCAGTTAGTCACCAATCAATACTAGCCAGGTCAGCGTTGCTTAACTTCAGTAATCTATTGAGAATCATTGTGCCAACGAGATTATACCATATGGTATTCATTAAGAATATGTGTCTTGAAGAAAGATATCTTAGATATAAAACCTAAGATCTGTTCCGTCCGGTGTATTCAATTTTAACGGATGATATCAGCATTTGTTTCAAAAACAGTGGATGTTCACACACACGCTGTTACCACCATTAAATATTCATTCGCACGGATTTTGGACGAGTTGATTGTTGTGTGAAAGTCGTACATCGACACCTAGAATCTATTCACACACACACACATATGTATATATATATATATATATATATATATATATATATATATATATATATATATATATATATATATAATATTTCGTGTAATAAATATAAAAAGGTGAAATATAATGAAATTTTTTTTATAAACATATACACGCACTTGTATTTGGATCTATGTAGTGTTCCTGGAGCTTTACGGCTTTTGATTGCATCCGGCTTAATGGAGTTTCCTTAAGCTGGCCATTTTTTATAATGTATCGTTATAATGATGCGGGTTGCTGCGTCTCGTTTGTGTATGTAAACGTGCCCAACATCGGTAGCCTGACACAAGCAAAAAACCAAAAGGTTAATATTTTATAAGGTAAAATAGTCGCATCAACCTGGGAAGGGGATTATTACATTTTTTTACGTTTAATTGTTGTTTATTTGGAATCACACATATTGAATAGAACATTAGGGTAGGAATTACGCTATAGTAGCACCAATTTTTTTCATGCCGTAAATAAGATAAAAGCAAAAACGTAAATCATGAAGCCTTTAACTAGAAATGTATGCGTAACGTCCATATCTTTTGCTTGATATCATCAGTCGTCGTCAGAAACCAACGATTGTCCGTTGGTGATTAAAGCAGGAAGCTTCTTACTCCGCCAGCGTCATTTGTGTCGTCGTTTTTGCCGTCGTCGCGTCGTTGCTGTAGCCGGTACATTGTCGGTCAGAACGAATGAACTTGACGAGTGCGCATTCGAGATCAATTCTCGGCAGCCATCTCGCGAGACTTGCCTTGACATTTGTACGAATAGACAATCAACGGACGCCATTTTTTATTTCGAGAATTTCAGTCGAGCGTCACTCACGGGGGAGTGATCGCCATGAATAAATCAAACGTGCCGCCGTGGGGCGTGCGAGCAGAACTGTGAGCAATCAGCTTAGTCGATCGTAGCGGCGAATTTGAGAATGTTCCAATCAGCAATAACTTTCACCGAAATCTACGGACAAATATAAATTGACCGTGATATATATATATATATATATATATATATATATATATATATATATATATATATATATATATATATGACGGTCACATTGTGTGGGTGTGTGAGTTCCTTCCTCAGATTCTTTTGAAAATTTCACACATTTATATTTCTGGCAATGTTCGTAGATATGTTTGTAACAGAAATTAATTCGATAAGTATCAAAACTCAAATAAATTCCGGTCTTAAAAATAGTCTTTCTTCTCTTATAGATAAAAAAGAATTTTTACACATGAATATTCTATGTTAGACTGATATCACGTTGGTCGGTGTAACGGAGAATTTTCCTCTGTAAACATTCTATTTTTTAATCTAAAAGAGGATAAAAATATTTTTAAACTTGTCAAGCAAATTTATATTATATATCGACTATTTTTAAAATAGTCAAGCACAAATATCAGCTGACGTGATATTGTAAACAAACGCAGACGAAATTTGATGAACGACATTATCATTAATATTATTAAATTTGTTTGCGAATTAGTTCATCGGGCAAATTCTTCCTCGTAATCTATAAAATTTAATAGGGTATTTATTCTATTATAATTCATATAGAATCTGCATAAATTAAAATATCATGTTTACGTGTAATTCAGACCGAGCAATGCCGGACGTTCAGCTAGTACATTATTATATTAATTCAAACCAAATAAAGAAGCTCAATACAAACACCACAGAAAGTAGAGCTTGTTATAAGGGATAGAAAATACATTAAAACTGTGAATTAAAATTTACAATTAAATTTATTGTTCGACAGCTTACTCCAAATACAATTTTCATATATATATATATATATATATACACACACACACACACACACACACACACACACACAGGGTGTCCACAAAGTGTGACTACATTATGTAGTCAGACTTTATGGTCACGTTGGCCGTGTGGTTTGTTCCTTGGTAATAGAGTCAGATGGTTTTGTGGCCAGGTTCGAATCTCCCAACATTGATAGATTCCTGAAAGGATGAAACATTACTGTTCATAGGTATTAAAAAATTATCATAGTAATAATTTTATATATATATATATAATATATATATATATATATATATATATATATATATATATATACACTAAAATCTCGATGAGTGTCGTGTAATTTTCCCTTTCAGAGAGTAGAGCTTGTTATAAGGGGTAGAAAAGAAATTTAAGCTATAAATTAAAATTTATAATTAAATGTATTGTCGACAGCTTAATCTAAAAACAATTTTCATATATATATATATATATATATATATATATATATATATATATATATATATATATATAAATATATGTGTGTGTGTATGTTTTATTGTCGTCGTATCCTAACCTTGACACAACTCGTTTAATTATTCCTTCCTCAATGCCTTAAAATCTCGATGAGACTCGTGTAATTTTTCCTTTCACAACGCCTTCAATTTTCAACGTGACTCGTTGAATCTTTTCTTTTTTGACGCCTTAAAATTTCGACGCTTTAAAATTTCGTCTCAGTCGCAGCGACTTTATTTTTCAGGCCAAAATAGCTTACAATTTAAAAAAAAAGTAATCTTTATCGGTATTCGAACGACATTCTTATTTCCGACCCGTTCAGTTCAGTTCTCCCAAACTCGACTTCCGCCATCTTGACTTACAGCCTTATATTACCTCATTTTCGTGTGTAGCCTAATTGATATGCAAATTACTGCTAATCAAACTGCAGTTTTCATCGGACTATTGTTCTCATCCTGAGTGTTATTTGTGAAAAATTTCAGTCGATGTAGCCTTCGACCGTTTAGGCATGTTGCTCACTATCTTGCAAAAGAAAAGAGCACAGTTACTAGCTCCGAAACTGGTTTCGTATTCTTGGATTTTTTATCCATGGTTATGTATCTGTGAAAAAAAAATGGTTGATTGAAGCCAAACATGTGGTTGATAAAGTATTTTTTGCAGATACGAAACTACGGCGAAAAAATAAAAAAAACAAATCTAAAAATACAAAAATAGCTAAGCCAGTAACTTTTCTTTTTTTCTTTTCAAAGATGGCGCTCAATATGCTTGTCGATAGTCGAAGGCTACACCACCGAAAAAATAAGTAAGACAAACAATCAGCCCTCATCTAAAAAAATACAGAACAGTAATAAAATAGATGAACTATTGTACTTTGTTGCTTAACTGCTTCCATGCGAAAAAACAGTTTAAGATGGCGGGTTGGGATTACAAACGAGAGATCCCAAATAAAAAGAAGCGAATCTGGAATTCGAGTTTTAGTTTAACATTGTCATTTAAGACATTAGAAACCCGTTTACTTCATTTGAATTTATATGAAACAGGCGTGCTATACTTTTATTTATTCCATATCACATGAGGGGAATTACAAAGAGTACATCATTGTTTACCTTAGTACTTATCGGAAGTTCCTTTTAGGTAAAAATAGCTACTTTCGGTCTTTCGTCACATTTTGCGTTAACAGGAATTATGTATGCATAAACACGTATGATCATCTATTTTATCTCGAAGCGGAATAATACGAATTTGAAATGATAATTTCTTGCCATGTAACAAGGCAGATACCGCAAGACAAAAACATGTATCTTTTCATTTTACATTACATTGATTTTTAATATGTATTTTTATTCTGACAAAGGGATTTCCATTTTCGATTTAGCAAAACGTGTGACCAAACGTTTCCCCTCTCTTTCAATTTACTACTTACTATACTCCCCCGAGTTCTGTAATGGTTTGCTCGGCGCCAAAGCCTTTATTGCAATCTGCTTATAAAGTGCCAAGGGGCCAATTTCAAAGACAATCAACGCTTCCTTCATTGGTCATCGGTGTATTGTTAACAGGATATTTTCGGCAATATTTAACGGTGCCGCTATTCTACAAGAATATGAACGTTTGATCTGTTATTTATGTCTATCTTTGCAAATAAAGCCGCAATGTCGACAAATTTTGTTTAACATAATATGGTTGCGTGAGAATTTATAATTCATTTATTAATACTTTTTGACTTGGTGGATAAAACCTTAGTTTTAATACGTTTTGGACAAATGTCGTACTTCTAGGCTCTATAACTTTTCATTTATTTCTATCACATACGAGAGAAAAAATTAAAACTAGAGCAATTTTAGTACGTTTTGTGAATGCACACACACATGTATAGGGACATTTTTCAATCATCTATATCTATCTATTCTATACTATGCTCCTATAAAGTCGTTTTTCTTTTGTGTGTATTGATATTCATATAAAAATCCCTCTTGTTTATTTATTTAAAAAGAAAATACAATTTTCTTATATATAGGTCATGGAATTGCATTCACTAGCAAAAGATCTAGCCAATTGCATATTTTTTTGAACATTTATTTTAATTAATTCCCTATTAGTTGCTTCGGTTTTCTAAGATAATCATCTTTAGTTAACTCTTGGGTGTAATTATATTCATGCAAATATTCTACTTGATTTATACTTGCATAATATTTTCGTAAAAAGTTTATAGTAAACACAAAATTATTTCTATATATATTTATGTATAGGTATATATTTTTGTTTAACAAATTCTGCCTACCAAACTCCTACTAGAGTTTTCGGTCAACAGACATGAAGCTTCATATATAAGGTATTTGAATCCATGCAAAAATATATATTTGGGGTTTAGCCCAGAAAAAATGGGTGCAAAATTGTGAGAATTAAAAAAAAAAAAAATGAAATTTACCAGGTGAAGGTCGAACGCCGGCATTACGAATACATAACGTAGTAGCTATTGGTTTATGTTTTAATTTTTAGCCTTGAGGTCAGCATGTTTTCATAGCCTCTTTCACGAAAAACACCCGTCTAGCTGAATCCATTGTGAAAAATTTCCCCCACTCTATATCTGTGCCTAAATCAAAACGCGGATTTCATGAGCAAAGCTTCTTTCTTAGAACTGCACGCCTGTGGAACTCTGTTCCGTCTGCCTGCTTCCCTCCGGACTACAACTTGGATGTCTTCAAGTCTAATGTTAACAAATTCCTAATGAACGCCCCCCCTAATTAAACACTTCATATAATCTCCTCACTAACGTGATGTACTTACAATAACCCTTATCCCTGAGTGGCTTCCGGGCCTTGATAAGTGGTGATCACTGTGTAAAAAAAAAAAAAAAAAAAAAAAAAAAAATAGCCCAGTCATTGACGGCAAATGTAAAATAAATCGTGAGCTGAACGTTTCGGTTTCGATTATCGGTGTTGGTGCATGAGTCTTTTTTTTAAAATACTTTTTAAATAATTACTATATATTGCATCCAATCTATCTATCTATCTATCTATTTATATATCTATAAAAATGAAAATGTCTGTCTGTCTTTTCTCTCTGATAGTTAAAGAAGACTATATTACAGAAAGTCATTATTTTACATATTCACACTTTTTAATATATACATATGCACATATCCTTATGAACAGTACATAGGGCCCGAGCAAAGCCGAGCGGAACTGCTAGTATATATATATATATATATATATATATATATATATATATATATATATATATATATATTGATCACAACAAGTATCCGAAAAAATAAATCACTAATATATATATATATATATATATATATATATATATATATATATATATATATATATATACGAGCATGGGTGCCCGGCGTTGTCCGGAGTGTTTGGAGGTGTGTATTGAACGAAAAAAGGTGGTAGAAGAAAGTAGGCTCGAATCCGTACCGCGAAGCAGGAAAAGAACGGGAGAAAAACCTGATATCTTTGCTGTTACGACCACTGCCAAACCGGAAGTGATGTAGGTTAAAATTAAGGCCAGGCAATAGAAAAGAGTGGATACCTTTCCAACATATCGGCAAAAAAGCGACCCCTTCATGTCGAAAAGTGCCCAGTTGAGGGTGAAGGTATTCATGTCTTTAGCCAATATTTTTGTATTTGTCGTCTGAAGGGTCGAACTTTAAACGATATTGATCTTGTGAAAATCTTAGCCTCTGTCGAAAGTTTAAGGCAGAAATGCAAACATACATACATACATTTATATATCGGTAACTAACATTTTCGACCCAAACCGATTAAAAGGTTTGCCCTATCTTTGAATATCCAATGTGTAAAATTTCAAATGCTTAGACCAGAAATTGTCTGAGTAATTTGGTAGAGACCGCAGTGGTCAATTTTTTTTAAAGTTGGGCCCCTATTAGGCCCCCTTAACATTTATTGTTTTGGGCTAAAATAAAGTTATTAAGTTAGATCCCTGTCCAAGGCACTTATGTCTAAAATTTCAATTGTTTATGCTGCAAATTTGCGGAAGAGTTTGGTACAGTTCTTAAAAATCAAATCGTTGAACTTTGAGCCCTTAACAGCCAAATTTCTAGCCGAAAACAGATTACAAATCTGTTTCCTAACCTCAATACCCTGCATATCAAACTTTGAGTCCGTAGACTAAAAATTGACAGAGTGTAGGGAAATGTACACAGACAGACACACAGACAGACAGACGGACACTTTCACTTTGATAGATATATAGATATACTAGTATGGGTGTCAGGCGTTACTCGGATGTTTGGAGGTGTGTATTGAGCAAAAAAAGTCGTAGTCGGAAGGCAGGCTCGAACCCGTACCACAAAGGAGGAAAAAACGGGGCAAAAACCTGACGTATTTGCTGTTACCACCACCGCCAAACAGTAAGTGCCGTATGTTTTAATTAAGGCTGGATAATCGAAAGGAGAGGATGACTTTCGAAAATATCGGCGAAAAAAGCGACCCCCTCACTATAGAAAAGTGCCCATTGAGGGTGAGGATATTAAAGTTTTTAGCCAATTTTTCGATATTTTTCGCCTGAAAGGTCGAACTTCAAAACGATACTGATCTTGTGAAAATCTGTCGCCTCTCTCGAAAGTTTTAGGCAGACATGCAAACATACATACATACATTTATATATTGGTAACTCAAATTTTCGACCAAACCGATTAAAAAGCTTGCCCTATCTCTGAACTTTAACATTATATATATATATATATATATATATATATATATATATATATATATATATATATATATATATATATATAAAACATTATATATAACATTATATATATATATTTAACATTATATATATAATTAAATTAATACATATATTATTAAATATATATATTTATATAAAATAATATATATATTATTAAATATGTATATATATATTTAACAGTACATATATATTTAACATTATATATATATATTTAACATTATATATATATTAACATTGTGTGTATATACATATACATATATATATATATACATATATATATATATATATATATATATATATATATATATACCAGTTCTTTAACTTGCTTTTGCCTTATATCACAGAGCAAATCTTTTTTTTCAACTCAAAACGTTCAAGAGGTACGAAAAAGGGAGGTGTGCTACAAAACAAGCGAAATTTAGTGCTCTTGAATTTATTTTTCTTGAGGCACCACCATCCTCCAAGCCACCATTTAATGACGTATTTCTGCTTCTGACGCATATACACTCATGAGCAAAAAAAAAAAAAAAAAAGCCAAGAGTGAAAGAAGGAAGAAATCGATTTTTCAATATTTTTCCAAGAATTTTTGTTAATTTTAACTGCAAATTTCTATTTTGCAGATCATTATGATTATATCATATAAAAATAAGTGAAAGAATTAATCCTAAAAATGTTAAGACCACATCTTGGCGAGGATATAAAAACCTGAATTGCAGGATTAAAGCCGTATAATATTACTTACAACCAGATTCTTGATATTTTAAGAAAAGAAAACGTGAAAGCATCTCATTCTGTAGTGGAGCGAATTGGTCAAAGCTTCGAAGTCGAACGCTTGGTAAAAAGGAAATCTGGATCTGGTCGCCCTAGAGCATCCAATTTGAAGGACGGCCACATGCTTAAAATTGACTGTTTTGAAAGATTGAAGGAAGACTTATGTTGACCATAGCAAAGAATTTAAAACAGAGGCTGGAAATTATTGTTCTAGATATACAATATCTAACGAATGAAAGAAATGGGATTTTCTTCTAAAAGTTGTGCAAATAAGCCATTTTTATATAAGAAGGGCATCAATGATAGAAAGAGATTTTTCTCGTGTTATGTCAAGAAAGATACAGACTGGTTTAGGAATGGTTTCTGGTTAGAGTTTGTCTTTTTAGTGATGCTCCTGATGCTCCCGAACGATGCAATCGAAGAACTGGAGAAAGATTTCGCCAAGTTGCATAAAAACGACAATTAAATACGGGAATGGAAGGGTAATGGTATGGGGAACTTTTACTGCAGCAGGAGTTGGCAAACTTATTAGATGTGAGAAGTCAATCAATGCAAAGGAATACATTCGAATATTAGAAACAGGGTTGTTACCATGTATCCAGAAGCTAGGAATATCCGAGAACATTATTTTTCAACATGATAATACTGCTAAAGTCACAAAAAATGGTTTTCTGATAATTTAATTGATGTGATATTTTGGCCAGGTGAAAGCCGCGATTATTTGGTCCATAATATCTCTTGCATTGGCCGCAAGAACTTTTTCGAACAATGACAAACTGTGGGAAGCTGTGCAAAACGAATGGAATAGCATCTCCTCTTCAGAGTGTTCCACTTTGGTTGAGAGTATGTCTAAAAGGATTGATCAAAAAGGAATGCTATCCCATACTAACCATTTACTAAAGTAAATGTCTTGTTCTGTGTTATTAGTCTCGTTTAAGTTTCCTTGCTCAATTGTTCTTTGTTCAATATAGCTTTTAGTGCAATAAAATGTATAAAATTTGTTTGGCCCATTTTTTTTTGCTTACAAGTGTACATGAAGAGATTTGCTTAACTAATATCGGCAATATTGACGCGATCCCTTCAAATGCTGACTTAATTTGAGTTCTTTGGATTAAGTGCTTTGTTCATGGTTCATTTTACTATACAAAAACATATTTTTTACATGCAGAGTGACATAGGAACTGTTCACAGAGATTTTTAAAAAAAGCTGGTTTACGGATAATTTATTAGAGCGCAACACATAAAGCGAAAAAAAACCTTTAGTTTTGGTATCATTGCTTTAGATAATTATATAAATGTGTTTTTAGGATTGTTTCATTCGTAGTCAAGATATATGATCAAACAATGTTCAGCCATTGCGTTGATTCTCTGAAGTGTCCTAATGATTTTGGTGACGCCGCTGATACAATTACAGACGTCGTTAATACAATAAAAGGACAATTGCACCTAGGGAACTGCCATTTACAAATGGCCAAAAGACTGCCAGCAGGAAAATGACTATTCAGTAAACAGAGACTTCTGAAGAATCTGTTGTTGAATACGCATTGATACTTCATATTCGTTCTTCATCTCGTCTCAGTTGAATTATCAGATAAACACTAAACTACGTACACCTAATGCATAATTCAAATAGAGATTTTCAAACGCTATATTTTTATAATACACACATTTACACACGCGCACACAGACACACATACATACACATTCACATACGCACAGACACATTATATATATATATATATATATATATATATATATATATATATATATATATATATATATAAGAGAGAGAAGAAAATTAAAACTGTAAGTTGAACTTTACAATCAAAATTATTGTTCGATTGAATACTCCAAACAACAATTTAGAAAGTCCTTATTCCGCGGAGTTTTAAAGAATGCTATTCTTATTATGCTTCTCATCAAAGGACAGAGAGAAATCAGTAAATGTGCTCCTTAATATGTATATATATATATATATATATATATATATATATATGATATAACATACTATAATATAAAGCTTGATGTATGTGTGTGTGTGTGTTTGTGTCTGGTCACGAATAGGCTCCTATATGTTTGACTATTTAAAAAAAAACTGATTACATATAATGATAGAAGATGTATCGAGAAACAGGAATGGGTATATTTGATCCTGCAGAACAGTGGTTACTAAAAATTGTGGGGTCTGCGTTCGCGCCTGGTCCATAGAATATGGAAACAAAAAAATAAAAAATAAAAAAAAACGTTTACAAGTGTTTTTCATATAGATGTACATAGGAATATTTTGATAAGTATGTTTTAACTAAAATAGGGATGATATAATAAAATTGTGGGGTGTGCGTTCGCGCCTGGCCTCCATAGAATGGAAATAGGCACACACTTTAATAAACACTTTTCATATCAATCTGCGTAAGTATACTTTGATAATTATGTTTCAGTTTGAAGAAATACGGTATAATAAAATTATGGGGTGTTCGTTCGCACCTGATCTCCATAGAATTGAAATATGTCACAAAGTTTAACAAGGTTTTTTAATATAGATCCACAGAATATTGTGATAAGTGTTTCAGTGTGAACAGGTATGGTATAATAAATTATGGGGTTTATCTATTTTATTTTTACTTTCATCATATTTTGCTTTGGTTTTGATACCAAATTCGAAGCTATCTCATTACAACCCTTCCTTTTCATAACCTATAATACTTTCATAAATCTGAGTACATCTTCTTTAGGCTGGTTTTGAACCCAGTCAACGACGGGTAATTTTGCTAGTATATATATATATATATATATATATATATATATATATATATATATATATATATATTTCCGCAAAACCTCTGTACTTGATGGAGGGGAGATTAAACTTGCTAATATGATTTCAAATGATCTGAAATAACAGCAAGAGGTGACTTGATTTCAAACTTTCATTATATTATTTTAAATTTATTTATATTATTTTGTTAAATATTTATATCAGATATCAATGATAAATATTTCTCATATGTTATATTTCCCCCCTTTTGTTTTCATAAGTAAAGTAAATTTCTCGGTTTATAATCTTGGTTTGATACCGAAGTTAGTCATAATCGTAGCCTATTTCAAAAGAGTTTTTTTTTGTTTTCATACATAAAGTTATTTTCACAATATATTATGGTTATTTGATATAGATATTAATACATATTGTATAAAAAACAACTCTTTTGAACCCAACGGGGATGTACATGCGACTGCGGACCGCTTGTGAATTTCATACTCCCATGGAACTTTCCCCTTTGGAGGAAGCCGGTTAATCTTCATAGACTTACATGCCATTTTTCCCCATTCCCTATCGCTGGTCGCTGTTTTAGAACGTCGATCTAAAATATCTTTTAGCTTCTATAAAACACCCTTGGCCATTGATTTAAACCTACGAAACGCAAAAGAATGCATCTGTTTAAGATCCTATACAGTGTTTATAATTCATTGTAAGAGAAGTTAACTACGCAATGCAGTTGCATGAATAACTCATAAACAGATATTTTTAATCATCATTTAAAAAAATAATACAAATTCGTTTTGTATTATTTGAAATTTTCTCCTATAAACAGACCATGCACTCTGCTATTATTTTTATACTTCACAGACAGTATCATTTTTATTTATCCCAAGTCCCGCGAACTAAATAATTTCTTTTTTTGGTAATATTAGCTGTAAAATCGTTAGCATTAAAAACGTACATCATAAGCCATAGCCTGCAACATTTTCGCCTTGTAAAACATTAAATACACACACACATATATATATATATATATATATATATATATATATATATATATATATATATATAATTTTTGTAATGTAATTCATTAGTTTTCAGCCTAGTAGCCTCTAATCCTTACCATTTTTTTGTGAGGTTTAATTATTCTGTTGCCAGAAGTTCACCCACCGAGAAATATCCATCGAACCGATCATGGCAATTTGTACGCCTATGTATAGTGTCTTTGTTTTTTGTTTTTTTCTACATTAAACCAACATTCTGTCAGATTTATTCTTAGTGGGTAAAATGATGATTATTACATTGCCGTCTTGTCCGATTAAAAACATGGCATGTATTGTAGTTGATCGCAGACGGCTATATACGGGATTTACTTTCCCGTTTTTGATGGATATGGCGATTGTCTCAAACGCTGCATCGGGATGCTAGACTTAGGCCCGTCTTAATTACTCCAGAACTTTAGCATTTTGGAAAATACCATTCGACAAAAAAAAAAAAAAATAAATAAATAAAATAAACACAACTAAACAAACAAACAAAAAAAACCCCAACAACCTCGTAACTTGCATTTGCCTTAGTTTTTTCTTTAGTCCTCAGAATCCCTGCACGATATTTCTGAAAAAAAAGTGAAAAATCGATGCTTGCTGAACTACTCGTTGAATAAGTTTTTAGCTAGAAGTTTGGAGTGATTTCCATAAAAATTAAAATTTCATATCAAGCCAATATTTTAAATTTATCCATTTTTCTGCTGGAAGAAAGGAATCATTCCCTATCTTTCAGGCCGCTTTCACATCTAGTATGGATTCTACTCCGTCTTAGGTGGCCATTCCCCATGCATTACTTTTCTTTTTGGGTGCATTATGGTCGATGGTTTTAGCACTTTTATCAGGATATGCCGTCATAACTTTGTGTTATATATTTTCTACGGCCAGTCGTTTAATGTGCTTTTCTGTCTATGTAATTTCTATATATTAACTTTTTCTCACTGTCCCGTTATATACACTTGGCAACGAAATAAAACACATACAGCTGGGTTATAAAATATTTTGTTTATTCCCAATAGCAACCTTTTCGACATTTTTCCGACGGTTGTGATATCAGTAAATGCGCGATACACGCGGTGTAGATGTTTAGCAGCGATGAAAATCTGTCAGCTCGTCCTCGCTCAATACCGATTCTCCCCCTCCCTCTCTCTCTATTTCTCTCTCGTTCGCTTTCTGTTGTCGATTTATATAAACATTCTTTCATTCTGGAATGTTTAATATTTCTAAGTGTTTATTGTTCTTCTTCTTTGAACGATATTTCTTTAACATATTTCTGGTTAAATTATACATTTCAATAGACAATGATGAAAGTCTTACAGTTTTTCAACTGGAATTAATTCGCATATATGCAACCCATAGGATTCCTCTCTTCACAAAGTCACAAGCTAAATATCCAACATTCTGCACTCGGCGAGTGTGATCGAGTTTGTACAACATTGATGCATACAATACAATGGCCTTTTATCGCTCTTGGCATCAGGTAAAGAAAATATATCTTATTTCAAAATCGTGTTTTCCATTATGCTAAAAGAATACTTAGTCCAATAAAAACCTAATCACACGGAAGTATGTTTAGTAACTACAACAGCTGTGTTTGGTTTTACGCTCATGTTAAATACTGAAGTTATTTTCTACGTGAATAATTTTGTTTATTCGTACATCATCACGTAAATTTCCAGGAATCCCTTTCCTGTACTTTGCTTACAATAATTATTGCATTTTTTTTTCGTAATAAAAATGTTTCTTTTGAGCATGTAAGGCAAGATATGTGATAGAATTCGCCTAGTGGTTTGTTCGACTGACCATTGCGCTAATTCTCTTAGGTGCTTTAATGGTGCTGTTGACGCCAGAGTTGCAATTGCAAACGTCGTTAATGCGATAGCGAGGCAAAGTTTTGTATCTACAACTGTCGGTCAACGGGCGATAAAGGCATGTCGAGGCGGATCTGGTTTACTGCCATATGCTAGGCTGGACGGGATTTTGATGCAATCAAACCCATTGCAGGCAGTGGAAGAATACAGAAAAATAAAGAAGGAGAAGAAGAAAAAGAAGAGAAAGAAGAAGAACAAGAAGAAGAAAAACGAAAACCAAAACAAAAGTGCGATAGAGCATGAAAAAGAGACATGCAAGCATATAGGCGTATTCACACTGGACGGTTACTCCTGCCCTCCTGCCAATCGACTCTTATATGATTTCCAGAGGGAGTGGTCCCGGCGGATAATGCTCGGAACGAAGCATCCATTACAGCAACACGTTTACAAGCATAAACATGGATGAGGAAGGAAAATGATGCTGATGAACCAATTAAATAAGCGAAAAGGAAAACATATGGTTGCTGATACTTTTTCGCCTTGCGTTAAATGATTAAATATTAATCACAATACTAATCGCGATGTTGTATATATATATATATATATATATATATATATATATATATATAAATATATATATATATGTGTGTGTGTGTGTGCGTGTGTGTGTATGTGTGTGTGTAATGGCTGTATAATTTGGTTTCCTAAATTAAGAACCTGTGTGCTTATTAAGGAGTGCTCAATGTAGGAGAGAGCAGGTATATAGTATGTTTATTATACAAACAATGTTAGTTACATATATGCGTACATGTTACAGTGGAAGTTAAAATTAGAGAGACACACCTCATCTTGTCTGATTATATTAGTTGAAATTCCCCTGAAATATTATTTTTATTACATTTGTAACCCAATAATGTTTGTATAATAAACATATATATATATGTATATATATATATATATATATATATATATATATATATATATATATATATATATACATATATGAAAACAATGTAAACAACAACAAAATAAACAATAAAAAAGTAGACACCAAGACAGAAATAAAAACAACACTAGCAGAAATAATAATAATAATAATAATAATAATAATAATAATAATAATAATAATAACAACAATAATAATAATAATAATAATAATAATAATAATAATAATAATAATAATAACAAACCAACCCCGGACAAGTACCACCATACCATAAATAAAAATACTAATAACGAACAAGATAAATGCAATTGTAGACACCGCACACTTTGCCCAGTCCAAAACAAATGTCTAACAAAAAGCGTAGTCTATCAAGCAACAATATTTGCAAAAGAAAACCCGAATAACAAAAAATATTACATAGGCATGACTTCCTTAGATTTCAAAACCCGATACTATGACCACAAAAGCATATTCAAAAATAAAAAAAAACACCGTATAAAAACAACACTAGCGAATAAATACTGGGAACTCAAAGAAAGCGGACATTCGCCGGTAGTCGAATGGAAAATAATAAAACAAGCTACCACATGCAGACATTTAGACGACCCATGTAAATTATGCCTCCATGAAATATTTTCTATCCTGTACTTTAAAGAACCTCAAAATCTATTAAACTGTAGGCGGGAAATAGCAAACAACTGTGTTCACAAAATAAAACTTACTCTAGGATAGCGATACAAAATAGCTTTAAAACTAACAATAATAATAAAAAACAAACAAATAAATAAATCAAACAAACATCAATATACATAAACGATCACACGCATATGTGTATATATATGTATATATATATATATATATATATGTATATATATGTGCATTATTGTGTACACATAGGTATATTTATATGTATATATATATAAAAGAAGCAGAACGGCCACCTAAAACCACTAACCTAGCTCTAAAACAGATCCTTTGTTTGATAAAATGCATGCCCATTGGCTGGTAGGAAGGGGCGCGGTGGATACTAGAAAGCTGATTGGCCAACTAGTAATCCTCAACATGTATAAAAACAAGAAGCAACGACAGAATTCGCGCATAAGCCTGACGAATCCTATAGTTGGATGAAACGCAGAATATTCAGTGTAGCTTAATCGCCATATATATTTTATAAATTACTAACTAGCTCTACCTACGTATTGAGCACTTTTGAAGTAAATACTTAAAGTTTACGCATAAATCTATACTTTCGTATAGTAAATTTATGTGAATAAATGAAATAGTTATATATATATATGTGTGTGTGTGTGTGTGTGTGTGTGTGTGTGTGTGTGTGTATACTATGAATGCCTATATTTATTCTTTGCTTATGTAGAAAAATGCAGCACATTATAATGTTGCAATAAAAGATAAGTTCATAGAAGACTGTCCTGGAACATTATATTGTCATGCATTCTTTTTTATTTAAGCAAAGAATTTCTTATTTTTCGTAGGATTATATGCACAAAAGGAGACGCTATTGACATAACAATACTATATATATATATATATATATATATATATATATATATATATATATATATATATATTATAATACCAGTTTAGCTCGGTTTTGCTCGGGCCCTATGTACTATTCATAGCTTTATGTCCATATGTATATATATTAAAAAGTTTGACTAATGTCTAGGTAATCCACATCTAAAATTTAAAGTGTTTAGACCTAAAATTTATGGAAGAGTTTTGTAGAGTCTGTGAAGGCCAACTCTATAAATTTTGACCTCTTGGTAGCCAAATGCATGTTTGAATACTTTTTATGTAAAAGTTCAAATGTTTGCACCGAAAATAGGCTGAATAGTAATATACAATTCAAATTTTAATTGTTTAGATCCCAAATTGGCGGAGGATTTTGGTAGATTTTTCAAAGGACAAATCGTTGAACTCTGACCTCTAGATAGCCAAATTTCTGGCCGAAAACCGATTAAAAAGATTTTCCCAAATCTTAATACTCCTTATGTCAAATCTCGACTAAACTGAAAATTGACAGAGTAGTTTGGTAGAAAAACGTACACACAGACAGATATATAGATAAGATATATACAGTGTAGCAGTAGTATTAATAATGTTACACTGTACATTAATGCAGCCACAGTGTAGTAGTAGGGTTACACTGTACATTAATAGCGCCACATATTTCGGACCAGAAAATATCTTTCTTATATCCGGTTTTCTTATATTCTGGTATCTTATATCCGGGTTGCACTGTATAAAACCTACCACGGAAGAGATACACCATATTTGGTATTTATTTATTCAACTGTGGACTGTTATCGTCATCTTTATAGTTATTGTTTATTTCAACACGTTTCGGCCAACTCATCCTTTGGCCTCTTAAGTCTCTTAATTGTATTTCCAGTTATTACTTCCTTCATAGTTGCTGTTGTCTCACCACGTTTTTCGGCCAACTAATCCTCAGGCCTGCTTTGGGTAGAACTGAAACCGCTATATTCTGACAATGCTCACTTGGAACCGTAGAGATTAAACCGCTCTATCCACTGCGCCATAGGCCTTCAAAAACAAGCGATTAGCAATACCTCCTTCTCATGAAGTCAGCATGTCAATGTCAGCATGAAATCAGTAGAATGTTTGCTCGCCCTTTGCAGTTCAAGGTGGTCCATCTTTCCAGATTTTTCTTTCCTCTTTTGAGAAGTAGTTAGTTTATTGCTAAACGCCTTAGGAGCTGCGATCGAGGAATATCGACGGGTCTATCCAGGTAGTTTTTGTAAGCTAGATTGCTCTTCCACTCGTGTTCCTCAATCGTACTTTCCGAAACTTGTGTCACGTGTGAGAGAGGAGGATAATTCTCTTCGGTAGAGAATAAGGCATGAAAACTTTGACCTGATAGGAATTCGCAGGTTACGCCTAGCTCTCATGCCGATCTTTAAAACCAACATACATAATGTTCCTTAAACAAAACAATTTATCTTCGATGTTTTAGAGGCATCACCTAATTCAACGGGCCCTCTTAACCTACATCATTTAAAAGAGAAATGTCTGTATAATATTAATGAGCGTAAACTCGCTTCTATGTTCACAGACTTCGACATGGAAAGACTCAACCATATTTTCCTAATATGTGTCTATTCGCCAATCCAAATACCAACATGGTTGAGTCTCAAATCTGCATTCTTGCTGATTGCTCGTAATTTGATTTTGCTGATCCCCTGACAATAGAGATGATAGGGTTTCGTCTTGTAATAAACAAAGTCGCTTTTCCCATGCCTGCTTCCCATACCGCTGCATCCCAGCGAAGTTGACTTCAATAGGCAGTTCGCTCCCATCATCCCCGGCTAATTATCTGCGAGTTCTGTTATCTGCAATAATCGGTAATCGTTTTGTGGCTCCAGTCCGTCGTCCGTAGAACCTCTTTTTCTGTTTAAATTCCATGAACTGCTGCACTGTTTCATCATCCCCTCTCTACTATTCTCTCTCTGTCTATTTATCTCAAATAGGAATGTGCGTATTCTCATACAAAATCGTTCCATAAATGTTAAGACATCACTAATTTGTTACATGACTAACACTAGTGAACTGTTAAATATGACTAAGAATTTGTAAAAGTGACTCTATTTCTAGTTAAAAGTTACAGAATGTAAGCTAAAATATGATTTTTGTTAGTATGCGATGCTTAAACTATAGATTTCACTTTCAGATGTATCTAAAGTGAAAATAGCATCTTCTGCGCTCAACACGCTAATTGAATGCTGACATTAAAAGAAGAAGCGCACTTCATTTTTTTAGTATGGAGACGTCGCGACGCATATTTGGAAGCAAAGGTGTGCATACACGCACATTCCAGATGGATTTTTATCTACATTATTGTGTTCCATGAAAATGATCGGAAATGTAATAAAAACATAAAACAGTTTACATTCTAAGTTCAGCAGATATGAATTGTGCAATGCAGAATAGAAAAGAAGAAAGTAATATATCAATTTTAAATTTCCAGCAATTTCGATTGATTTTGAAAAAAAATAAACAATAAAAAACAGAAAAGAGTAGACACAGCGGCGAGCGTGATTGACATATTGACACCTCTCTGTCCTCGAGCCAAACACCGTCTAACTCCACACAACTAACATCTCTCATTTTCTTTGTCGATGAACAAGAAGCTTAATTGTAAATAAAACTTATGTTGATGAATTCGTCTCTGTGTTTATTTGGAGAATAAAGACAAAATCATTTAAAAGTACAAGCAAGAAGTACATGCATTGAAAAACACAACGCATTTACGATGTATGTCAAAATAATTAAATAAAACACAAATAATAATAACGAGGAGCTAAATTTGGACCACGAATGTCAACTCTAAGGACAATATAGTTTTTAAAGATGTATTGAAAAAAGAAAGAAGATACACAGTTAAGTATTGACGTAAAGTAAAGATTATTTGTCACTCGAATATCGGTAGACTTTGATATTAAAGTGAGTACTTGGCTCTCGATAAGTATTCTATTTGCAAGAGTTCATTAATGGGGAGATAGCTGTCCCATAAAAACTATGAAACACAAAATTTGGATCTTGTTATTATCTAATATAATTGCATGGAAATTAGCATTTTGCTCATCTATCTCTACTTTATTATAAATTTCATGATAGCTGATCGATTGAGCTCCGATCTCTGGTTACCCGCTGCAAAACATTCATGTTTTACTACAACCACTGTAAATTATGTTCGCGTGTTTCTTTGTTTATCTAAAGTGAACTTCTATAAGCAGAATTTCTTTCAAAAATCTATCCGTCTCTGAAACCTAATATCTCGATACTGCTTCCCACACTACTGCTACAATATGGTCGTTTCAGTGTCCAGTGTTAATACGTTTTTGTGGAGCCATCCTATAAAATAATAACATTTTCTCGATTTCAACAAGCAGAAATGTTTTCTCCGGTTGTCAATTCCAAAAACTTATTAACCCTTATCCAGGAATGGATTTGGATCGTTGATTAGCGGTTATTCATTTTGATAAGAAAAAGCTGATAACGTCAACTAAACAGTGTTCTTCACAAGTATGTGTTCTAATTGATTCAAGGTATTTGGGTAAGACTTACTTACCACGCGTCTGATAAATCTAAAGAGATCACTGTGGAAGAAGTACCTATGAGGGAAAACGTTGCACAGAGCACTTGTTTTGCTTAGAACGAGTAGAAAACAAACTTCTCAATATAGTGAGGATGATAACTTTTGTGCCTTGCAGCCTCTTCTCCAGAGCAGAATATTGCTAATATTTCACTACTTCTCGTTTTTTCCATAGGAAAGTCTCGCTTAATTACTGATTCCTTCTCGTTAGAAATTTTGAGTAAGAACTCATTTTGCGACTATAACGAAACCCCCCCAACATTTTCTTGCTTTCCTTGTGCACTTAGTTTCGACCAATAGGGGTTATTTGTTAAAGCTTCACACTCCTGGAGCACATTAATATTGGAATATTTCCCTGCAGATTACAGCATGAGTGTATTCAAATCCAATGGCATAAAGTCGTGCCAAAATAAGTTCCAATAGCACATAAAACGAGCACATTTCATTAAACAGCTTGAATTGTCTCGAAAAAAAATGTTCATTTTTCATCTGACAATCCTAGAAATTGTCGAACTGGACATTGAATCAATTGTAACGTAAAATGAAATACACTTTTTGTTGCCATCAACACCTTGTCTTGAAGTCTTAACTTTGCGCACACAGTATATATATATATATATATATATATATATATATATATATATATATATATATATATATATATATATATATATATATATATATATATATATCCTGAATCATCTGGCTTTGATAGAAGGAACACTAAAACTTGCTGCAATCGTTTCAAATGATCTGGAATGACAGCAAGTAGTGATTTAATTCCAAATAATTTCCCTCTTTTGGAAATAGGTTACGATTATGAATATCTTCAGTATGAAATAATCCTTTTACACTGTGAAATTAACCTTATGTATGAAATCCAAAAAGGGGAGTAATAAAATATGAGACATTTCTTCAATAAAGTTTCTTCTGGTTATTATTTCAGATTATTTGAAAACATAGCAGCAAGTGTTAGTGGAATACTAACACTTGCTGCTACAGTTTCAAATGATCTGAAATATTAGCAAAGGGAGACTTGATTCAAAATATTTCTCATATTTTATTACTAGGAAAACAAATGACTATTGAGCGAAATATTTTATAGCTGTATAAAGTACCACAAATTAGGGAAAATATCATATTATCCAATATACAATTCAGGTCATTATCTTTCTAACGCGTCTTCATTTCTTAAATTATGATCAATAGTCGTTGAGATTTAAAACTTAAAAGTTGCCTAAAAATTGCATATCCCCGTCTCTCTTTCTGTACATAAATATATATATATATATATATATATATATATATATATATATATATATATATATATATATATATATATATATAAACTCATAGCCAAATTGCATATTTGTACGAAGCAACATGAGAATTTGCATGTTTCTTGAAAATTATAATACTATTCTATGGTTAAAATTTTATGACAATTGTAAAAAAGAGAACCTATATTTTCAAATTGATAAAATATACCCAAATTTGTCTACATTTTTATATATCCTGATAGGCTAGCTTAAGTTTTGCTACTTTAGGATGAGTTTTATGCATGCTTTTTCTTTACTTGGCTGTCTCTCAATGTAGCCTTGCTAGGTCACTGATTTATATCTTTATATATATATATATATATATATATATATATATATATATATATATATATATATATATACAAAGATATATTCGAGGTGCCCTAAATAAGTGTCTAGACGTTTTTGTACAATCAATTAAAATTGTCGTAGCCCCTTGAAAATACAGTATTTTATTGCTATACATGTTATGAAATGATTGATCAACTTTTATGATTTCAGATTCAAATGAACAGCTACAGCAGGAATTGGAATACACTCTACTGAAGCCTGTTTGTCACGGTTATTTTATTTTAAAAATGCAGTCTAGACGTAAAGACAAAAGATATGCAATGGATTTCTGTTTTAAATTTGGTATAAATTCCACAGAAACGAATAGGATGCTTCCGATTGCTTTTTGGACAATCGATTGCTGCGTGGCATTAGAGATTTACGGAAAGAAGGCAGTGTGAGTTATGATGAAAGGTGTGAAAAAGGGTAAATGACTGCGACAATAAGTGCACAGTTTAATGTTTATGTTGGAACTGTACTCAATAATTCGCGAGGGACTGAAAATGCGGAAGATTTGTGCAAATATACTAGTCAATAACTCCTTCTTTGTCACAGATTATTTTACCAAGATGGAAATGAAGCCGTTTGCTCACCTTCGATATAATCGAGCCATTCCTGTGACTTTTGGTTATTCCCTAAGCTCAAGGAAAACTATAGACTGTGCCGTTTTAAGACAATTGAGGAGATGAAACATGGTGTGACGAGAGTTATTGAAAGTATCAAACAAGATGAACTCAGTGGCGTGTTTCAGAATCTGATGGAACGGTAAAACAAGTGCATTGCAGCCAGAGGAGATTACTTCTAAGGGGACTAGAGTTTCGTGTCTGTAGTATCAATAAAAGTGGTCATACGATATAAATCTGAAAACTTATTGAAGGCACATTGTATGGGCATATATATATATGTATATATATATATATATATATATATATATATATATATATATATATATATATGAGTATTGGGATGTGTAATGGCCGAAGATAGCTTGATATGGGTCAAAACGGTCCCTTACTATCGGGTTTGAAAACGACGTTACCAATGACTTATCACACCTAAAACGTTCTGTAAACAAAATACACACACACACACACACACACCCATATATATAATCTTCTGTAACACACACACATATATATATATGTATGTAAATATAAATATATATATATGTATGTGTGTAGTGTGTGTGTGTACGTATATTTATATATAGTGGATTCTTTCATCGAAGAAGGTGAATGAGGGTTCAGTATGCAATCTTCAACAGCTCTTTAGCTGTGTGCCACCACATGCAGAATTAGAATCTTGCACCCGTCCGGTGTACTCCACCGTAGATGGTGAACTTGCATATGTTCGTCGGTCAAAGATGCTATTTCAAGTGAACAGATAACCCTGCTTGCTGCGTACTTTTACCCCCCACCCACCCACACACACAAACACACACACATATGTGCGTGTATAAATACTACTAGAAGAATCGTGGTGCTGTTCATATCTATTCATATATTTTATGAACAACGGCATTGTAGTATATCGAAACAAAACCAAGCTAAAAGCAGTAATCAATGATTGGAGCCAGACATCTTTTTCTAGTAGAACGCATCTTCAGCCATCGGCTTACACCTTCTTGACATTTGACCGCTTATGGCAGCCTTCGGCATTCGCTTCAAGAGTGGACACTATTGTGAAGAATTTTCACCATTCAAGCGAATGACCCCATTCATTACGCACGTACACACGCACAATCACACGCGCGCACTCAAACACATACTCACACGTCTCCAACTTTCTGGATTGAGAAATGTTATAAGTGAGATCGCCGGTAGCCATTACATATTATTTGAATTCCGTTTGTCGCAGTTATTTTTTGACGAACTACTTTTTTTAAACGGATTCCTATACGCGGAATGATTCGATCTGTTATCCAATAAAATTATTAGACTGATATGTACGTCTGCTGAACTCAGTCATTTGCAAATTAGAGCTTATTAGAACATTAATAATTGGAGTATTAAAGCATTAATTCTTTAATATTTAAAGTATAAGTTTTAATATAATTGTAGATGAAGTTTACACGAGTATATCGATGGTTTTTAAACTGTCTTAATTTTGCAGAGTGAAAGCGTTAATTTTAGACGATAAAAATGTTGGTTATCTCTATATTTTCAAGAATAATAATTGAAACAAATAAGGATTTGAATAATTTACCCAGTTTTGTTTTCGTAAAATGGCCTTTTGACGACAAAAAAAAAAAAAACGCTCTAGGCACAATATAGTCAGAAATAAATAAGCCGTTATATATATTTACAAAATTTAAAGTGCCCAGTATTAATGTACTTATTGCATAATCCTACTTAATAAGAACACTTTCTGTTGGTTGGTTGTTTTTTACGGCATATCAACCCATTTCAGGTTATTTAATGCTGAATCCAAAGATTCGGAAGAAAAATTTAAATAGAATTTTGTTGTTTTCAGGTCGGTTTCTTTAAACCCATAGTTATGGTCCTAACAGGTACTACCACTCCGAGTCAGAGTATACCTGGGAGCAATTGCAATTAAAGAGTGGCTCCACACTCACCAAAGCCCGAAAGCTTGGGACTCACCACTGGATAAGTTTAAGGTCATATCCTGGACCAACACTTTCTGTATTCTATAAATACACGGTTGTTTCTGTTCAAGTATTCTAAAGAAAAACGAGAACATGAAAAAAAAAGAGAAAAAGAAACGGTCAGAAAGGATCCAAACAAATAGGAGAAAAAAGGAGAAGGAAAAGAAAAAGGAGCAAAAATGTAGTATGCATTCTGCTACTAAACTTTATCTTTTCTGTCCACGTTTTGTAAAAGAGAAAACCTTATAAACTTTGACAATTAGATATCTCACTGCTGATTCAATTCTCTCTCTATATATAAAAACCAAGTACGTCCAAGGATGGAGTACTGCTCTCATATCTGCGCAGGAGCTGCTAAAACAGCCTATCCTGACTTGACAGAGTACAAAATAGACTTCGTAGCCTTTTTCTTTCCCTGCAACCTTTCTCCCACAGAAGAGACGTTGCGAGCCTGTCTTTGTTTTGTCGTTATTTTCATGGGAAGTGCTTGTCTGAGCTCAAATCCCTGGTCCTCCCCCAATCTTTCACGATAAAAACCCGTTTAGCTGAAACCACTGTCAATAATTTCCCCCATTCTTTATCTGTGCCTAAATCAAAACGTAGATTCCATGAACAAAGCTTCTTTCTTAGAGGTGCACGCCTGTGGAACTCTCTTCTATGCCCGTTTCCCACCTGACTACAACTTGGATGTCGTCAAGTCCAAAATAAATAATTTCCTGGTGAACCGTCCCCTTAAGTAAAACACATTATCAGATCTCCATTACAAACTATTATTACGATATTGTCCTATTGATTACTGTACACACAATAACACTTATCCCCGAGTGGCCTCCGGGCCTTGGTAAGTGGTGGCATCCATGTAAAATAAAACAACAAAATACAATTTTAGGGTTGTCCCACTCCAAAATGTCACTTTATGTGGGGACTTGATTTTTATGACAGTAAAAAAACAGCTTTGTTTTTAACATGCACTTGTGAAGAGATAAGTTAATAGATCCATGGAAAAATAAAGACAAATATACAGACGGCAAGAAATAGAACGAGAGGGAGAGGAAGAGAGAGAGAGAGAGAGAGAGTGAGAGAGAGGTACGGAAGAGGGGTTACTAGAGAAAAACTAACAAGACGAAAAAATTAGTCATGGTTCCAAACTCTCAAAGCACGTACGCTCCATGTTTTGTTATAAGGACAAATAAACATGAACGTTCTTTTTTTTTCGACTTAATACGCGATGCGCAGTCTGAATCACATTTATTTGCCTTGTGAGCACTTCCGCTTTCTTGTTGTTTTATGTGTTTATGTTTATTTTGGATGCGGTCTTTTAAGTTTAAATCAATTTCTTACGCATGCATTTCTGGTTGCACTCGCAGATTAAAATTACATTATCAGAAAACAGAAGGCTTTTATAAAAACCGACCTTGGGTTAAGCCGCTCCGTAAACATCAAATAGGGGGCCAAGCAAGGAGATATTCTTTCAGCAGTCCTTTCAGTGTTGCCCTAGCTGCTGTTATGATTAAGACAGAAGAGATTTACCAAAGCGATTTTCCATAGGTAAACAAATCTTCTCGAACCTATCTTACGTTGACATCGCTCTTGTTTTAATGAATGTACACATACACTCTAAGTTTTTGTTAATGGATTATCAAAGAATACAGAGAAGATAGTATGAGAAATAAACATAGAAAAAAAAACAGAACGCATGTCTCCAGCCTTATTATAGCTGAACCTAAACATCAATATTTACAGTAAACACATCAAACAGGCCACCCAATTCATTTTTAAGGCTTAAACTGACTTTCTACAGTAATTACGAGACAACATTAAAACACATGATCCGGCTTGGTTGGGCGGCTTTCCAAAATTGCAACACCATTCTTAAAATAAAAGAGTATGACTAATACTGTTAAAGTACAAGTTTATTTAATTCATGTTCTCCCACTAGTTTTATATCGTCTTGATTGTATTACATTGACTATACAACAAGCCAATCGTATTCAAGTGTTTCAAAATCATGTAATAGAGTTCATTAAGGGACATCGACTGATGGAAAAAAAACAAAATATCCATCCTCCATCAAACTACTTCCGTACCTCCTCTACTTGACGAAATCAAAAGTAAAACCCTTTAATTTTTGACCATGTCAAACGATCAACCGTTGGCCCGTCAAAGTTAGACTTTAATGGTATCTTAAGAGGCAAAAGAGGCAAGGAAATTTGAGAAAAAATTTTTTTCGATTGGATATATTTAAACAGTTGGGCGTTTCTAAACCAACTTGATCTGGATCAGAAAGAAATGGCGAAAAATAAGTCACGTGGATTCAAAATCCACATTACGCAAGAAAATGCAACTCATTATAAAACAAGGTGAAAATCCTTTCTAAAAACTCAGGCTCCAAAATATTCTTTGCAATTCGAAAAAACAAACAAACCCAAAAACGGACAGAATGTGGAATGTTGTAAAAAGAAATAAATATTTTATTATAATTATTTAGATTATTAGCACAACTGTTCTTCTTTTGAGAGTTAGTTGCACAACATCTCAATTAGTGAACCGGCCCTGTCGGTGGGGCATTAGAATACGCCGACTGGCCTCCTGCAGAGGGTAAAACTCCCTCAACGGGGGGTCCTGGATATGACCTTAAACTATATCCAGTGGTGAGGCCCCAGCTTGTGGGCTTTGGGGAGTGTGAGGCCACCATTTAATTACCATTGCTCCTAGGTCCACTCTGACCCGGAGTGGTAGTACCTGTTAGGGTCCCAACTATGGGTTAAATAGAAACCGGCGTGAAAACAACAAATATATTCTATTAAAAAAAATTCTTCAAAATCTTTGGATTCGGCATTAAATAACCCGAAAAGGGTTGATATGCCGTAAAACAAAAACAACCAACCAACAACCAACCAATTAGTGAACACTCATCCTCTTCCAGGTGTCTTTTAGTGAACTCGAAAATCTGCACCGAATTGCTGACGGAATCTTTTATTTAATTCAAGAGGCTTGTATTCTCTCGTTCCGTCAGCCATGACTGGATAAACACGTTAAACAATTCGCAATTTTATGCCTTGTATCGGTCAGACACTGGGGCTTGAACCACTAACCATCAGAAGAGTTAACTTACAACTGAACTTTATCTAATCCAAATCTACTGCGGATAAATTTAGTATGATTTTTAGAACCTTAAATCTATTCTTGTTTTTTTTGATATACCGTATTACAAAATAATAAACTAGTATTAATAACATTGATGCAGGAAATACTCAAATTAAAATAGGTCATTTCCAAACACAAAAGAAAACGAAAACCAATCACGCCAATAACGAACAAAGAAAGAGGTAAACCAGAAGTCAAGTAAACCTCTGCACGAAAAACGCGCGCACATCGGATACGATTAATGTGAACAACAAAGAATATGTTTAGCTGACTAGAACACACACAGTATACAAAAATCCCAAAGGTACTTCGATTCTATGCAAAAGCCTTACCATTTCTCATGAGAATGAATCGAGGAAAAGTCTGTGAGCTTCGTTGCTACATATATTTTAAAAAAACTCATATATATATATATATATATATATATATATATATATATAGTGTTTGAAGTTTTCTCCCTTTAAAACTATACAAAAAATATTTTTTATCATTCGTTAGAAAACCATCTAGTCAGTAAGTCATTTAATCACTTGCAATATGTTTATATATATATATATATATATATATATATATATGTATATATATGTATATATATATATATATATATATATATATATATATATATAAATAAGAGTGTAGTGATAGAAGACTATCGGAGTGAAGTGCCTTATGTAGTGGGAAAATGCCTCCTATCCTGTAGTGCCCTCTCACGCCCACTTAAAAAAACTAATAAGAAAAAGACCCAACGACACTTTTTACAATTTCAACAAAATCCATAGTAGAATATTAAGATTGCGAGTAAATATATATAAACTATATTGCAACAGTGTTTGGTTATTGATATTTTAATACCAAATTTAGGACTTCTATAAAAGTTTTATATCGCTCCGATGTATCTATTTTAAAGAATAGCGTCAACGCAGTAGATGTCTAACTTCTTTATGTCTACAAGACTTCAGTCTTCGATTAACTCGCTCGTAAACCTAATGTTCTCGAATTGAATCCATTTTAGCTGGGCACGTTTCAGAGTAATAATCATATATTTGTCAAAAGTAATGTCCACTGAGCACAACATTGAAAACACAAGGGAAACACTGCAGAAGTATTTAAAGATTTTGCCTCCGAACATATATGGTTTTTTTAATTCTCTTTATTTAATCATTGTTTCTTTTATGGATTTGCTGAACTCTTGATATGTTTTTGATTCAATTGCGTCTAATGAAATAGAGATTATTGTCAATGCGTTATCTGCAAAACGTGGCTGTTAGATTAAAGTTAAACGCAACTGAGCAAAGTGTAGTATCTTTTATGACACGACAATTTTTCACTCATGCCCTGGGTTGGTGAAAAGTAAGATCTTTATATACTATCTTTTTTTTAAAGACAATATAAATTTTTGTACCAATCCAAAAATACGCCTAAAATTTTCTCCCTGCAGTTGTTTTACTCTCCCTTTTGTGGAGAAGGCAAACTAATAGCAACTGGCAAATTGTAACGTAATAGTATTTTATTATTTGAATCATTCGGAATAATACTCTAATCTTGATTATATTCGAAATGTTTACGTAAGTGTACCTGGCGTTCTTGGGGCGCATCATGTTTAACTCGTGGATCTTTTTTTCGAAGTTTAAAATCTTAAAATCGAACTCTGATATTTCTTTTTTTACTATCGCTTCCCTACACAAGAGATATGACCATTGAAGCGTAAAAAGCTATTGTGATAGGGACAAAAATTATAAGCGGACAACAAAGATGTTCATTTGCATTGCATTTAATTATGGCTAGCGTCGGGGAAACAAAGAGAAGGAAGGTCATTTCAAAGCTAAGTGTCTCTATGAAAGAAGTAATGAAAGTAGAATATTTTTCCGTATACAGGAACATTTACACTGAACGGGTGGGATTTTGCTGAAAATCTGGCGGGTCAACGTATTTACACTTAGGTGTATAAGTGAACTAAATTAATCGGAGCACATTCCCCTAAAGGATTAAAAAAAAAACGCACATAAATGTAACATTGTAATAATGTGAGCAGGACTAGCATTTCGCAAATAGTGCCAAGCCAATCAAGTTAGAATATTTTTGTACCCTGTCTAAAAGGGACAGGCAAGTTATTTGTTTACAAGTTAAGATGTTTCAAAAGATCTTTATGCAGATATTAATTCTTGCTTTATTAAGAAATATAATACTGGTAAGTATCAACTTTCTTTCTTAGTAGAAGAAATTTACGCGTCTTGCGAAAGACATAGCATCATGCCTTAAATAAGTTTCTAGACATAATTTTGTACAAGCATTTAAAATTGTCGTAAACTCTTTTAAATGCAGTATATTATTGCTACACGTCGTATTAGATAATTGATCAATCTTTATGGTTTCAGGTTCAAAGAAACTGCTCCAACAGGAATTGAAATACACCCTACAAAACAGCTTTGTTCGGTGAATTAGAAAAATCTAATCTGGACGTGAAGACACTATAGAAGAACGATATGCAATAAACTTCTGTTTTCAACTTGGTAAAAATCCCACAGTAACGTATGGAATGCTTCAGACTGCTTTTGCATGACTTTGCATGAATCGAGCATCCGTTTTTTTGAGTAACATAACAGATTAATGGAAAGCAGAGTGTCTGTGACGGATGATGAGAGATGTCAGAGGAGTAAGGAAGGCAAGAGTTGATTGGCCAAATAAAGAATTCCATGGATAAGCACTGTCTTGCGTGTATAGAGACAGTAAGTGCACAGTTTGATGTCAGTGTTCGAACTGTATACATACATATTCGCAAGGAACTGAAAAAATTGGAAGTTTCGGAAAGAAAGCCATTGTCCTCGACATGAAAACAGTTCCTCACCCTCTCTATAGTTCAGACGTTCCTCCCTGAGAATTTTAGTTATTCTCTAAGTTCAATCAAAACCTTAGAGGAAGCCGGTATGAGACAATTGAGGAGATTAAAAAGGTATTGACGAAGGCCCTTGGCACGCTCACACAGGAGGACTTTCATGGGGCATTCCAGAAGTTGTTGGAACGATAAAACAAGTGCTGGAGGAGATTACTCCGAATTGAACAAGAATTCATGTGTGTTCCATCAATAAAAGTGCTTATACGAGAAACATGTTTCAACTTATTGAAGACACTTCGTATGTATTTATTTCACTTTGTGTTGCTTGCGAATCTAGGACAGGATTTTCAATGTTGGGGTCACGAAAAGCGGTGCTGCACAATTTTTTTCTGTACAGAATATAGAAACGGTGCAAGTCAAGCACAAATTAGTGTTTATTTCTACCAGATTTTGTTGTACTGTGCTCTTTGTTAACGATTCTATGGGTGGCATTTGTTTTTTTTTTTTGTGGGAGGAGGGAGGCTCACCTTGTAACACATCTATTCATATGTACACGCAAAATATATCCGCCTTGAAAACGCATTTGTTTAATAACAGTTATAATATCAATTCTCCACACCCGGTAACCTTTTACATAAAATAGAGAAAGAAAATCGACAATTCATCGGTATTTTTAAAAATGGCCACTATCCTTAAAAATAATTACTAAAAGTGAAATAGATTTCTTTTTGTTTGCTTTATTTAAATAATTTAGATATTCGTTATTATTTAAACAATTATTGATCGACTCATCAACAACGTCAGGTGCTTGGGTCCAATTCATTAATGTTTCTTTCTTTTTATTTCTCTCGAAATTCGATTTTTATTTTCCTCCGATTCCATTTCGAGAATCGTGGTATTGAATGATCAATTTCTTTTAGGTCAAACGATAATTTAAAGGTTAATAAAACCAACAATCGGCGAAATATTTCCTCAGCAATCTACGAAAAACGAAAGAAATGGCTGAAGTTATTGATAAAAACGTCTCTTATAAAATAAAATAAAATCTCTAAATGAATACATATTGCTATTCGTTCATGAAGACTAGCAGAGTGTAATCCGCTGGGCCATCAATTAAACCTTTGTTAGAGTATTTAATTAAGGAAAAATAAGTTTGCGTCGGGAATTGAATCAAACATATAAGGAATAGTAAAAATTAGTCGATTTCTGCTTGCAATATCTTGCCCTCCTTCTAAGTACAGGGTTAAACGATAAAATTATTACCCTGGAAAAGATCACATGATTCAATCTCCGTTTGATGATAACCGTTTTTTTCTTGTTACAGACCATCTACTCGGCCAGTTGTGTACACATCCATAGAGAGATAGGAACCTTCTATCATGTCTGAAAATGCCAGAATGTTTAATGAGCGAGATCATGCTCTCTATCGAATAAAGTTATGACAACACAACCATTGCCAGCAGTCTCAGTATACAAATATGGATAAAAGGGACGTGCCCAGGGTGAGGAAAACAAAGTTTCTGGCCGCAGGTATTGTCTTTGGTGTGGTTTTAAGTCAGGGTCATATCATACCACATCACATCTCCGAAGTCGGCTTGAAAGTCAATACCAAAGTGTACCTGGATGTGGTGAAAAGTTTGGTGATACCTTGGTGTAATCACTGGCAGACCCGGGACGTGACAGCAGGACTCGTCGCCGGTCCACAAGTCCAAGGTTACCCAGGTTTGTTTCAGAAGGAGTTATCTGAATTCGTTCATTTCTCTTGTTGCCCCCCCCCAACCTGAACCACTTAACTAATTCGTTTGCATTTATTAAAATAATTGTAAAATTAAATATGCAAACCATTTATACTGATGATTTTGGATTAAAGAAAAGATGTGTAGCATATAACGATACGTTGTAGAATAACAAAAGAACTTCTAAATGTTGAATATATTGGACTATTTGTGAAGAGCCCTACCGTCAAGTTGACGTGACTTTTTTTATATTTTTACGCATTGTCTTAGTAATTATTGCCCATTGAAAAGAAAGAAGGGCATTAGGCTATACAAAGCAATAGTACTGCCAGCTTTGCCTTACTCTTCAGAAACCTTCACCTTTTATCGGAGCCACATTAGAAGGCTAGATGCAATGCACCAACGCTACCTCAGGAGAATAATAAAAATCAGGTAAAATGATTATGGGAGTAATGTAGAAGTTCTAAAAGAATACATATAGACAGCACAGAAACAGTGCTTATGTTATATAGTGGTTTCTTTTTTATTAAGAGGGATGTTGATGTACTCAGAGAGAGATTGTTCATGTTAGGAGAGATTCTTATATATTAAATGTTCATTCCTTAATTGTGTTGAATGGGAGAAGAAGCTCTTAGAGTGAGGACATAGTGTTCACACAGTTCGGACATTGTGTAGACATGATGATGTTGAGACGTGTATGTAAATACATTTTATAACACAAATATATAATACAATTTCACTTTACCTTTTCGTAAGAATCATAAGACAAGACGAGCTTTACAAAACACATGATGGTTTATTTCGTCACACGGCCGTGTTTCCATCACCAAGAATTCAAAGTCTCACATTTTAGTTTCAACGTGACGTCTCGCTCCCTAGACGACTGTCTCCCCCTGAGTTTTCTCACTGACTGACTAACCCCCAAGTTTTTTCTCTATTCCTAGAACTTTCTATTTTCCGTGACGTCATACACATGTGCATTCTTTCACGTGTTTTGGACATACGTGTCCAAAACTTTTCCTATTTCTACAAAAGGAATTTTAACCTATATTCAATATGTTAAAACATTATCTTATAAGCTGCATTCTTTCAATTTAAAATTTCATAACAACTTGAGAGTTCACAATCTTTCCTTGAAATATTTATCTATATTCTAACAAATGTTTGTTTTACATTTTTAAATTCTCACACGTAATCTATTTCTAAACTAAATTACGAGGTTCGAATTTGTCTATTGCTATTTCATTTTCATTTTAAACTAAATTCTCCATTTTTATACTTACATGAAAAGGGGACAGCCCTTATCATGTAACACTTGCAACTACACAACTGCATTTACCTGACCATGTTGTAGGAATGGCAGATGCCAGGTTCTCGAAAATGATCCTCTATAAAGAGCTAGGGTACTACAATTGAGGAGTGGATGATTAAAACTCCATTACAAAGGCGTATTAAATTATTAATAAATTTATACTAATATAATATATAAGATAATATAATATATATCATATAATAATATACATAATAAGTTTTCTTATTATTAAAAGCTAACTAAAGGAAATTCACATTGCCATCCCAAACTAGGAGACACAAGCAAGTGACCAAGCGAGTTGGCGCAGGAGTCTATACAAAGAGTAGTTATCGAGAAGATGGGAGAGGTAGCAGCTCAGCAGAGACACTTCTGGAAATACAATCCTGGTTGCTTCGCATGTATTATCTGCTGAAGTATTTTCCTTACCAGGGGAATAGAACGTTCAAACCGGCGGATAATGCACCAGACCTTTTTACTAGCCATCTTCACTTATGAATGACTCCGAGGAATAAAATGGAATTTTACATGGCGTTGGTCTCTATCATTCTTCGGATGTAGTGCATTATTTTCCTAGTTATTTGGACCTGATGTTTAAGTTCTTTTGTCTAGTCTATAATTGTCAACGATACATTATTAATGATAATGCGCAGGTGTTTTATTTTCTTTTCTCCAAGTTTACATTTTTAATCAAATTTCTTGGAAATGTTCTTGTTTTCGTGTATTCTTTTCTAATCTTCTCTTTCATTTATGATGATTTGATGTTATCTGTTTAAAGAACTCCCACAATTTTTTATATTTGGTTTGCCAAGTGCCACAATCTCTTAGATTAGCATTTCTATGCATCTGCTTTCGCAAGCTTTTTATTTCTTTTTTTTTTAATCTCTAGAAGTAAACATATTACATTTTATTCAGAGGAATCATTTTTATTATATGTACTAACTAGGAGTTCTTACAAGGGATATTATCAGTTATTGCTCACTGACAACAACCCGTGGTGATCCGTGGAGTCTTAAGGCCCACTTCTTATCACACTAATTCAGTAGAGGATTTGTAAAAAAATCAAATATAAATATTTTCTTTTTTTTTTTTGGATGACAAGGACAAATGACATAGGTAAGAAAATATTAAAATTAAATAAATAGGTAAGCCTTATTAATGTAGAGCAAAAAAATTGGGAGCATTATCCGAGAATTGTTTTTTTATCTAGGGGATTGTATGCTTGGTTAACACTGCAAAAGAAACAATGATTTACATTGCCCGAAACAGTGTTTCATGGTAAACAACTGGTGATCCCTGAAAACGTGTGAGTTCGAGAAAGCATATTCGTTCAGCGATTGCAACAGATTAAGGGGATTAGTGACAAAATAATTTCCTACAACGGACTGAACATAATTTTTTTATGAAAAAATATTTTAAATAACTTTTAAGATTAAAGAGCTTCCAAGACTATATATATATATATATATATATATATATATATATATATATATATATATATATATATATATATATATATATATATATATAGTCTTGGAAGCTTTTTAATATATATATATATATATATATATATATATATATATATATATATATATATATAAAGTGAACGTGTCTGTTTGCCTGTCAGTATGTCTGTCTGTCTGTCTGTCTGTCTGTGTATATTTTCCTTCGCAATATCACTGGTAATTTTCAGTCTACAGACTTGAAATTTGATATACAGGGTACTGAGATTTGGGAAAATGTTTGTTATTTGTGCTCAGCCATAAATTTGGCTGTTAAGGGGTCAAAGTTCAACGATTTGACCTTTGAAAACTCTACCAAAATCCTCCGCCAATTTTCGGTCCAAACACTTAAAATTTTAGATATAGGTTTCTTGGACATGGATCTAACTTAATAACTATATTTGAGCTCAAAACAATAAATGTTAAGGGGTCATAATATGGGTCAAAGTTGAAAAAATATATGTATGTGCATATATATATATATATGTATATATATGTATATATATATGTATATATATGTATGTATATATATGTGTTTATATATATATATGTGTGTATATATGTATGTATATATATTTGTCAGTTTTTTTTTTAATTGGACTGAAATCCATTAGGTCCAAGGTTTGAATCCTACCAACAGTCAAGCTACGCCGAAGAGAAGTAGGGCTCCGAAACACGCGTGTCCGTAGATACTATTTTTTTTTAATAATAAATAAATAAATAAAACGTATGTCCAAATAAAAAAAATGGGCGACTTTCTAAGAAAAACAGCGATTCTCCGAGGCGGAGGTGATAACTTAATATCGTTTAAAAAATCAACAACAAAAACCACGTAAACAGATAAACGATAAACACGAAGCAGTAAATCGTATATGGCATCATGGCGTAATGGATTCGGGCGCTAGACTGAAATACAGAAGATCCTAGGTTCGAATCCTACCAACAGTCAAACTACACTGAGGAGGAGTAGAGCCCCGAAACACTCGTGTCTGTTTTTAAAAAAATAATAAATTCAGAAATTATAAACAAATAAATATAAAATACATCCAAATAAAAAATGGGCGACTTTTTCTCCGAAACAGACACGTTACCTTAATATCGTTTAAAAAATCAACAACCAAAATCGTATATATATATATATATATATATATATATAACTTAAGAAACACATCTATATCAGATTTATATTGTTGAACAATGTTATGTTTAATGAAGGGATATTTGAAACAATGGAATACTTATGCATTTATTAAACGAACAAAATTTATAGAATTATAGAACAGGTTATGAAAACCGATTATATTTACATAGCAATTGTGTAAAATTTAAGAAGAAAGGCTGGGAAAAACTTTAGAAACTGATAAAAAAATCTTTCACAAAACAAAATTATCGATACAAACGTTTTAATAATGTTGCCCCCCCCCCATTGAAATTAGAACTTCGCCAATTCTGTTATTCATATTGGAAACCAGAGATGCAAGGTAATCCGTGGGTACAGTCCTCCATGTATCAAATATTGCCTAAGGTAATTAATGGAATCGTATTTTTTTCCATTTTCGTAAACAATTCTTACTACATATCCCCACAAATTATTGATGACATTCAAGTCGGGTAAGCACGATGGTCAAAGAAAAAATGGGATCTCTTCATCCTCCAAGAACCTGCTAGCACAACCAGCGGTGTAGATTGGGGCATTATCCAGCTGATAAACCCTGTATTCCTCACATAAACTTTCTCCTGCATCTTTAAGAAATGCATTGCGCATCATGTTCACATATCCTAAGGCATTTATTATAACATTTGCCCACCTGTAAGTTCGTAGTTCCGGCTGCTGACGTCGCTCTCCAAACCATCACTCCCTAACCTCCACTAGCTCTCGTGGAAAGCTACTATTGAGAAATTATTTGATCATTTCCCTAATATTGAAGACCATCTGGGCCGTCTAAGTAATTTTTTCATCTGAGAACATTGCCCCACTTTCGGTACCTATTCGAAATCAGAGCCTGGTTTCTTTGTGGTGTTATGATGGAGTACAGCTGCCAAATCTGGACAGGAGCTGCCACAAACAGCCTATCCTGCCTTGACAGGGTACAAAATAAACTTCGTGGCTTAGTGGGGGATGCCCTTTTCTCTTCCCTGCAACCTCTCTATCAAGGAGAAACGTTGCGAGCTTACCTTTGTTTTATCGTTATGTCCATAGCAAGTGCTCGTCTAAGCGCCAATCTCTGCCCCCCGCCAATATTTCACGAGAAAACCCCGTCTAGCTGAAACCACTGTCAATAATTTTCCCCACTCTTTATCTGTGCCTAAATCAAAACGTAGATTTAATGAACAAAGTTTCTTTCTTAGAACTGCACGCCTGTGGAACTCTGCCGTTTACCTGTTTCCCACCTGACTACAACTTGGATGTCTTCAAGTCCAACATAAACAAATTCCTGATAAACCGCCCCCTTAAGTAAGACACTTTATCAAATCTTCATTACTAACGATTACTACGATATTATCCAATTGATTACTGTACACGCAATAACCTTATCCCCGAGTGACTACCATGTAAAAAAATGAAAAAAATTAAAAAATATAACCGTCTGGGTTTCTGTTTCCTCTTCATTTATTCATTCCACATCTATTCAAAATATCCTAACTGTTTTAGCTGAAGCGGTGCATTCATTGACAGTTTAAAAATTTGAGCTGGACATGCCTTTATTAGCTTTCACTGCCAGGAGAATGCTTGTACCCATTGTTTGGCTTTGGAGTCACCACCAGGACTTTTATTACTAGAATCATTTAGGTGTTCGTAAGTGAACTGCTTTCGTAGACATTATAATTTTTTCAGCTATTGCACGAACTATCAACTTCTGGTCCCAATAAGCAAGAATCGTCCCACACTTTGATTCTAATATCTTTGCGTATACCGAAAATGGTAATTTTTTATTCGTTTTTTATTCCATTTTCACCCCAAACAAGGCACAGTTGCACTTTCAGGTAAGGGGCTACTATCAGGGACATAAGTTGGAGGGATACTATGCAAGGAGTTGTCTGTTCAGATTACATTTGAACTTCTGTATGTTAGTACAGTTGGGAAAGCAGAATCCCAGAATGGAGTTCCAAAGTCAAGCAGCTCTAGCGCAGAAACTAGTGGAGTAGAAGGTTTCTTACATCTATGGATCTTTACTGTTAAGGGGTGGGATTTTGCTTCTTGTCGTATTTGTCGCGGGCATTTACGTCGAGAGAGTACAAGTGCTTATAGTTCGTAGGAGCATTCGCCACTAAAATGCTTGTAGAACTAGTAAAGGGGCGCAACAATTCATCGATGAGACAGAGGTTGACACTTAGATGACAGTTAAGGACCTATCAGGTTGGCGACTCTCTTTTGACCCTGTCCAGGAGTGAGAGAAAAGCAGCAGATGCAGCAGCCCAAATGCGACAACAATACTTTTTACATGGGCGAATGGTGGCCTTATGGAGGTGCAGAATACTTTCAGGTGTAAGTAACTTTCTAGCACGGTAGAGAGAGCCTACCTTTCTTCGCAGCGGCCCCGACAATACCCTCAATATATCGGTATCACTTCATGTTTCCTGTGAACTATAGGCCGAGGAGTTTAAAAGAGAAGCTGTATCTTTAGCCATTGCTATTGTTGTTGGAGTGGTTTCTTGTAATTTCTGAATAAAACAAGTTTAGTCTTAGCAGCATTGAATGTGACCATCCATTTAGTCCCAATTTCACCACAGATTGGTAGTATTTCTCCAGTATTTCTGCCATTTCCTTAGATATGTGTTCATTTATTTTCACCTCCTGCCTTTTGTACAGCCTAATGACGTCAGCAAATATACCCATCTAAGAGACTATTTATATCAAGGAGGGCATTTAGTGATATCAGGAATGACAAAGGTCCAAGGATAGACCCCTGAGGTACTCCCGCATTTATATCATATTGTTTTGGTGTACGACCGCGTAGGACAACCTGGATTTTTATCTCACTTAAGAAGGATTTAATTGCATCATGTATTATTCCAGTGATACTATATGATCAAATTTTCCTTAGAAGACCATCCTGCCATACCCTGTCAAAAGCCTTAGATATATCGAAGGCTACAGTTCTACCCTCATCTGCTTTGTCCATTGAACGGTATATACGTTCAGAGATTAAAGTTAGAATATCTGCTGTGGAACGAGCTTGCCTAAATTCATATTAATTGCCTGTCGAGAGTTAAACAGCTATAAGGTGATGGACTAAACCTTGATTAATTAGGAACTCAAATATTTGGGCGAAAAGCGGGAGAAGGCTAATGGGCCGATAATTTATTCGGCCAGTTCTGGCGTCAGAATTCTTGAAAGCTGGTAACACAGAAGCAGTTTTCCAGCAGTATGTTATAGAGTTGTTGGGGTATAATCCAGCCACCTACGTTCTAGCACTGGGTGAGTTGACATACTCGAGAGAGGCTCTCTAGCAAGAACACTCTGTGTGTTGGTGTGCGCGTAAAAGTTTCCAGATTGCCTTCTGGCATCGTCCTCTCTCTCTCTTTCATAGATAAAATCGGAAAATAACTCCAGCGTACTTTCGACTGAGTCAAAGAAGGGTATTCCGAATGAGGACGTAACTATCATCTCTACAGGAAAAAATTACAATGTCCTGAGGAAATGAACAACCACAATTGTTAGGATTCAATAGAATTCACCAATGTTTCTAAAGTATTGACCAGTGAAAACTACAGAAAATTCTCATCATTACGAATTCATTGAGCTCATTGCTATCTTATAGGAAATATATTCATGACCTCGATATAGGGGCATGCAGAACTATTCCTTAATCAGAAATACCTAAACGTTTTCTTAATATTAAAAAAAAAATCTGCGGTTTTGTATGTTTATAATGTTTTGTCCAGCATTGAATATATTTGCTGTCTGTGCTCTCCGCATTTCTCAGCATTGTTTCCAATTGTCTAGCATTCTCCTTTATACTGGACTCAAGCAGTGTTGATTTAGAATAGGCTGGTTGCGGATTGCGCAACTCTTGCCTCATAATTAAACGCGGCGCAGTCACACTTACAAGAGTTATCCATTATCTTTCGATACTGAACGGAGGCTTCCAATGTATGCTGTTTACATGTACTTCGTAAATGATTATGCACTACTGCGCCTGTGTCACTGTCGTAGGCATACGTCATAGATTTCAAAGAAACGACGATTCAAGAATTGAAGAAAGCGACCGTTTGTTGTGATGTATGACGTCGAAAAATATTTAACGGAAAATAAAATAAATCAATGATTTTTCATTTTGCTTTTCTTGCTCTTAATTTTTTTTTAAATTAAGCTGAGTACTACTTGACTCTGAAACGAACCATACAAAACTCTTCCTTTCTCTATCTCTCCCCTTCCTTCTCGGTCTGTCTGTCTCTCTTCCCTCCAGGCAAATAAATCAATAAAACCGTACGAAGATGCGGAGTTAGAAACTAGTCAGTTCTCCCGCGTCCCGCGGAGAAATAAAAGGGAAAAAGTCAGTGTCAGTCTAGTAAACACGAACCAATTTTTAGACATTTACTTGTCCCCCCTCCAAACACATTACGCACGTGCACACACCCATATATATATATATATATATATATATATATATATATATATATATATATATATATATATATATATATATATTCTTCGGAATAGTTTTTATTTAACAATCAGTGGTTATGTAAACGTGAGATTGTAGGTTTACAAAATATTACTGGCAGTAATATTCTATAAGTTATCCCATCTAAACAATTACAATTTAATTCATTGAAATTCATTGAATTACAATTTAATATATATATATATATATATATATATATATATATATGTGACTACTTCATTTAATACCATAAATTAATATACGAAAGTATAATTTTATGCGTAAACTTGAAGTATTTACTTCAACAGTGCTCAATACATAGGTAGAGCTAGGTAGTAATGTATAAAATAAGCCCCACGAATCCTAGCGTGGATGAAACGAAAAATATTCTTTATAGCGTAATTGCCATATATATTATTATAACTTACTACACACACACACACATATATATATATATTATATATTTATTAGTATTAAAAACAGTAATCTACGGACAGGCGTGTTTCGGAGCCCTACTCCTCTTCAGCGTAGCTTGACTTTTGCTAGGATTCGAACCCCGGACCTTACGTAGTTCAGTCCAGCGTCCTTAACCATTACGCTATAATGCCATATTTACTGTCTAGTTGTTATCGTTTATCTGTTGAGTTGTGATACAACGAAACAGGATTGTATGTCGATGACTACAATTATTATAAGACCCCTTCTTTGGGTAGAGCATTGCTGTAAGTACTCTCACCCGCTACTTAATTGGCTGAAAAAATGCGACGCTCGCTCTTTGTTTATATACAAAGCGGTTAGAGCACTGTAAAAGTGGTGGACGGATGTCTGTTTAAATAGACATTTGATGAGATTTTTTACGGGCGCCACTCCCGTAAGTCGATCGGTAGAATTGCTGACTGTCAATGCAATGGTTCTAGGTTCAACCCTAGGCTTGGGGGAGGTGCTAGTCTTGCGGTACTGATGAGTTGTGATACAATCGATCAGGACTGTATGTCGATAACTACAAATGTAATGTATATATATATATATATATATATATATATATATATATATATATATATGTTTAAAAGAGGGGGTCACCACAAAGTGTATTTTTTAACATTATTTTATTATTCCGTGTTTTGGTTTTTCATTGAAAATTATGTTTAGATCATTGTAATAATGTTTTTAAATCATTGAAATATATATATATATATATATATATATATATATATATATATACAAAGGCATAACCACTTATCAAGGCCAAGAGGCCACTCGAGGATAAAGGTGAAAGAGTATACAGTAGACAATTGGACAATATTGTAATAGTTAGTTATGGAAATTCGGTAAATTTGTTAACAAGTGGAACGGCTCATCAATAACTTGTTTACGTTAGACTTGTAGACGACCATATTATATTCAGCTGTAAAGCAGGAAAATGGAAGACAATTCCACAGGCGTGCAGTTCTAAGAAAGAAGCTTTGTTCATGGAATCTACGTTTAGGTTTAGGCACAGATAACGAGTGGGGGAATTATTGATAGTGTTTTCAGCTATACGAGGGTTTTTCTTGAGACAGTTTGGCGAGGGGAGACCATAGATTGAAGCTCAGTCAAACACAAACTCGCAACATCTCTTCTGTGAGATAGAGATTGTAGGGAAGAGAAAAGGATATCTGCTAGGAAGCTACGAGGCTACGAAGTCTATTTTGAATTCTATCAAGGCAGGACAAGTCCTTTCTAGCAAATCCTGCCCAGATGTGGCAACAGTATTCCATCCTTGGATGTACCTGGCTCTTATATAGATTGCATCAGCAGTGAGATATCTACTGGATCGGTAGAATGATCCCGCCATTTTTCCAGCGGCCTTGGCACAAGATATTATGTACGAGTTCCATTTAAGATCAGGAGTAAAGGTCAAACCCAGAAGCTTTCAAAGCTTGAGGCCTCCTCAAGAACAGAGTCATTCATTTCAATTGATGCTAGATGGAGATCAGAACGTTTATGATGTAAAGATAGAAGCTTGGTGTTAGATGCATTAAAAGTAACCAGCCACTCCTTTTCCCATTGTACCACAGGCTCAAGATCAGAGGAGAGAGAATCGGAGAGAACTTGGTCGTTTACTGTCTTAGATGTGCTACCATAGATGGTAGTGTCATCAGCATAAATGTCTATGAATGATGTAAGGATGTGATTTGGAAGATCATTAATGTAGATCAGGAAGAGAGGCACAGGACTGACCCCTGAGGGACTCCAGCATTAATACTATGAACTTCTGATTTTTGCACATAAACTACTACTCTTATGAACCTATCAGAAAGAAATAGTTTAATAATTGAGAAGACATCTCCAGCTATGCCATAGCTAGAGATCTTGTGAAGTAAACCTTTATGCCATACCTTATCAAAGGCCTTAGATATGTTAAGAGCAATTGCCCTAGAAACGTGGTCTCCGTCGAGAGATACGCTAATCCTAAGAGATATAACTGTAAGAAGGTTATTTTTGCTGAGATGATTGATTACTTCTTTATTTAACACAGATTCCAGCAACTTACTCATGACGCATAGGAGACATATTGTCCTGTACTGAGAGGGGGATGAGCGATCACCTGAATTCTTAAATACATGGCATACTAATGAGATTTTCCACAGTGTTAGGAAGCAATTCTCCGTAATACGACGTTTAAACAATTCAATTGTAAATTTATTTATCTTCAAAGTGCACTTTTATAAGTTTTACAAAGTAAGGTATAAAAATTTAATTTAAATTGATTTTTTTTAAAAAGTGCAACAGAATATACATTACATAAAATAAATCCAAGGTAATTTTTTTATTGAATTTAAATTACATTTTTATACCTTACTTTGTAAAATTTGTAAAATTAACCTTTGAAAATAAATAAATTTCAAATTGAAACTTGTACCTTAATTTTTAAAGTAAAAACATTTTGTTTAACAATTTTCATGCCTTGGATTAAATGCTTTTCTAACTTGTATACCATTTGTTTTTGAAAAAAAAAACTGTGTAAACATAAATCGTTGTTTGACAAATTCCTCGCTTATATATATATATATATATATATATATATATATATATATATATATATATATATATATATATATATTATGGCGGTAGAGTTTAGTTTCCTAGAAGTACGTCCAATCAAGCAACATGTATCTACCAAAAAGTGCTCAATGAGTAAACAACAGAGCAGGTATATTGAATTTATTTATACAAGCATTGGTGGTTACATATGTGCACATATCTTTCTGTAATCACCCGTTACTGGGGCAGAATACGTAATCTCCCCAGTAACGGGTGATTAGAGAAACATGTATGCACATATGTAGCCATCAATTATATATATATATATATATATATATATATATATGTAAATGAAATCTTTATAAAAATGGTGTATGATTACAACAAAATTGCTTTACAATTAATTATTAATAATATGTAGATCTTTGTCAAACTATTTTGTTGAATTACACATAATCAAACTCATAATTTCCAATTATGTCATTGCTCTATCTTGCATAGTGAGCTTTCTTTATCTGTCTTGGAGTGTCTGATAAATATTGATACTAATATTTGTTGGCCTTTATATTGGCAGTAGTAATCAAACTATAATTTTACTACACTTTATTATGTAATTTATATTAAATAATAAAGTGTAGTAAAATTATAGTTTGATTACTACTGTAAATATAAAGGCCAACAAATATTAGTATCAATAAATGTATATATATATATAAATATATAAATATATAAACATATATATATGAATATAAACATATATACATATATAAATACATATAAATATATGTATATATATACTAGCAAAAGTACCCGTCGTTGACTGGGTGCAAAAACAGACTACAGAAAATGGACTCTGATTTATGAAAGTATGATAGGTTATGAAAAGGAAGGGTTGTAAATTTGGGTTTAATTTGGGGGTATCAAAATTAAAGCAAAATATGCTGAAAGTAAAAATAAAATAGATAAACCCTATAATTTATTATACCATACTTGTTCACACTGAAACACTTATCACAATATTCTGTGGATATATATTAAAAAAAAACCTTGTTAAATTTCGTGACATATTTCCATTCTATGGAGGTCAGGATCGAACGAACACCCCATAATTTTATTATGTCATATTTTTTCAAACAGAAACATTATTATCAAAGTATTCTTACGCAGATTGATATGAAAAGTTAAATTATTAATAAAGATATTAAAGTTTGTGCCTATTTCCATTCTATGGAGGCCAGGCACGAACGCAGACCCCACAATTTTATTATACGATCCCTATTTAAGTTAAAACATACTTATCAAAGTATTCTTATGTACATCTATATCAAAAACACTTTTAAACGTTTTTTCTTAATTTTTGAATTTTTTCTTTCCATACTTTGTGGACCAGGCGCGAACGCAGACCCAACAATTTTAATGAACCACCGTTCTGCCAGATCAAACATACCCATTTCTCTGTCTCGATAATCCTCTATCATTATATGTAATCAGTTTTTTTAAAATAGTCAACCATATAGGAGCCTATTCGTGACCAGACACACACACACACACACACACACACACACACACACACATACACACATAGACATTCAGCTTTATATATATATATATATATATATATATATATATATGGAGAGAGAGTGATAGAAACAGAGAGAGAGAGAGAGAGAGAGAGAGAGAAAGAGCGAGTCAATTATAAAAATATGTATCACATACGCTTCACAAAATCTACTGCGTTTAATCCAAGTAGCTTCTAAAACTTTATACTCTCATGATTCGCTACGGGAATGAAACGTGTAAAAATCTGCCAAGCATAACTGGTAAACTACATTCCAATTGACAAAAAAATGTATAAGTTTATAACTGTATGTTTTGTTTATTATTGCATTTTTTTATATTTTAACGCATGTTCGTTCATGATGGATATGCGCACACACACATACACACACACGTATATATATATATATATAATGTTCTAAAACATATTTTTCTAAAGGCGTTATTGTAATTTGATTCTGCTCTATTGCATTTTTATTGACTTTTTATTTTAAAAAAATTATCAAATGTTAGGCTTATGCTTTAGGATGTTTAAAAATGTAAATAAAACGAACAGTTCTTCATCCGTGTCTGATAACAGTGAATAGCATTTCAAGCTAATGTTAAATATTTAGCTGTTCAAATGAATAGTTTTCCCTAAATCTCCTCCCTTTAAATTTCATTTTGAATTTTAACAACAATTTTATTTTGGGTAAATGCATGTCGAACAAAATATACACATTTATGCTCAGAAGTTGAGTTTAAAAAATTATATTAAGATCTTTAGTTTAGGAGGTAATCTTACACATATAAATATATAATCGTACACATATCTACCTTTATATAACCTGAGTTATAAGAATAGACATACGTTTAATTCGATGGCTGGTAGCTAAGATTGGCCAACGTAGAAAAAAGTAGATGAAACCGGAAAAAGATATTTTACAGATCTGACAGCAAGGGGCGCTTCAATCGGTTTCCTAAATAAAATTACTTTTTCTATTTTGGTCGTTTTTTTTTCGACATGAGTTCGTAAAGTTATTGTCTGGCCACGAGTAAAAAAGCGTCTAAAGATGGCCGACTTGATCGTTGTCTGTTTCGATCAATGACCTTGATTTCACCTCTGATTAATACGCTTATCCAGTGGGCAATGTCTCGTTTTGTTTTTATTTCTTTCGGGTTTATGAATTATTTTTCTAAAGTTGTTCAGTTTAGGTTCGTTTGTTTCCTATGCCAGAACTTTAGCTTCAAAACAGTCAGTTATGTGTCAAATATTCAAATGAACTGCTGCCAGGATAGACTAATCTGAATGGCCTTTATCTGTTCTATAAAGACAAGTCGTATCTGTGTTTGTGTGTGTTTGTTTGTCTGCTGAGAACGTTTGTCATCCGCATATGTCCGGATCGAAAACTATACTATCTGAAAGAACAATGCCTCGGGTGTATAATATGTCAAAATCAGAAATAAAGATTAAATTTTGTGAGGAACAGGTCACTTTTCGCGTTACTGTTTTCGCAAGACACGCACGCGTATCATAGCAAAACTATATTTAAAAGTTTATTTTTAACGTCATGACGTCATATGCACTCGTGGTCATGTTAGCACATCCGTAACTTTTTGTCTCTTTCCATCTTCGAATCCAACCACTGATGTTCATGTTTTCGGCCGCACAAGCACTCCCTGCTATTGTGATTGAAAGAAAAGTTGTTTTATTCATTGGGGGGGGGTCTAGTGCACAGGAAACAAAAAGTTCTTAGTATTCGGAGACTAGCTTCTTCTCTTCATGTCCTTTCTGCCGAAATATCTGGTGGAGACGTTGCCAGGTACTTCTTTTTTTTGGTTATTACATTTTTGTGTTTTTATCTGTTCTTTTATTTTTGAAATTATCATGGGGTATCGAAGAACGTGTTCAATATCCTTAGTATACCACGTGTTTCAAACCGAAATTCAAGTCCACCCGGGCAACGCCGGGTATCCATGCTAGTCTATTATATAAGCAGAAAGCATCAGTTTCTTTGTGTGTGGGTTTGTACATCTGCTTAAAATGTTGTCATGCGAATCCTACAAGCTCAAGCGCGGCATTGCTAGAACGAGCCGTCTCTCGGACAAAAATATCGAAACATTGTAAAAAACATGATTCATTATTTCGTGTAGAAATATGTTTTGTTTGAAGTGACACAATATTTATATTTATATATAAAAAAATATTTATTATTTGGTTACGGTCGGGCATCTTTAGAGATTGCAACATTCTGTTCACATTTTTGCTATCTTGCAATACCTCGTTTTCGTAGCGTGATAAGTAAGGCTGTTTCTTCCCTGGAGTTCTAAGTCCCGTCTGGATTTCTTGACGTATCCTCTTCAAATACCCTACTTTTAAATAACTTACTTGCCTGAATATATTAATACTACTCCGTTTTACTTCAGGTATTAGACTACGAAAACATCTACCAGGTGACTTCTCAATCACGTTTTCTCTGGCCAAATTTATTGTTTATACCTAGGTTTGTAAACCTATTTTGTTTATGTTTTTTAACATGTCCCTTCAGTTTTTTCCATTACATTACAAAACTTATAAACATTTTCTTTGTAACAAAATATAATTTTTATACCGATAATCATACTGATTCTATAATAATTACTTTTAATAATCAGAGTCGAGTTTTACTATCAACTATTAGTAAGGCATCCCGGCATCTTCCGAGAGGCAAACATATAGCACAAGTGCTGTGTTCGATTTAGAAGAAGGCGCGTGAAATCTTTTCTAGAGATAGAATGCTCTAGAAATGATACTCTGTTTCGAGTTTTCTTATTTGTTAAAAAAATAAAAATATAGAGAGAAAAGAGAGAGAAAGAGAGAGATCGAGTAAGAAAGAGAGAGAAAGTAAAAGAAAGCAAGAAAAAGAGAAAGAGCAAGTAAAAGAAAGAATGAGAGAGAGTAAGTAAGAGAGAGAGAAAGAGAGATAAATATAAAGGGCAAAAAAGAGAAAGAGCGAGTAAGAAAAAGTGAAAAAGAGAGCTAGTAAGAGAGAGAGACCGAGTAAAAGAGAGAGATAGAGAAGAAAAGAAAGAGAGAGAAAAAGAAAGAGCGCTTAGGATAAAGAGAGAGAAAGAGCGAGGAAGAGAGAAAAGAGAGAGAGTAAGAGAAAGTGAAAGAATGACCTAGTAAGCTAGAGAGAAAGAAAGAACGAGAGGGAAACAGAGAGATAATGAGAGAGAGAGAGAAAGAAAAAGAGGAAAATCCTTTGCTGTTATTTTCATAGGAGCAGATTTTATGGAAATTTTTCATTTTAGGTCGGAGGTGAAATCCAACCATCGTACGTTCAGAAGCTATCTTTTACACCAGTTCCAAGTAAGCATATAGAAAATGATGAACAAAGAAGTCACCACTTATAACAGATAACAGCAACTCGAGGATAAAGATTACTATTATGAAAGAACGAAACAATGAATAGAAGAATTTGCAGCAGGGGGGACTAAATACCCTGTCCTGGCGACAAGTCACATTCTTATCCAATCTGAATTTTAGACACACCGGATTTACATACGATTGATGACGGATGAGAAAGGGCTATGACATGAATTCATTGATAATAGATTTGAAGATTCCTGGGACAATAATCCAAACAGAAGAAGAAAGCATGATTGCTTACCTTATCACTAACCCTAAGTCTCAGTGGTATACCAGCTTTAAAATTAAAGCGCTTGGATCTACATGTAAGCGGCGAAATTTTGCAATAACGAGTGACCGCTGGTTCATTTTTAGTGCGCCTATAAGAACAATAAAATTTCGAAATAAAAATTGTAAAAACATTTTCAACACGTCAAAAAGATGTCAGTAGCGAAATTAATTCTATTGCGTTTGATATAAATAACTTTTTATTATTTTATTGATTAGTTTTCGGCTGTTAACTATTCTGTACATCAATACAACAAGAATTTTATGCATAAAACAAATCTGGAGACATAAAACTTATTCCAGGAAATATACCGCTCAAATCACAGATGAATAACATGTCAAAGACAGGTCATATGTTCGTTACTGATGTCAGAGAATTTATGCAGTTTCACATATACAAGAATCTGGTGACAATGCTTGCGTCTAATTGAAGTCGAAGTAAAACCATATACGATACACTTTCTCACCATATTAAAATTTTGAATAGTTTTAATCAACTCCTGTGATCTTCATCAAATGTAAAAAATAAAAACGATCCTCGTTTTTATTATGTATTTACGGATTTCTCCATTAATTGCTTTCTGGAAATCCAATCGTATGTAAATCCGGTGTGTCTAAAATTCAGATTGGATAAGAATGTGACTTGTCGCCAGGACAGGGTATTTAGTCCCCCCTGCTGCAAGAATTGTAACCCGAGGGATAGAAAATGGGATTGTGAAGTCAGCGCTCCCGTGGATGGGCACTCTGACCTACAAAATAACTCGGCGGTATTCCCCTGTAGTGGCGCCGCGGGCGATTAGAAATACATTAGCCTCTACTCAAATAGAGAAGGCAAAGTCTGTGAGGGAGGTAGGACCTCCTAGAACTTCACAGAAGCAGCATACACCGCAATCAACAGGGACCCGGTGGTTATAGAAATGCTCAAATCTTTGCTTCGTTGATAATCGTTCTATCCACATAAACCATATTTACAATATTAATGTTATAGGAGACTATATGAAAAACCTAGAAAGAATAGAGCAAGTAAAAATAAATTAAAAAAATGATAATTATTGAAAAAAAAAACAAACAAAAAAAAACCGCTACGACATAGAAACTTCCATATACAATTGCAATTCCCAATCAGAAACAGAATTTTTATGTGCCTTGCCAAAAGCAAACCTTCAACAAATAAACGTAGAAGAGAGAGAGAGAGAAAGAGAAAAAGAGGGAGAGAGAGCAAAATAACTAATTAAAAAAAGAGAGAACACAGAGATAAAAAAACAATGTCTATAAGTCACAATATGACATGTAATAAATCAACTAATATATTTTCCGGCCTGATTTTTATTCACATATGAAAAGGACTTTTTCCGTATCGTTTCATGCGATGCGCAAAGAAAAAAAAAACGCCATTGCGCAGGCATTCTGAAATACCTTCTGCGTATAAAGTCAAAAGCAGAAAACCGGTCATAAAATGTACGAGTGCCAATGAATATATCTACGTGTACATAAGTGAATGCGACTCTCGAATATTTAGGTTGGTTTGCAAGGACAGAAGTCAATATATACCGCTTATTGCTAAACATATAAACGCCATTTTGTAAGCATGGAATTTATTAAAAAAAAAAAAAAAAACTAAATTAAAAAAAAAAACGAATCTGAATAATACTAAAAGAACATGTAAATTCTATAAAACTAAGCCCTTTAAATTGCGAGGAATCTTTATCAAAATATAATAAGTAGAAGTCGTTTCATCGAATCTACTACAGTAACGTAAAATGTATCCTAAAGTACATCTGTAGTTCTAGGATTTATTTATTTACTAAAACAAAACGATTATTTTTATATTTTCTAATTATCCTTGATTTGGAAATAACCGAGAGCGATAACCATCTAGGAGCCGGAATAACATCGTATTCCATATCGTAAGCTAAAAATAAATAAATAAATAAAATAACGTGCCAAAGGGCCACCATATACCGGGGTTCTACTACTATCTATATGTATCGCCATCTTTCAATCAGTATATGCCAAATTAGTTCTATTACTTTTAATGTCTGGTTATTTACAAAGGTGAGAGACATTTTTTGGCGTTGTTTCTTTTGCCAAAATAGGTTTTTATCTAATTTATATAATGTGTCTATAAACACTTAATAGACACAGTATGCAAATTAGATTAACCTAATTTTAATTACCTTCAATTCTAATTAATGCAATCTATTATATATATATATATATATATATATATATGTGTGTGTGTATGTATGTATAGTAAGTTATAAAAATATCTATGGCAATTAAGCTATACATGAGCATAAGCCTGACGAATCCTAGCGTCGATGAAACGCAGAATATTCTGTGTAGCTTAATTGCCATATATATTTTTATAACTTACTACCTTGCTCTACCTATGTATTGAACACTGTTGAAGTAAATACTTACGTAAATACTTTACGAATAAAATTATAATTTCGTATATTAATTTATGTGAATAAATGAAGTAGTCATATATATATATATATATATATATATATATATATATATATATATGCATTCATAGTACGATTTCATTTATTCCTACAAGAGTAATTTCAAATATATAGCCTCCTCCTTTTGATTAAAATGTAAGATTAACGAAGACGGTATTAGTACCGTTAAAACAAGCAATCTTTTATGCTGGAGAATGTATTTTATACATAGTATCACCATTTTCTATTGGTAATCGCAAGGTATTCAATGACCAATTAGTGCTTCTGACGTATGTAGAGGAGAGGGGTTAATTGCTTAGAGTCTTACACTGCTAATGTCTGTAAGAAAGAGATAAAAATTTTACGAGGGTCAGTTATATTCCACATCGTAACCTAAAAAAACCTATCCTGGGCAATTGTATATATATACATATATATATATATATATATATATATATATATATATATATATATATATATATATATATAACTACTTCATTTACTCACATAAATTAATATACGAAAGTATAGATTTATGCGTAAACTTTAAGTATTTACTTCAAAAGTGCTCAATACGTAGGTAGAGCTAGTTAGTAATTTATAAAATATATATAGCGATTAAGCTACAATGATTATTCGGCGTTTCATCCACTCTAGGATTCGTCAGGCTTATGCGCGAATTCTGTGGTTGTTTATCGTTTTTATATGGTCCTCTTCTGTAGAGGATTTTAGTTAGCTATATATATATATATATATATATATGTATGTATATATACAGGGTGACCCCCCCAAAATGGGCCCCAACTCTAATGAGACCCCCTTTCCTTAGTGTGTTGTCCGAATGAAATGAACTTTGATACTAACTAGTTTATTATATTCAAAACATCACATCAAAACACTAGGGTCTTTGACCCTTTTTTCTCCGTTTACTGTAAAATGCTCAGAAAAACAATTGAATTTCCTTTGTTTTTTTTGGGTAACCCTATATATATATATATATATATATATATATATATATATATATATATAACCCCGGGATACGGCATTAAAACATACATCTAGTAGAACTCCGGGATACGGCATTAAAAATTCGAAACAAAATATATAATACACATGTGCATAATCAAATAACATAAAAAAACACTCGAAGGCGAGGGGAGGCAAATACCGTAACTAGTGTCCTGAAAAACATTGTATTCCACATCGTTACTATAGCGTACCATAGAGCACCATATCCTGTGTCATACTGTATACATACATATATATATATATATATATATATATATATATATATATATATATATATATATGTATATATATATATATGTGTGTGTGTGTGTATGTATGTATATATATATATATATTACATATACATAATATATCATATAGTCTTTATAGTATTTCGAATTCTACTGGGTTCATATAATTGAAAATTCAATGACTTAAACTGTAAGCTACAGAATTATAATATTTCATAATTGAGTATTCACATATTATTTTAACAAAATCAAGACATCAAGGAATAGATTGATAGAAACAAATAGTTTATTTCATCGTTAGTTACAGTTTTTTCAAGACTATTCGGACAAATTCAAACCTTATGTCGTTTGAAAATTTTCACCAGGACAGCCTCTCGTCAAACATATAGAATGAAAAATACTTTAACAATGAACAGAATGGAGTCCATTTTCCTAATGTTGAAAAAACATGGGAAAATATTTTACCTGCATCTCATCATTCCAAAGTTTTTTTCATATACATATATATATATTAAGTGAAAGTGTCTGTCTGTCTGTGTATCTGTGTATCTGTGTGTCTGTGTGTGTGTGTGTGTACATTTCCCTACGCAATAACTCTTTCAATTGTAAGTCTACAGGGTACTGAGATTTGGGAAAATCGATGTGATTGGTTTTCGGACAGAAATTTGGCGATTAAGGGGTCAAAGTTCAATGATTAAACCTTTGAAAACTCTACCAAACCCCTCCGACAATTTCCGGTCTAAACACTTGAAATTTTAGATATAGGTTCATTGGACATGGATCTAACTTAATAACTTGAATAAAGCCCAAAACAATAAATGCTAAGGGGTCATAATAGGGGTCAAAATTAAAAAAAAATTGACCACATTTTTTTTTTGCCCAATATACATCTCCAAATACCCGGGCAACGTCGGGCACTCATGCTAGTATATATATATATATATATATATATATATATATATATATATATATTACATTGCATTTCTTGTATATTGTAAGTAAATAAAAAATGCGGTGCAATTTATTTTTTTCATTGTTTGGGGAACATGTCTGTAATACTCGATATCTCCGCTTGGGTAGTCACACATGTCCCGCCGTCAGCAATAAATGAAAGGAAACAATGCCTCTATAGCAATGAAATGACTCTATACAAATAAAGAACCCGTAATACACGAAAATCTACCAAAATTACTTTGCATTCAGAACTGCCATAAAAAGAAAACAAAAGACACGAAGAAATGCGGAAATCAAGATAGGATATTAGTAAAATATATTTAACATGACTGCACGTTGCAATAACTTATTTATCGAATCCCTACAATATGACCGACTGAAAACAATATGGTCGACAGAAATATGATTCTTGTAGTTTTGGCTTATTTTTTTTCTGGTTGTCTCGATTTTCTTGCTTTTCCTGATTTTATGAATTGTATTTACTCTATCATCGAATATTGTTTTCTATAGTAGATAAACGAACTGATGAACTTTATTCTATACACATGCACATATACAACATACGCTCATGCACACAGATACAAGCACACACTCATACACATACATACATGCATGCATACATACACATATTCATATTAGAAGACAAAATATAACAACATGCTAAAAGATAGACTGATTCAAATTGAAACAGATTTTATAATGGAGATAAAAAAAGGAATATCTGCCTTACACACGACTAAAATGCTAGTTCTATTTTTGCTGATGAGGAGACTGTTTTTAAAAGAGAAAACTTGTCAAATTATTGTCAATATTTATTGTCAATATTTATTGTCAATATTTATTGTCAATATTTTTTGTCAATTTAAAATAAAATGAACACCGTTTCTGAAACGATCGTACAATTTAGTGGATTTTGTTTGTTTTCTATTTTAAACTGATTTTTAATTAAAAATTATGAATCGTTTTACTCAATATATAAATATATATATATATATATATATATATATATAAGTATGTATATATATATAGTGTATGTGTGTGTGTGCGTTTAGTATACAAATATTATTCGTAACATATGTGAACAGAGTTCTATAGGCGTGCAGTTATTGACTGCGGGTTCAGATAGACGAGTGTATTCCGTGAAGATTCGGCAAAGAAGAGGACTATAGACTGAAGCTTAGACCAGCACTTGCCATAAAAATAACGATAAAGAAGAAAAGGTTTGCAACGTCTTTTTTAAGGGAAAGGGGTTGCAGCGAGGAGGAAGGGCACCCCTTACAAGGCTACAGAGTTTATTTTGAACTCTATCAAGGCATAATAAGTGGCTTCTAACAGTTACTGCGCAGACGTGGCAGCAGTAACCTATCCTAGGTACTACTTGACTCTTATACCAAGTGAAGAATTATATCGGCAGTGAGATATCTACTGAAGCGGTCTAATGATCCTAATATCTTTTTTTTATGTACGTGTACTATTTCAGATCAGAAGTAAAGGTCAGACCCAGGAACTTGTAAAAACATGGAACCTCCTCTGTGTTTATTATTGGTGTTTTAAATAACATTAAAATGCAAGATGTAGTAATAAGGTAACCAATTAGCAGTGGCGATATTTCTGTATTAGCGTAAAGTAACTAGTTTTTTAAAAAAGAATGTCCATGGAAGTTTAAATATACTAAAAGAAGTCATAATTCTTTTCAGCATTGTAAGAAAGACGAACTTTTACTGAGAAGGGTTAGAAAGCAGGCAGAGCTTGCAGCTTGCTCGAGCACCTACCATTGAAATAGCAATAGAGTAAGAAAAGACCAGAATAGAAGTGCCTGTTCCTATAAAACCTTTCACTTTCTCCAGAATTCTTTGAGCGACATTTTTGTTTTTAGCGTACAAGTGTGGTCTAGACTATTTGGCGAAAATCGAAAATACAACGTATAAATTTACGGAAACCCAAACCATAGAAATAACAATATATTAAGGAATATTATTAACTTTAATCTTTATATAAATACTAGCAGACCGCTCAGCGTTGTGCGGTCGTAAGACACGCTTATATATGATATTTTAATTAATGCAGATTACGTATTATTATTAAGACAATTCGCTATCGATTCTGACATTGAACCTAATATACAGTAGTGAGATCAAAAAAATTATATACAATAAAGTCTGTCAGTTATCGTATTTCATATATAACCGGAAGTTTATTATTTTAGGTGTTGTTTGCTTTAAATATGATTTTTTAAAATTCTATTTATACAGTAGAACCCCCGGACATGATGCCCCTACGATACGGTTTTTTTCAGGTTACGATGTGGAATACGATGTTTTTTCCGGCACCTTATTACGGTATTTCCCCGCATTTGATTATATACATGTTTATTATATACTGTACTGAATTTCGTTACTAATTTTAATATGTACTGTATAAAATCTTCTTAGGCCTAGCCATACGGCGCTTTTACCTTACGATTCCAACCCGGAACGGATTAATACCGTGTCCCGGGAGTTTATTTTATATGTCTTTTTCATAATATTCAAAACCAAAGGTAAATGTTTTACTGTCATATTTGACTTGAGTAATAACTGAATAAAACTTTAAAATAATCTATAAAATTATAAAACTCAAATGGTCTCGTAACGATGTATGCAACCCACTTTCCGGGTTACGACATACGGTCGCGAATGCGCGCATGACCTGCACACGGAAATATTAACGTTATTATTACGAAATGATTATTTAACATGGGAAGAGTGGGGTTTAAAATAACTTAAACGTAATACAGAAATGAACGATGTAAAAAAAAGCAGACAGTGTTAACAATTGTTTATTTGGATAATTTAAACGCGAAAGAAACAAAAACAAAAAAAAACAATTGGGACACTGAAATATTAATTTTATTATTTCGAAATTCTTATTTAACATGGGAAGAATGGGGTGTAAAATAACTTAAACGTAATACAAAAATGAGCGATGTAAAAAAAAGCAGATTTATCAACATTTGAATTTAACTATAATAAGTATTATGGTATCTGTTCAATGCACATTTATCTAAGTATGGCTAACCACTTATAATTCATTAACTGTAATTCTTTCCCCAAAAATAATCAATTATAATAAACAGAACGACTCATAGAAATCTATCTATATTCTTTTTTCATTTTAATATACATTCTAAGAAATGTTTCTGTTATGTCGGAAAAAAAAAACCTAATTTCTTTACGTCACAAGTGTCACGCTCATACATGAATTCCATAGCTAATATAACATACTGACCCAACGGGTCACATGTAGTCTAGTATAATATATATTTGAACTAAGTTTTTGAAAAATATTTTTATGTCTGATATGACATGTACTTAGAATATCTTCGACGCCATTTTTCATTTCTAAATTTTAATGTTGTGGTTATTTTGTGACGTTCAAATCAAATTTCGTCCATTTTATGCAAAAAGAAATGTTTATATGTCATTTAAACTCTAATCTTTACTCTTAAATATAGAGTAAAAGTTACGGTGAATTAATTTCATTTCACTAGTTTGTACTCGTATTTTTTGTTATGGGTGTCAAAATTCGTGCCATACTAATAAAACAATAAATAAATGCTACGATACGTGCAGAAATTTGCTTAAATGTGGGACTATCTACTTTATTAATTAATTAATAACAAATGTGGTGTAGTCTGTCAATAAGCAGTTTCACAATAAAATGGTCCATATGAGAAAATAATGGCGTATCATACTTAATAGTGTTTTTTGACAAATACGCGAATATTCATACAAAAACGTCACATCTAAAAGGTAGAAACAATTGGGCCATAAACTAATTATTCGGTAGACGTTTTATTTAATGATAATTCTAGTGATTATCCCCCTTTTGTATTACCTCGTCTCTCCTGTCGCTAAAACAAGGAGAATATCAATAGACGATAATGAATTAGATAAACGATTGGTGAATACAAAAATTCATTAAAACTTGCGAAGTAATGTCCACCATTATGAAGTGTCTTCTGAGCGTTCGTGAAATTATGGTATTGCTTTGCGATTTAGAGCTATATCGACTCAGAATCGGTTGGTTTCCGGATTATAAATCATTTTCATTGGCCTTCGGGATAAGATCAAAGTGTAGTATCTGTTCTTCAGATGCTGCACTTCTATTTCTTGTTCTCTTTCGGTGGAGGAGAAATTCTTCACGATTGAGACAATTTTTATTTTTGTACCTTTTCTCCACGTTAAAAAAACGACCCTGGTGTCTAACTCTGTCCCGTGGGGAGGCATAGTAAATAGGTACTATTATATAAAAGGATTTTTCAGCGTGTGTGTATGGGTGTAAGTTCGTTCCATATGGACTTGGAAATTGCTAAGCCGATTTCTTTTTGAAATTTCACACGAAGGTACTTGACAAGTCTGAGAGCATTATTGGGAGGCTTTGTATCGTAAATGCAGAATCTATTAACTGTATTCTCAGTAATTATTACTTCCTTCTCACCCGGTCAATTAATCTTTTTGCCTGCTTTTGTAGGATTAAACCGCTATCTTCAAACAATGCTCATCTGAAAGCGTAGCGATTCAACGTCTCTATCCACCGCGCTACAGGCCTCGAAGAGCAGTCAAGAGGTTGGATCATTTTGTCTTTCTTACTTTGTTCGTACCTGGTTCTCCGCCGTCGGGATCCGTACCGAATGGTAGTGTTAAACCGCCTAAAAAAGGTCAGAGTAATAGTTGGCCAAAATGTGGTGAAACAATAAGAACAACGTTGAAGATGAGGATAACACTCAGCGAATGACTAAATAGTCAATTAAATTCTAGACAAATTTTTTTCCAAAATCGTGCATCAGTTTTTGGGTTACAGAGGAGATACAGGGAAGGCAGGGTGTCTGTGAAAGATAATGAGAGGTGCGGGAGGAGTAAGGTAGTCAGATCACTAGAGTCGATTGGCCAGATATTTTCATGGATAAAAACTGTGTGTGTCTATAGAAACTATAAGCGCACAGTTTTCTGTCAGATCAGGAGCTGTACACAGAATTATTCGCGAGGAATTGGAGATGCGGAAGTTTTGCGCGAATGCACCAGTCCACAACGTTATACTTATCACAGATAATTTGACCAAGATAAGCACATACTCCCTATAGTGGAAAGCTTGCTCGCCTGGATTGTGACTATGCTTTAAGTTCAAGGAAAACCTTAGAAGCTGTCGTTACTAGACAATTGAGATGATGAAAGAGGCTATGACGAGGGTCATTGACACGCTTACAAAATGAACTCATATGGCGCCTTTTAGAAGTTGTTGGAATGGTACAATAAGTGCATTGCATCCAGAGGAGTCACTTCGAACGGGGCTAGAGTCTCATGCGTGTACTATCAATTAAAGTGCCTATAAAAAAGTCTGGAAACTTATTGAAAATACATCATAAAATCTTTTTTTATTCAACCCAACAGAAATCTAATTTTTTGGTATTTTTTTATCTTTACTATATAATTTCACATCTTTTCCACCTTCATGCTAGTTTTTGTTTTCTAATTAAGAGTTTATGAACAGAATGAACGCTAATTAATGGTCACGAAATTTATAATGTCCATCATTTCCTAGAATGTACTTTGGCAAGTGAAATTATATAAATACAATTAAAAACAAGGACGAGACAATAAGCAGACGTAAAGAAAAGTTTAATTTATTTCATGAAAATAAAAGCTGGTTCGAATTGTGCTTTGGTGCACGGTTTATCCAACAAAAAAATAATGCAAATATGGCTCCCCTCATTTAATAATGAGGACCAAATTCAAAATGGCGGATTTTCGAGGTTCTCTTTTAGCTGAGACGTGAAGATGGACAATTACGTGAATCAACCGGATGGAAAGAAAATTAAAATAATTAAGATTGACGTGAGGTGGATAATTAAGGAGATACGGTGAACAAAGTTTATTAAAAAAACAGTAAATAAATAATTAAAAAGAAAATATTAATTCAAGAGAATCAAGGCCGAATAATCGTAAGATACGTTCATTTAATTAACGCGTTTAGCAATAGCAATACTTTCTCTAGTAGGTTTTTTAAAAATAAATTACTCCAGTATATCTTTAAAAATTACTATAGCTTTGTTGTCTAAAAATCTGATATTAAAAACGTCTTGCCATAAATCCCCGTATTAATTAAACTGTTTTCTTTTCATTATCCAGTCTGAATCCTCTCATAATATTCTTCGTGATTGAATGACAATTCAGAGATTTTTTTATATTTATCCTTGAATGGCTATTATTTTATACGTATGGATTCTTTAGAAAAAACAAACGAAAAACGTTTATTCAATGCTTGCGTTTAACAATGACAATGTTTTATTAAAAAAAAATGAAACCCTTTTATCACACAGATATTGCTAATCTTTCTCTGTTCTATCGTTATTACAATGGGAGGTGCTCGACTGAGCTCCAATCTTTGGATATTCACAACAGGTGTCTTTCTACCATATTGAAAAGGACTATTATTTGCTTCTCATGTGCCTAGCGTCAGGCATTTAAGAAATTTCATAAAAAGACCCATTTTTTGTTATGAATTTGCGTATGTGTAATATATTGCCGGGGGCCTGTTCCCTTGTTGATTACAACTTGATAAATGTTAGGACAAACTTGCTAAAATGCCCTTTGGTAAGAAGTTAATCATCGATCATTTGACCATGGGTCATTGTTGGTGCTCTGATATTATCTTTATCTCTCAGCCAATAAGCATTCCAGTTTTATTAACCTTTATCTTTTTGTGACTCTTGGCCTTGATAAGCGAGGTCTGAATACTCACAAAAATAAATGAACAGTAACAGATCGACCGACGTTCAAGGCCTCTCATAAACAATCCAGGTCGCATTTAAAACAAAATAAACACGGTACTAATGAGAATCGAACGAAACTGAGCGAAATTAGGAAAACTCAGTTCAATCATGGAAGGAAATCAATTAGGTGCAGAAGAAACCGGATAAAAATGAAGAGATCAAATTATTAAGGATGAGTGAAATAAAAACGGGATGAAGTTAAGAAAGCAAATTAACAGAAGAGAAGAGTTTGGATGAGAGAAAAAGAGGAAAATACAAATGCAGTTATAGATGGGGAAAAATGGAAAATAAAGGGATTAACGAGATTGAATTAGTCGCTCATTTTCAATTATCTGAGTTTAGTTAAACACTAAATAAGTTAAGACAGTCTTTTACATATTGAAGATTTTACTTATGCAGATAATCTCAATGGCCACATTATTTTGTGCCATAAAACAAGGTGTTATGTACAATCTAAAGTTAAATTGGAATCTTAATAGGATCTTAATCATTCTTGTACTTATAGGAATTCATTAAAAATATTTTAAAATCTACTTTGCAAATATAACCATTGAACGGCGTGCGCGAGAGATTGAAACAATTGCATTTAAAAACCCGCTAGAATCTTTAATAGACCTCTTGGTTGGAATATTTGAAATAGCATATGAATGTCTGGCATCGGGTGGGATGCAACATTCGCAGTAAGAAAAAATGATAAGAAAATCATTTTAAAAATAACACCAGACAATTTATTTTCTATTCGTCCGTGTAAAATTGTTCTACACACTTTACCTCTATTTCTTCGTACATTTTTTTTTTCAAAAATACACGGAAAAATATAAATAAAGAAAGAAAAAAATAAGTAACAACATGAAAAATAGGGTCCTGGGTTACACGAAAATGCTAGGCGATAAGAAAATGCTGCTTGTGTTACCACACGCACACGCGCGCGCAATGTCAAAATAAAAAAGAACAAAGCAACAAACAGAAAAATAGTCCAAATTAAATTAAATGATGTGAAAAGATTGGACTAAAAGCAAAATCATACACTCACACACGAAAAATTTATCTAAACAAAAGAGGTGATATGCCGCGAACAATAACGAAAACAAGAGAGTAAGAAAGGTAAGCACGTAAAACAAGCAAATCAAATCACGCATGAAAAATATTAAAACGAAATCCGGAAGAGTACAATTGCGTATTTCATTGATAAATTGACGACATTCGCTGCGTGAATTTTGATTGTTACGGTTTTTGTTTTGTAATAACTGTCAAGTCGTAATTTGACAGACAATCAAACTGATAATAAATTATGTGCGTCATTGGGTTAAATCATTGTTTGTTTACAGAAAGAACCCGAAGAATGTACACATAAGGACACTTGAACCGTGATGTCTAGAAGGTCATAGTTTTAAATGTGTTATAAATTGTTAATTCATGTAAAATTGCCAATTTGTCGATGTTGTTTTTTTTTTGGGGGGGGAGGTGAATTTACAAACGGATTAACTGTGAACATTTATTGTGCTAACCTGTTGGCATGTCTTACTTGTAATGCACATTTTTCAAAGATTGTTGGACAAATATATTTTGTATGTATAATGTATTGTAATTTTGTTTTCAAGAATTCAACGCTGTAATGAAGTGGATAGAAATAAAACAACAAAAAATACAGGATATAAAAAAATTATAAAAAAACGATGATTTAAACGAATGGTTGGCCTAGAAATAATTAAGAATTTTAAAGAGAAGACAAGACTAAGATTACGTAAATGGGTATTTATGAAAGGTTTTCAGAGGTGATAAGCTGAAGATAAGATTTTTTTGGTCCTAGCTTTTTTCAGCAAGAAAAGTCACTTGTCAGGTATCAGCACAATAATGCCACCACCTGTAGGAAAAAAAAACAAATGGATCCTGCGGTATTGTGTGCTTTAGTTTAGACAGGCTGCAAATACCGTCTTCGATTTTTGGTAATTATCGACACAGTAAATTAAAAATGCAGACGTTAGAAGATACGGGAGATCTTCAGGTACGTAGATGAAGAGGGAGTCAGTAAAATGGCAAATCACTCGGATTAATTAGAGGGAAAAGTAAAATATGCCGTAAATTCGTAACAAGCATAAAGATGTAACAAGATACTTTATAATTTTTTTCTATAGGCGTATGAATATGGGATAAGGCTGTTTTGGCATCTTGGACGCTCTGCCGGAAGAGAAATTAAACATCGCATACTGCCATAATAAGGGATTCAATGCGCAAGTAGGATTTGGCGCGGGAAAGTGGGTTTATTTAGTTAAAGGTGGTAGTTTGATGTCTCTGTCAAGTTCTAAGAGTCCAAGCTGGACAATCCGAGTGAATCCGTATGATAAAAAATTAATCTTGCCAAATTAGAAGCCAACCACAAACATTTAAGTAAATGAGCTTTGATGTACGTCCCTAAAGTAAAATAGGTAGAAAATGAGACAATTCTCTAATTAATAGTAACACCCGCGAGAAAGAAAGGGGCAGGTCCCATCAGACGAGAAGTCGTCAAATTGGTAAAGAGGTAAAATGGACCTCTGTTGTTACGGCATAAGGGTGGCTGGATTAAACAGCTGATGATGATCGTAGGAGGTTCTACCCTACACCCCAAAATAGATATACCAGGACATTCGGATGGAGACACTGGTCTTAAAAATAATTAAGGAGTCAGTTGGAAAAGTGCTGACTAAACAAGTTTTTATTATGGTGTCGATCTTTCTTAGCCAAATGGGTTGTAAGGATTTAAAGTGTTGTTCGGGTATAGACGAAGAAAAAATGTACTGAAATTTTAAAATGCGTGTATTTTTTGAAAAATGAGAAGGAAAAAGAGTGTTATATATGGAAGAGTACAGACCTCAGTAATTAAAGAAGGCCATAAATAAAATTGAAGAAAACATTTATTAAAGAGGAAGGCTAGAATCGAACCCAGTATTCAAGAGTTAAAATGGAATACATAATGCAATCTCAGGAATTTAGTTAATTGGAAATTGTGTTGAGAAATAACTAAATAACAATATAATTAGTTAGGTCAGAAAAATTAAGGAGTGTCTCCGTTTTTCCAGAAACTTGTTGGGCATATGTGTATGTAAATTCATGTGAGCAGAGCACATATTTGAGCACGTTTCTGACGTGACAAAGAAATATAGATTTTCAATATATTCAGTTTAAGAGGGTTTGATTAGGTCAGATCAGAGAGAGAAGTAGGGACGGATCAGTCAGAGTCAGGTTGTGAAGGAGGAGAGTTAGCTAAACCCCTTTCGAAAGCAAAAGAAAGGAAAGAAAAACAATGTAGAAATCAGCAAAGCATTCGAATCCCTGATCATCTCATCCGGATGAAAAAGGTATTTATAAGTCCTCGTTTGTCCTCTTTCAACCTGAAAGGTAATGTGATTTTGTCTATCGTATTTGTTAAGGAACTTGTATAAAACGCCCTCCTTCCAAAGTGTAACTGGGTCTCCCTCTTCAAAGGTGTTAACGGAATCCCTTCCTTCAAAGAAATTCTCATCTCCTATGTGTTATAAATATGTACTGTGTGTGTAATGTATATAAAATGATAAAACAATGTGTTATAAATATGAACTGTGTGTGTAACGTATATTATGATTGTCTCATCCTCCGTTACGTGTTGTTATATCCTCGCAACACAGCACTTGCTCTAAATGCTGCCTCATTCAAGCAAATACTTTCGTATCAAATATTTGGATCACATCTCGGTATGCCTCACCTGTATCTTTCAAGAAGGAGATAAAGAAAAGAAAGATTACTGAAAAAAAAACGTCATGTAGGAATGATACAGTGGGAACAATAAAATAAGACCCCCCTAAAAACAGAAAAGTAGATAAATAGTCTCAATCACTATTATTTATACTTATTTATTATATCCTTAAAATTGCATTGCTTTGAATTGCATCATATTGTGTTAATTGAAAGTAAGAGTTTTATTCTGACAAGTCTATACAAGTAGTTGTTGGTGGACATATGTCAGACTCACATAGAATCAACGTTGGCGTTCTGCACGGACCTATTGTGCATCGATTCATTCTCTCAAATCCTCATCAATGAGATTATTAGTCGATATAAATAGATACAACACACTTGTATGTGGCAGCACTTCAAAGAGCATTGTTCACAAAGATCTAACGTGTTCTCTCCTTTTTAAGCTTAAGTCATACCCTTAAATAATCAAAATTATATCCAATGTACATCATTAACGATTACTAAACTATCCCGTCACATTCATTAATCTTTGTCTGCGAATGCCTTTACGCTCTTTATAATTGGTGATTACCTTGTAAAAATCACATTATAAAATGATAAAAATAGTTGGTTACTTTTAATAACTTTAAAATTAATTACCTGTCAATACATTATCAAGAAAGAGATTCTTATCTTGTCATTGTTTGGATAAATCAGTTTCATAAATTTATGGCATTAAATCAGGATCGGAAATGAAAAACGTCCAGCACTTATTTTACTAAGATTACATGAAAATATCATTGGATCATGTTATCATCATAGAAATTATATTGGAAGGCAACGTTCTACTTTTAAAATGTCATAGTCGTCTTAAAATGAAGTACTACTGCCATCTTAGCAATTTAATGAGGGGTGAACTTTTCTGCCCCTTACAACCCCTGTCTCACACAATGATCTTGCTAAACTCTCTTTACCGTATCATTATTCCTATGTAAGGGGCTCGACAGAGCTCTAATTTCCTGCTATGAAACAGTCTTAGTAAGAAATCGTCTAGCTACTACCCCAGTAAATTATTTTCTATTTCTTTCATCTGGGTTCCGAAAACCAAAAGAAACTTATATGAATAGAATATTTTTGTATAATTTTTCCAGCTTCGACAGACATTATAATACGACTGCTTGCTGAATATAACAACATGATCGCCTTCCAGTCGATCGTCCATAAGTACGTGTCGAACCATGCTATTAAGTAATCAAATATTATCGATTTGATTTATTGTTTTTGAGCCTCTCCTAATATTATCAATAACTGACAATCTCATGAATATTTTTCTCAAGTAGCTTTGTGAATAATATTTATTTAAAATATGATTGCAAAATGACCGAAATCGCCATATATATCTGCATAAATGACAAAAAGTCTATATTAAAAATGGCAAAATATTGTTCATCTTATCGTTTATTTCTTTCAACATGTTAAATCAGAAAAAAGCTCATTATAAAACACAATTGTGACTATTCTTCCGAGTTTTAGCATCTATGCAATCATGTCAATATTCATTTTCTTTTTTTTTTAGTTAAT